>NC_139326.1:20024297-20391797 GCF_056507025.1 Lutjanus erythropterus | reverse complement strand
AACTATAAACCAGTCTGCTTGCTCACAAACTTTCCTCACCAAGAGTTTTGAGAGCACAAGTGTTAAACTGTAATTACTATTATGCATTCAATTTGTTTATAAAAGTGCCTGTACTTGGTGCCTTGATATAATCATTAACAGTTGGTTCATGAGAGATGATTCAGTGAGTTTTTGGATTATGCTAATGGAGTGTTGCATGGAAATCCCACTCTTACATTCAGTGCAACACGTCTGCATCTATAGAGTCTTTGCGCCGACGTCACGGTTTGGTCTGTAAGATGCATGGCCATTATGGAGATACTGGGATGTAAACAACAGAATGGACAAGCTGACCTCAGCATGTCTAAACTTTGGAAAAGTTGAGGGAAAATGTACAGAAGCTGTTGAAACTAAAGCACTAAAAAGAGGGACACTTGGTTACCAGGAAAGGAAGCGATATTTTGAGAAACTTAGGTCAATTAGGTGCTGAAGTTCTGTAGTAACTGGCTTCTTTGTATATACGTAAAAACAACCCAACAGTTTTTTTTTTCTCACTGAAGACCTTAAATGTTTCAAAGGTTTGGAAGCTGACAACCAGATGGTGTGTGGATGAATGAGGCACAGGATCAACTCATCAATGACATGTGTATTGTGAAAGCCAAGATAGGTGATCAACTGATAGTTGCATTTTGGACAGTCTACTGGTAATATATGATAAACAACTGAAACATACCTCTTCTCCCTGTTTGTTAAAGAAGTAAATTGATGAGAAACTAGTTTGTTGTTCTGACAAAAATTGCACATTTTCAAACAGATCTTGTAAAAACTACATGAGAGCTCTTGAGTCTTCATGACTCATGAACTCTGAGCTGTCAGAGAATTTCTACTTACGAGGTTGTGAATTCCACAAAAGGCAGATGTTCATATAGACTCGTGATCATGGTAAATTCAACCCCACTTGGAGGATCAGGACCACTTCAGACTTTGGATGCGTTTATGTTGAGTATTTTCAACATGGCCGATCTCTAGATTGACGATGCACCATGAAAACACTCTATTCTACATTGTAACACTTACATACTGTATATGTATGAATGTGGCATAGAGAGACACACACCGAGAAGGGGTGATAGACAGTGAAAGAAACCATTACACATATCCTGAAATGCCATCTGATGAGTGGTGAAGTGAGAGTTTGCATCTGCACTGCATGGATGAAGTCACTGTTGGCCAGTTGCCTTGGATTTAACCCTTCATTTACAAGTTAATTTTTTATTTGATAGTGTTTTCCAATTTGCATTTACTCTGCATTGTGGTGCAAGTCTTGTCTTTACTCTACACTTACATTCTTCTTAACATTTTTGTCATTTTTATTTAAATTAAAGTCTGTTAAGGGATTGCAGGAGTCAAAAAATAAATCATAATTGTTTATAGTTGGATCTGTCCACTGGTTAAATTTGTGTTGTGAACTTATTGCTTATTTTGTCTTCATTAATTATTATTTTTTTAATGTCCATTGTAGAAAAGATTACATTTTCCTTAATAAATATACACTTTTGCTCCTCTTTTTCTATAACTAGTGTCACAATACTATCAGTTCCACTGATAAAGCAGTGTCCCTGGCATCTTACTTTATCCCATTTCTTAATATTTTTTAGCCTTCATTCACCTGCCCAGACTTGCTTTCTGCAAACATACTGCACACACCTCCTTTCAAAACATTGTTGTGAAATACTGTCTATAAAAAACTGTAACAATTGCTTGACTATGAGAACTTTTTGTCAAAAATGTATAACCTTTGTGACAAATGGTACAACACTGTACTTCGTTTTTGAAGTAGAAGAAGAATACATAGCTTTATGTTATAGATGTAAATACGGGTTAATTCCTTTATGGTCTGTCAAACTTTTAGACATTTTTAAAATTTATTCTTAGATCTCTCCCCATGTTCTCCTTTCTTTTTCCTCACTTTTAAACTCCCAGTAAGAGTTTTAGCTTTTACCTCTAAAATGTTGACTTGACTCCAGAATGTGAAAATGTATAACTCATTGGAAGGCATGTTTGCTGGAGGGAACAACCTCGCCAACCCCACAGCTGAGTGGGTTTCTCTGCAGCCTGTTCTGTTCTCCTGTGGTCCACAGGAATGTGGCTCCCACAATGATGGAAAACCCACAACCAGCAGATTGTTTTTCCCATGTAAGAGGTCTCATTTGACCAATGCCTGTGTGCCCCATCTGTCCCCGCAGCAGGGGAGATGAAATAGATCACCGTAAGACAGGTGTCATTGCATGTTGTTGCCAAGTCTCATAATTGATGGACCTATTGTGTGAAGAAATTAACATTTATTAGGGCTACCCCTGACTAAAAGTGTTACTACTAATCATTGCACGTTTATGATATTAATGTCATTACTTGAATAATTGTTTGAGTTGCATTTTAACATTGCTTACACCATGCTACATTTCAGAAAAATATAAAACTGTAATAAGGAGTCTTTAAAATCAAAATGTTAAGTGCAAGCAAGGAGTGAGCTACTTGTGAGCGGCAGTGAATGAACATACTGGAACAACCAGAGAGGAGACTGAACATTTTGATAAAGTGTAATTGCACCTCCAGGTCTGAGCCAAACACCTGCTGCGTAATTTTGAAAAATGAAAAACTGAGCAAAGGGACCGTGGAGGCGGGCAGGGTGGGGTGCTGGGTGGCACAGGACAACCACTGTGGAGGGTGTAGCTTTATGTATGTAGTAAATAATAAGACACTGGTCCAGAGAGACAGACTGAACACTGCTCAGTGTGTGTAGCAGTCACCATGGGCAGTTGCTGTCAGTCACTGTGTGTCCACAGAGAAACACTGAAAACACAGTTCTGGACACAGAGAGTCTGCTGGGACTTTGACAGTCATTAGAAGAACATTAGGTAGCCCTTTTTGAAAACGTTTCTTTGTTGTACCTATAGCTAACTGAGCTAATGCTAGTGGCTCAGAGAGGCTGCTCACTCCACTGTGTGTCTGTCTGCGAGGGTGTCAGTGCACTGTGGGCCTGCCGTTTGTCATGGGAACGTCATTGAGGGCAAAAATTAAGTATGTTGGTGCCTCTATAGCCATCAAAAGCGTCAGAATTTAAAAATACTGAGTAGAGAGTGAACACTAACGTCAGCTCTGGGTGAACAATGTAATTTATCCACAGACACTGTGATCCTGTTCAGCCTGGAGAGTTGAAGCATTGAGTGAGATGCTGCAATGTTTTGAAGGATAATGTGCAGTGTTCATAATGCATGGTGCAAAGTGCCACATATTTTAGCGTTATTTTTAATACAATTTGTTCATTGAAGAATTTGATTAACAGCTTCATATGACTCAATACATGCAGTATTTTTTCAGATAAGGTTTAACCTTCATAGTTTAATACATTAACCTGCTTTCTGAGTGTTTTCTTACTGTTAGACTAGTTGTCTTGTCTCAATAAAAATTTATGTTTCAGTGACAGGGAAATTAGTTGCCAGAAACATCCCTAAAAAATATTAGAATTGCTTTTTGCAGCCAGTTAATGGAGATGTTCTGATCAGCGACTGGTGGAACTGTCAGTGACAGCTATAGGTTAGGCCACCGCCAGAGATTAAAAGGATGGTTGGGTCATGGTGTAGGGAAGTAGTTAGCCAGCCTTTTTGTCTCTATTATCAGGCTTCCTGAAATAAAGTGGGTGGAGTGGGGGCCATGGGGGCTGGGCCGCTCTGTTTGATCATTGATCTCCATGACCCCATTTGAAGGTCTTAATCTCTCAGTTGACCTTCTCAAGGATTTTTTTGAGTAAGGCTGACAGAGGTGGATGTTGACTGGGAGCCAGCAAGGGACTGAGGATGCTGTGGGGAAAGTGATGGGGGTGTTTTTCCACTTGAGTGGCTATACGGGGGTGTAATGAGCCTGGAAGGTGTGTGAATACACACGTGTGCACATGCACCAGTGTATGCAAATCTGACATACGGAACTTGTTACAAGCTGCTTTTGACCTCTTAACACAGACACTCACACCTTAGTAAATTTCGCCATCAAAGTTTACACAGGCCTAGCTCACCCACGCCCAAACAGTTGCAGACCAGATTTTTGTTGTCTAGCACAAACATGCCTTTTCTGTTTTTGTTGTGCAATTTCTGGTAGACTCATCCGCATCACGCTGTTTTGACAGATTTATGATTCCTCTCCTTGTCCTTCCTTTCAAAGCATTTTGAGCTATAAAAAGTATTGCACTAATTGTTGTAGGTATCGTTATATCTGATAACATAAAAAAAGGAATATATTCCAGTGAATTCATTGATATCCCAGTGGCATAAAGGTGATTTTCTCTCATAACCCCACTGACTGAACATGAAGCCTTCCTCTGAGGATGTTCTTCCATCATGCAAATGTCTAACTCTATCCCCCAAAGAAGATTTAAGGCTAACTTTCCTTCAGCCTTTGTGCCTCAAGTCTCCAAGGCACTCCCCTCCATGACAATAAGAGGATAACGCTGTCTCTGTCTTCAGGGCTCAAACTGAATGTTGTGACAAGACAAACCAGACTGCACCCTTTCACATACATTTACACCACAACTGAGCCTCTCCATATACTAAACAAATTCCACTGTAATCTTTTTTATCCTTACGAATTATGGTATATTTCCTTGTCTATAAGAGTCAATTAAATGTATTCTTTTATAAAGGTTAACAGCGATGCCCAGTTTCCTCTAAAAGCACAGTTTGACTAATGGATGCAGAGTTTTATTTAATTTGTCAATGAGTGCTCAAAAACAATACTTTTTTGATGGGATGATGGCCCCATTTCCACTTGACATTTGTAGTTTCTCATATCTGGATAAAATCATGCTGAGACTCTTTCGTTTACACTTGGTCACATATACTGTGTGTGTGTCTCTGTTAGCTAGATCACAAATTTGATTGCAATCTATCTTTGGTTTCCTGGGCGAAATGCAAGTAAGGGTCGGCCATCCTCCAGTACGGGAGGCATTAATGCTAATGTTTGGTAACTGCCAAAAAATGCCAGAGGAGGTATATCTCCTGCAATTTAGCAGTTTAGCTCCAACATTTAGCAAGAATCCATCTCAAACTTTTGAGATGCATTTGATCTGCCCTGAATGCATGAAGTGTCAAAGTGTAAATGTCCACCAATACAATGAACAACAGTGCTTACTATGATCATTTCTTTTGATAGAGTTCAAATCACAGTTAACATATTCCTTCAGGGTAAAACAAGAATGACAGGGGAAAGTACATGTGGCACAGCCTTTTACTCTGAGACCATGATTGTGCAAGTAAACACTTATCATGGCATTACTGGGCTACAAGATTTTTTCATTTTGTTGAATTGTCATAGGATAGCAGAATAGAAAAACGGCTAAACACAGTGAGTCAAAAACAACTTTGTTGTAACTGAGCACAGGACAGCCAGGTATTGGGGATCAAGAGCAATTAGTACAGCACATTTTCAACACAGTCTTTCCTCTAGCAGAGATTGGATGAGGTCACTGTTTGTGACTTATTTCCCAAGCAGTCTCCTTCATTTAAAATCACTTCAGCAGATTAACATCCAAAACACCCAAGGGTTGGAGCAACTGACTGATTCAGGTGGTCCATTTGATTTGATTACAGGGAATAACCCACACATAGTTGTTTTGAAACAAGTTTTGTGTGTAATGACTTCTGAGAAAGGACAGAATTTTCAGCCTCCTTTCTTTGATTTTTGTTTTGCTGACATAAATCACAGTTTTGCAATAGAGTTTATTGAGGTCACTATGTTTTCCCGTCTTTATAACTGCTACTTCCCAGTGCAATTAACAACTGATGATAAGGTGTTTTGAGGCTTTCATGTGGATTGCAAACATCTACCTGTTTTGCGAGGAGAAGAAACATCGTGACAGGAAGGGCGAGGAGAAGCAGAGATGGGAATGTTTTCATTTGAGTGTCTTTGGTATTCAGGACAGATAATTAAGTTGCTCTTTTAACTTGTCTCTTCTTCAAGACCTCCAGATGCGCCTGAGTGTTGTCAGACAAGGTGTGTCGCTCTGACAAGTCCATCCACGAGCAGCTGTGCGGATGTGCTCATTTGTGTGCGCACTCGTGGAAATCAAACTGTTGTGTTTTACATCAACAAACCTTTCCGCCACAATTTCCCTTCCTTGTTGTGCCACACTTCCACACACACACACACACACACACACACACACACACACGCACCATGGTGTTGCGTGGTCAATTCACTGCTCACCCTCAGGAATGTAGCTGCACTCCAACTACACCACACGTTGATGCACACACATGCAGACGCTGTGGTCTCCCTCTCCTTTACTGTCCTCAGCTGGAAAGGTTTAAAAAACTAACTTGCACAAGATCCCTGGGAAGGAAACCATAAAGAATGGATTTGATGTGAAGAGGAAAACCACAGTGCTGTGTGAATTGTGATAATGACAGATGGGACACTTCCTGGCTTCTTGTTTTGAGGGGAGATACCGATCTCAAGCAGTGTTACCTAAGATACTCGGTGTAGCCAGGCACAGAGATTACACTGACGAGGCTGAGGAAAAGCGAGAGGGCCAAGGAAACACAAAGCTGCAAATGAGAACGTCGGTGCCCCAGAACTCCCCTTCAGCTTATCTCTCTGCCCATCGTCTGGGACTCTTTTATCAGCACGCCAGTTGTATCCAGGCCACAGGTTTTGCTTGTGTTTTTATACATAGCTCTACTTGGAAGGTGTGCTAGAATGCAGCCTTATCAAGGCGTTGCATCAATGATGAGGAAATGATGGACAGCTCCAGGCTTCTTTCATATAATTAAAGCATATTAGCTCTTCTTAAAAAGATATGATGCAGGATTTTGCAGGAAAAAAATAGAATGTATAGGCTCATAGAAAAATAATCTCTCAATCATTTCTAATGATTCACTAGATGTGTGTGATGGTGTCTGCAGAGACCCTGCCCTCTCCCTATAATTTCTTATTTTGCTGAGGTTTTTTTTGCTTTTAGACCTGAGAGAAAGTGATCACCAAACATTGTTGTGGCCTGATTATCTATCTCTGTTGACCTATCTCTGGTTCCCTCTCTCCCCTGTACCTAATTATTGTCAGCCTTCATGGGAGCATTTTCTATAGGTATATTTAAGTGGAGTGTTTTTGATAACCACAAAGTAACCTTCACTGATGTTTGGCTTGTCTTTGTGGTCTGTCTCTTTCTCTTTTTGTGGATCCTTGATAGTTCTGTAGTTCCTGACCTTCACAATTTCCTGTCAGATGTTCATAGAGATATTGAAGTCTTTGAGTGTCATTTTGATGTTGTGTTAACGCTGTCGTCTTCAGTTGTTACACAGCCTCATCATGAATGACTGAATTGACTGGTCTCCCAGACTTGTCACTGCATAACGCAGGTCCTCCTCCGGTACACTGCTGTTGGTGTATTGTTTTCCAGGCTGATTTCCCATGCATGCTGTGCATACAATACACTCACACTGATATAATGATGCTCTGCACTCTATCCAAAGCCTCCGTGTTTTAGCATCTGCATTCCTTCATGGCACAACCACCTCCAGATGTTCTCCTGCTATACTGTACCCATGTACAATTTTTTTTTCTGAAAAGGCAGGGAACCCTTGCTTGGGTTGGATTTCCCCCAATAAAGCCACTTTATTTGCCAGTGTTTTTCATCTCTTCAAAAGACTTTGACATTGGAGCCTCTCAACAGTGCATTCTGGATAAAACATTAAGGGAACCAGGCCTCACAAACAAACTTTCTCCCTGTCCTAAAAAGACAAATGACAGGTTGAGATATATGACTGTGTAGGTTAATAAAAAGCAAGAGAAAAGCTTAACGGGTCCATCACAACACCGACTTGTCTTCAAGAGTTTTCTGTTATCAAACTTTGCAGAAAGAATATACTCTGAAATGCATTACTAATCACATCGTCACTGTGATGGCTGCACCGGTTTCTGATCACATTAAACCACCTGCTTGTGAATCAGTTTCATACTGTGCTTGTTTCTTAGTTTTCAATTGTCCTTTGTGGTTAAAGGGACAGTTTGGATAATTTGATCTGGGGTTGTATGAAGTACTTATCCATAGTCAGTGTAAAAGCTGCAGTATATACACACCCCCAGTTTTGACAAGCAGAGCAGAGCACCAGCACAGAAGCTAAACAGTGTACTGCTGCAGACAGGGTCAATAACAAAATGTATTTTAGACATTTAAAAAAGGCTTACCTAAAAATCAATATCAGTTTAAGTGTACGATATATTTAGCAAATATCTCTCTCTCCAAACGCACCAAACTCCCCTGAGCAGTTAGATCAGTTTGTCTTATTATTTTATTTTATTTAATGACAGTTGTTTGTCAAAAAGGCTGTCTACCAGCTAATGTGGTGAAAATATTCTCAATATAGTATACACTATATGCCTTTTGCTGCTTGATCCAGTCTACAGCAGCTCATTGTTTAGCTTCTATACTGGTGCCTCTGTCTACTTCTCTAAACTGATGCATCTACTGAAGTAATACACTGATCAGTAGTAAGTACCTCATACAACCCCACATCAAACTATTTGAACTATCCCTAATACAAATTTAAGGAAAGCAACAGATTTGAGCCGTTATTCAACATTGTACAGATATTACTGTCGTGTCTGTAGTTTCATTGTGTCAGTGGCTTGTGCATATGCACGTGTGTTTTTATTCAAGAGTTGCATCTCTTCCTGTCCATCCTGCCACCAACTTACCCCCTGCGATGGCAGACATGACTGATCTGCGGGCTTGTCAGGTACCATCAGTGCAAAGCTGGTGCCATGTGACACCCCCGGCGGCTTGCCAAAAGCTAATTGTACTAATTGGCGAGCGCCAATCCTGTAACGAGGCTTTGAGGGGTGACCCACCGACACAGATGAAAGCGCTCAGATTTGTCTTGTGTCAAGGACTTGTGGGTAATCGGCGCGTCCGCTGACCTGTAGGCCAGGAGGGCAGGACCACAGTGCTTTGGCCAGTCTGTGCGTAGAGAGAGAGAGAAGAAGACAGGGGACATGAACAAGAGGATCCATCCAGTGGGTCTTCCCAAACTTTAAGATTTGCAGATTACAAATAACATTATTTTAGTTTGTGCCTGAAACTAATAATTTCTCCTTACATCTCTAAAACTTTATGTATAAAATATAGAAATATTTTAATGGGTCTGTTTTTTGCAGGTTCCACATTCATTTTTGTAGCCATAAACCACTTTCTCGAAATCAAAACATGTCATTCTCTGAGTTGTGTGTATCTGAGGTCAGTCCTCTGCTTTAGTCTGTGTAAAACAGTGGAGTATATATAATCCAGTCTCAAGGATTGATGGATGAGCCCAGAAACCAGACAGAAACTCTCCCAAGGGCTTTAACAGTCACCAGGTCATTTTACTTTTGCAGCTTTAGTTGTCTGATAGCCTTAGCTTGGGGTGGAGGGTGGGGGGTGTTTGGTGTTGGCTGTCTACGATGGAGACTCGCTTTAAAAAAAAAAAAAAAAAAACGAATGAACATATGCCTCTGTTTGTCCCTTCAACTGTGTGTTAGTTGTCTCAAGCTCATTTTAACGGGTGTAACATCCTATTTCCAAAAATCCTTTAGTCAATTTTCATACTGTCTGGGAACCTGTTAAAGGTTTTTACAGAGCACTGTCTCCTCATGCATAAGACAAGTCTGACCAAAGACATTTGGTTGGCTGCGAATGTGTAGAGAAAAAGAAGTGTAGACATGACGGGGAAATGCTGTCTGATAAACTGACAGAGGCCAAGTCTGACAGGCATGTAGATGTTTTAAGAGATAAGAAGACTAAATTTAAGTCTGTGAAAGACACTAGACTCTGGAACTTTAATCAATAGTCGGATGAGAAGGGTACATTTTCATTGAAGCATATTTCAGAACATTCACCTTTATTATTGAAGGATACTGCAAACAAACAAACTATAAATCATGTTAAAGGGAAAGTTCACACCAAAATCAACATGTTTTCCCTCTTACCAGCAGTGCTATTTATATCAAATGTTTGTTTGTTTTGGGCATACTGCTATGGAAATATCTGCCTTCTCTTGAATGTACTGAAACTAGATGGCACTCGGCTTGTTGTGCTCAAAATATAAAAAAAAACAGCAATGTTTCTTTCCAGAAATCATGACTTGGTTACTCACATATTTTGTTGATTTTGAAGGCCCCTATAGACAAAAGTGGTAGTGTTTCCTCTGTAATAACCACAAAATATAATGTCAAAAATACAATGATCTAAATAGAAATCACCTCTTGCGTCTTTTTAACTGACTAATGTATTATTCACTGTACTTTCACCAGGGACAATCCATCCTGGTGGCAGACATTAAGAAAAGCTATACATAAATATCCGATCTTCTTGTGAATGGTCTCAATTGTGTATGTAGGTCATATAGAGCCATCAGTAATAAATTGAGACATAACCAGTTAAGAACTCCCTGCAGTAGCTTCAAGATAATCCACAGATCTTGTTGGGAACAGTTAGTGTGGTTACATTATTTTTGTGAGAAGGCAGACATCTCTATGGCTGTTATCTCCAAAACTCAGCAACTCACACTAAAACAATCTAGATGGATAAATAGCACTACAGGTAAGAGAGAAAATATGTGTTTTTGATTTTAGGGGGAACTGTCTCTTTAAGACCCAAATTTCAGTGCACCATACCTGGAGGTTGAGCAGTGTGGTTGCATATCTGGGTCACAAATCAGTCAACCCATAACACTTCAGTATATTTAACAAACTATATCAAAGTCAGGCCACATCTATGAAACATATAAGAATATATTTCATGCCTGAAATTTAAAGGTCAGTGGTTTCATGACTCACTCTGCAGTGTGCAGTCCTGCGTGACATTAGGTGACCTGAGACTATTTGACTCTTGTTAGGCCACCTGATGGCACTTCATAGCAACACCAGCATGCAAACACACACACACACACACACACACACACACACACACACCGCTAAACTTTCTGTTTCTCATCAGTTCTCCTCTCCCCTCACAGATATTCAGGGATAGATTACTCTTGATTCTCCCGATAGGGGGCAGCCCAGAACCCAAATAATGAATTACTCCACTGAGTGACTCACATGGAAATCATGGAGTCTAGGTGTTCATGTGCTGTGGGACTTGTAAATGAGCTCTCATTGTCTGACCTTTTACCAGTCAATCAACAACTTCACAGTCTACTCTTCAAAGTGTATTTAGTTTATCTTTTGAATTTATTAAACAGCTTCTGCAATGTAGGTGGCATTATACTCTGATTTACTGTAAAATATTGGCACTTAGCCAGAGGGTTTTGCAATCCTTAAGAATAGGTGTTGTGGCTCACTGTACTTTACTGTATTTGATTGAAAGCATGTTACATTTCATCACACATTAAAGAAACCTCAACTGTCAGTGATCTGGGGTTTTAGAAGATTTAATTAAATGTTGAATCTAAGTGATTGAAATGTATGTTACTACTTTCCTTTGTACCATAATCAAACAGGAAATACAATATTACCTAATTAAAGGAGATTTTTTTTCTGCATACCTGGGTTGAATAATGTCTGGAACTTGATACATCCCTGTACCCTATATCTATTCATCCATATAATATGCACTAAAATGAAATATTTTCACTCAACTTGAATGGCAGTGGCCATATATTAACATGTAACGAAGCAGAAAACTCAACAATCAGTCAAGAGCGTTGGGTTTCTGAATTGAAAGAAAGATCAAACACAACTCCCCCTTTGACTTTGTTACACCTGTGACAGCACATGTTGGAGGGGTTAAACTGTGTGTGCCAGAAATCAAATGAATGCACAGAATACTTGGCAGATCACTCTTCCCCAGTGCAATGTAGCTACATGAACATGTAAACTGTCTGAGTTTTGCAGACATTGCTGCAGGGCAGAGGGAATTACACTGTCACACAGAGGATATGGAGCTGCCGTGATATCCTCTTGGCACATAGTTGAAGACCATCCAGGTGGAAATTGGTATGCTCTGCCAAGAGGGAGGTTAGGAGTGAGGTAGTTGCGTGGGAGGTGCTCATCTGCATCGGCAAGCATTGTCTTTCATGTAAACAGTATATGGCTTTTACCTGTTGTAGCTGTCAAAGGGAGAGGAGGTGGTTTGTGTTGTTAGGTGTGGAAGCAAGCAGATGTTAAGGCTTGTTTGCACGTGTGTCAGGTTTTGCACACCTGTACATTTTTGGGATTCATAAAGTTGTGTGCACATCTGTCAGTACTGCAGTTTTTCCATACAGCAAGGACTCATGTCAGTGAGATTTGGTTTGTATCTTTGTGCCTGTCAGTAAAAGAGGAGCTGTTTGCCAAGGAATATTTACTCAGATTATGCAAATGAACATATTCTGAAGACATTAAAAGAGGGCCAATAGATTCACTGATTGTAAGATTTTATATTTTTGTCTTCAAAGATGGTGTGAATGGTTTCATAATTATATAATCTATATTTTGAATCGGTGTCTTCTTAAACCATTTTAACTCAAAATAATCCCAACACTCATCCCATAATAACTGATATTGAAGACCTACTAAAGCAATGATAAAATCAGCTCTTTGTCTATGTTGATTACGCACATTAGCTTTGGTACACTGCCTCATGTTTTAGAGGTCGTTATAACAATAATTTGATACAACAGCAAGGCATTATAGGGGTCTCTTATGCACTAACTGGCAGATTAATAGAGGATGAAAATAATCATTAATTATTTACATGATTAATCGATTTATCATTTAGTCTATAAAATGTCAAAAAAAAAGGGAGAAATGCTTATCATGATTTCCCAGGGCCCAACATGGCATCTTCAGATTGCTTCTTTTGTCCAACCAACACTCAAAAACTTAGACTCTTCATTTAGTGTCATAAATGACAAACTGGCACCAGTAAATGTTACATTTTTGCTTGAAATATGACTGAAACAATTAATTGGTTATTCAAATAGATGTCAGTTGATTTTATTTCGATTGACTAATTGATGAGTCGACTTACTGTTGCATCTCTTTAGACTTTTAGGCCCCTCAGCAGGTAAGGCAGTGTCACATGATGTAACCTGCGATTGAAAGCCTGCATTTTAAAAAAGAATTTGCTAAAAACGTTTTAATGTAGTGTTTGTTGTCTGTCTGACACAATTCACACCTGCCGAGTGTAGCTATAAAATGGCTATGACAATATTTACTCAGTGCAGTGTCTCAAGAATATGTAAGATGATTAATAATTCAACAAGCTGCCATCCGCTTTTTGTACTTTTTGTTTTAATTTATAAAAATGGGCAGAGCAAAATGCAGAAGCAGCGTTGAACTATCATGATACTGTGTACTAATACAGTAGCAAAAAAATTAAATGGGATTGATTCGGTGCAGATAGTTAATAAATAACGTTTGTGCCTTCTCACCAAACATCGCCGGGAGTTATTCTGTCTTTTGTCAAAAACTGCATTCTTTCATTCTCATGCGCCAGCGAAAGCTAGTAAACAGCCATGGCCACCCTGTCTGCACACACACACACACTCACACCAAGGCATATTTAATGGCTCTGAAAAATGTCTACCAAAAATGGAGATGTGACCGAGGCCAGGTGTCTTGAGCAGGACCAGCCTGCCTGGGTATGATTAAAGCCACAGTATTATCTCAGACATTCTTCAAGCGAGATAACATATCATGCAAAAGAGGTTACTGAACCGTACTGACCACTGCTTTCTACCTATTGAGTGTGTATGCCATTAACCAGTTCTCACTTCATTTCTAGTTGGCAAATAAGTGGCGCAGGGTTTCGTCATGTAGGATTTGATTACATATAATTGCGTTCTATATTTAGAAAGACTTTGAGTGTGGTCTACTCGCATGTGTTTTGTGTTCCATCTGGCCAGTACACATTGACTGCACACACCCCTGGGAGTAAAATGTGATCTGTGTCTGGATATGCTATTTGTATAATCATTAATCCAGCCATGCCACATGTGTTTATACGGGTTATTTATGTGTTGTGTTGTCTGTGTGCTGTCCACATTGTGATCGTGTCTGAGTTTTCATGCAAACCATAGAACAAAGGTGAGCCGGGACGTTGTGTTGTGAACAAATATAGACAAGACAGATGTAGGACATTAGACATGATACAGTACTGCCAGTGCTGAGATATTTGACTCCCACTGTACTGACAAATTGTTTTTTGACACCCTGACTATGGTAAGGAAAAGTAGTGATGACTGATGGCAGACAGGGTATGTGAGCAACGCTTAGTGGAGTCTGACAGCAGGAAGGATGGTTGCACAGTGTTCCACCGACTGTACCAAGCAGAAAACTGACAGCACCGGACATCATTTGATCATTTCAAACTTATCATTATTACAGCAGAAAAAGTCAACAAAAAAGAAAAAAAAGACTCCAGCAGACCAGAATTACTCTGGATACTTTCCCCTTTGTAGCAGTTTGACTCTTCCATAAATTCAAGTAGGAGTCATATAACATTAAACTGCAAAGAGTAACAACAACTGTGCTATGATGATATTGCTTGCACAATTTATGTCTCAACAGTAATGTATTTTAATTTAATAATTCTTTGTCCAGTCTTTACAGTTGTTAAAGATCCCCTCCACTTAAAAATGTGTTTTTCTTATGTTTATCTGCCCTTAAGTGTCTGACCTTCATCCATGCAACATTTGGCGATAGAGAGGTGTTTTCACGTTCCTCTACTTAAGGGGGAGATATCTGCACACATCCCTAAAATCTGAGATTCAGATGTACCCTGGTCAAGCTCGATTTGGTACGTTTCAGATTTGAAAGTCAGTCACTGTAATGGAGGCAAATAAACCTGAAACCTCCAGCTCAGAGCGGACTTGTCAGTACAGAGAGCAAGAGTTAGCGTTAGCTGTTACATCCACTGTCATCCACTGGGTTGCGAGAGACAGTAGATGTGTTTTTTTCAGAATTCAAAAAAACATTTTATAGAAAACCATTTTGATCATAATATTTATCATAACAGAATATTTTCAGATACTTTAAAATGAATACTAAAGAAACTTTAAGTTCATGAGTGTAGCTCTTTGAACTAGTAGGACTTAAGCAGTCATAATATAGTGGCTCTGAGCAGCTGATGAGGGAAACTCAGCTGTCTTCCTCCCTCCTAAACTGCTACTTAAAGCCAACATCAATCTTGTTCTCCAAAGTCACTCCCACACATCTCAAGGCCTAACTGTCACTGTTTGTAGTGCGTACTGCATTGGGCAGTTTCACTGTTCCAGGCCGATTGTTCGTCTTAATCGTGCCAAATGACAGACAAGTCCCCTGGGCTGTCTGAGCCATATGAGACACTCCTCCTCAGCTTCCTGTGATCAGGGTTATACTCCCGAAGTGCTTGAGAGCAAAGTCAAAAGCAGACAGAAAAACATTATGGCATTATTACCATAACAGATAATTTAAGGATGAATAATGTCTTAACTCGCCACATCTTTAATTCATCTGCTTCAACAAGACAAAGCTTCACAGTCACTTTCATTCAGAAAATATCAACAAAAAAACCCTTTGATGGCAGCTTTACAGTGTAAATGCCGACAGTCACCAATAAGTCATGGCATGTCTTCTTGACATATGTATCCCGCTTTTATTCTGTGATGCAATGGAAATGATTTGCCTCATATACACTACGACATCTTTTGTATTTAAGTTGTGACTTCCACTGAGTTTGACCCTTTTTTTCTCCACAAACTTTCCCCTCTGGGAACAGTTCGATGCTGTTCGTTGGAGCTGATGTGGGTGGTGTGAGCCATGCAACCCTGCCACCCTGCTCCAGTGTCCTCGTCTGTCCCTGTCTGGCCTGCCCACCCCTCCACCTCCCTCCCGCGGTGTCCTTTCTGAGGGCCAGCTCCTCTGAACCCAAACAACAGTTCCATTTGTTTTGCCAGGGCTGGGAATGCACTCAGCCATCTTTAGCTGTGTTTCTGCCAGCCCCACTGGATGCCAAACCTGTGGACCTTACTCATATGCCAGCTCTTCCCTTTCTTTTGCTTTCTTTCACTCTGTCTGCCCAAGTTTGTGACAGTGCCAGTGTCTAAGTCAGTGGTGAAGGGTCCTGAGAAGGGACTGTCTGTGTGGCTGTGTGATAGTTAACCTCTTGCACTGTGTACGCCACAATCAAAGTAGAAGTTACTGAACGACAACACATTCCACGACAGTGGATGAATGGCTGAAGAATCTTCTGATCAGATGAGCAAACAGAAATGTGTTGTAGATTTGTGATGCATGATATTATTTGAGTTATGGGTCTTACAAAGTCTAAAATCCAATAATCTGAATTTTAGGCCTTAAAAGGCCTTAAATACATTTTTGACAGTTCTTCAAAATTCATAAGATTAAGAATTTAACATGGTTATTGTGTGCACACAGCCCTTGTGAGTCATGTCAGGTGAAGGATGGAACTCAGGAAATCTGATTTTCCTTCATATGTGTTCTATTTTATTACTAGTATGGATGTGAATTAGGTCTTAAATTGCATTCATAATGGTCTTAAAAAGGTCTTAAACAGTCTGAAATTTAACTTGTCGAAACCAGCAGAATCCCTGCATTAGACCTGCATGGTTGATACAAGTTTACGATTATTTAGTCTATTTGCTTCACTATCAGCTTCTATCTTGTGCTTTTTTATTGCTTCCATCATTGTTTCTTGCTAAGGCAGAGTTTTCTTTTGGCACTTGTACAATTTCATTAGGGCTATATTATTCTCTTGCGTAATGCCTCAGGAAGTGTTATTTTTTTTCTCTTCTTTTTTTTTTTTTATCAAGTTTGTGGTGTCGAGGCTTGGAGCACTGGTTCCACCTCTCTAAACACTCATTTTGCACACCTGGCATTCTACCAATTTGCTTTGAAGGCAGGCATTGGCCTCAGCTTGTGTGCTATGCTAGAACGGCTACTGTCACTATCACATGGCCTGTTAGTACTTATCTTTGCCGCAGGTTGCAGAAAGTATGACTAAAATTCAGGGTATATTCAGTCAGTTCATATTATATTGCACTTTTTATTTTTTCAGATATGTGATCCATATATCAATATGGCACATCCCGATAATAATCAAGATTGAAGATATGTAAAACCTGGAGAACAGACAGTGTTCATGAATTGTGCTTATTTTAACATATTATATTTTTAATTGGCTAAATTTTCAAGTTCATTGAAACAACAAACAGTTTTCCTCATGTGGCACATACATTCAGATAAGTCCAGTAATAGCAAGTGAAAAGAAAATGCATATTACACTTGTACAGTTTTATTTTCACCTGGACTTAAGCGTTTTTAAATAATGCATGCATAGTTTACATGCACAAATTCCATATTTTTCAGGAAGAAAAACATCACAGAAAAGGTCATATGTCCTGTATCCTGTATCATTACTTTCTCATTGTAACAGTTGCAATATTTTCCCATTATTATGCAAATTATTATTGTCAAAACCCATTTTTTCTATTTTTACAGTGATGGTATTTCTTACTTGAGTAAGTCGAGAAACAAGTAATGAATATATTTTTTCAGCTATATGCTTTTGAGCAGCCACTGCTCATTGAAGACAAATAGACCATGGACTAGACGTGAATGCCTCATTGCCTCACGCTCTTTCGTCACCGTTGTGTGCGAGATGGGTGAGTGAGTGTATGTAAACACTGCATAGTGTCCCGGCATTGCTCGCAGTGCAGAACCAATGTGGAAATTGTCAGATTGCTCTTGAAGGACTTAAGGAAACACAAGTAGCTGATAGCAATCACTCAGTTTCAGAGATCCGGTTGTAACCATCACTTCAAACAATCACTGATGATGAATTGTTTACTCAGAGGAACCAGTCTGCAAAAGTTATGGAGCAAGAACAAACAAACAGATTGTACCTTTATGTTCTTTGTGAAGCACATGATAAAACTATCAGTATATTTAAATGACCAGGAGCTGAGGTAAAATTAAGTTTGTTTCCAGCTTTAAAAAGTTTAGGAGCTGTATTTTGTGTTTATTAGACTTTTTATGACTGAAACACCAACATAGTATTTCAGTCTTTTTTTTAGATTGACTCTATGTCAGATTTCAGCTTTTCAAATACAGGCATGCTAGTGGCATCTCTGTCAACTTGACAAACAGGACAACAGAGAAAGTGGCCGAAAAGGTATGGCCAGGGAGGGCTTCCTCAGCTGTGTGGAGAGAATGAAGAAAGGGGAGTAATCTGCTCTGTCTGGTACATTACCCATGAATGAGGCCTGAGCACGTCAGGGGACTCATAGAGGATGCACTCTGGCCTTAGGACACAAAGAGAGGGCATGGCCAGTCACTTTGTAGCACTTAAATCAACCACTCCTGCTTCCACACATCATTCACTTCAGTCATTTCTGAGCTTTTTGGTGTTTGTGTTTTTTGGGCCCATGTCACATCCTCATCAAGTCTGTGTCCTGTATCTGTTTCAATACACAAAAATTAGCGCATATATACAGGTTTTTAAAAGATAGGTAAAACCAGATATTGGGCAATTGACCCTTCAACTTTTGCCAGTATATGTGTTTACTGTACCTTTCTGTTTTTTCCTAATGTTTTGCTAGATAGTCAAAACTGAACCTCTGTGGTTTGAAGTTTAGTTTCTCTCTTGTGTCGCTGTTTGTACTTGCAGGTATGTGCTATATTTTACTGTTTCATGCTCTCAGCTTATAGGTGTCATATTATTATTGGTGATTAATACCCAACATTTCCTGATTTTGCTACTTCATAATAAATGCTTTTAAATAACAAAATAACGGGACTTTTATTGTGCAAAATTTTACACACACCTCCAAGTGGGCTCAAACAACTCGCAGAAGTTACTGACAGAGGTGACAAGCCTACATTGCTTCCCCCTAAAAGGTCAAATTTGCATGCTAGTGTTTTTTTGGTTTTTTTGTGGCATAAAAGGGGCTAAAGACAAGTCTATGAATTATTTCTTACACAACTTTGAAAGCTTTCTTTGACTTCAGCAATCCCTTGATCCTAAGAAAATGCATTAAGGGTAAAGGTAAAGGTGTATGATTTGACATCTCAGGCATCTAAGAAAACTTAATGTGAAAATACAATCAATAGAAAAATTTATTAAAATAAACCGAAATATAGGGGAGCTTTTATGTAATCTCATCTTATATGTCCCCTTATCTTAGAGTCAGAGACCAAGCATCACCTGCTTTCTTGTCCCTTGAGAACTTATCTATGTTAGTGGGTAAACACCTTGTAAACAACTGGCCATTTGATCCCCACACCCCATCACTCTCCACTTTTAGAACCAAGTGGCCCCTTGGTGGGGATGTCCCGGCTGGCATGGGTGTGTCCAGACTTGTCGCACAGTCTTAGCCCCCCACCTCTCAACAACAGAGGCCCTCGCTGTGAATCATGGAGATGCCTTCGAATGGATATGCTCATCTTTCAAGTAAATTGAGCAGTGTTATCCTCTGGGCCTTATTCTTGACAACAGTTACCATGTAGGAGATCTGATTATAGCCCCATACTAGGTGTTCATGGCTTATTCTGTAGTTATGATGTCAGGAACACAAGAGATGTCCATGACCTCATTGCAATATGTTTATGTGCCTATCCAGCACAATCCAGGGCACCGAAAGAGTGTGTATAGTGTCTGCATTCCTCTGCATGTGCATTATGATCTCATCTCATGTAGGACTATATTGACATTAATTCAAGTTGCTTTGATCTGTACCTGAAGTGTGTCATTACAGGTGATAAAACTAGTTCAAACTGTAAATCAGAAAAAAGAGATGCAGTATGATGATACATAATAAATGCTCTGCAATGACTGAGTGCATGTGATGCCATAATTCAACTAAATGATTTGTAATGGCATGGTGCTCCTTGCTCCAAAATGGGTTTGGTTCTGCGCATTAGAGAATTACACATGGATGTAATTACTGTAATAAGGCAGTGTTATAGGGACAGTTCTGACTTTTTGAAGTGGGGGTTTTATGGTGTACTATAGTACTGTATAGTGCATTAAGTAGATGTCGGTCAGCATGCCACCAGTTTGAGGAAGCAGCAGGGGTACAAGCACAGAAGCTAAGCAGTGAACTGTTGTGGACAGGGTCAGCAGCAAAATGGATTTTAGCCACTTAGAAGAAATCAATGTCAGTTTTAACGTTTGCTATA
Source organism: Lutjanus erythropterus (assembly GCF_056507025.1). Classification (NCBI taxonomy): domain Eukaryota; kingdom Metazoa; phylum Chordata; class Actinopteri; order Lutjaniformes; family Lutjanidae; genus Lutjanus; species Lutjanus erythropterus. The sequence goes on along the minus strand of NC_139326.1, from coordinate 20,371,628 downwards.
TTTAGAATATTTTCACCACTCTATCATGCCATCAGGCAGCCTGTTGCGAGGGGAATCTGCTGTTATGTAAGGCAAATACCACTCTCTTCAAAGCAACCAGGCTCCTTTGGCAAAAGCGGCAATTTTACTTCACAAGACACAGAGAGAGTCGGTTAGTGTGTTTGCATTGTTTGTCGACTTTCTGTGCTTTAAAACGGTTACTTTGGATTCACTGAAGTCACACAATAACACAAACAAACTAATGCAGCAGTAGACCAACAACTCCCATGTTCTGAAAAATGTTTTTGCTAAAAGAGGCTTTAGAGATATCGATATAACTTAAGTTTCCTGTTGGGAAAGGCTGTCTGACTGCAAGATAAAGTGGCGAAATTATTCCAAATATAATGTACACTTAAACTGATTGATGTTTTTGTAGGTGTGCCTCTTTTGAGTGTCTATAATACATCTTGCTGGTGACCCTGTCCGCAGTAGTATATTGCTTAGCTTCCTGCACCAGCTGCTGCTCTAAACTGGGGGAGTGCTGACTGCCATTTACTGTAAGTAATACACTTACTATCTGAACTGTCCCTTGAAGGTAGCAAAGCAATGCTTCATACTGTATTTTTTATATCTGGTTTGCAAACCGTTTGCATACACAACTGATATTATATAGTGTTTTTTGTTACAGAGAGTCCACTGATGTATTGTCATGATTAGATTAGTATAATTTATCTTTTAATTGTTTTCATTTTCAGCAGTAGGAAAGAGGCCAATATGGATTCACAGGTAATCCTAGATGTCTTAGGGTCTTTACAAAGTTACAGTCTCTGGGTAAAATTCATATTTTTGCACGGAACATATTAAGTTGCACATCAGGCGATGATGCATTTTTGGCGTTCGGATGAGCAGCTTTGGACTGTTTGAGTAGATTTGATCTGCCTTAAGAAGATGCACCCAGACGTTTTAAGATATTTTGTTCTGCAGTGCAATACAACTGCAACACAGACATCCACTGCAGACAGTATTGTGTGGGACTTGGCAGACACCCCCTGAAGCGTCTTTTGAAAAAGGTTACCTTGTTTGCCCCTTGAGCTATTTTCGCTCTGCCTCTCTGTCTGGACTCGCCAGTCTGTGAAAATACTCCTCACTAACCTTACCTCCTCCTCCTCTCCCTCCCTCTCTCATGTCTGTCATGACATCACCAACATCAGGTATCCAAAGCAGACGGCAGTAAACGGGCGTTTGTTTAATAAGCATTATTAACACACCTGCTTTGCAGCGCATTCCTGATTACACGGTCTAATGGGACGGGCACTTCAAGTAGGATTAGTCGAGCCTGGGGGCCTACACCTGAACCTCAGTCCTACTCTTATATGCAAACATCTCTTAACTCTTGAACAAAAAAGGCTGCGGAAAGGTCTATTGTAACTCAGCTCTGACAGTGTGTTTGATCAACTGGTTTACCCATACACACCGACAGCTGTGATCCACCCTGTTTACCTTAATTATTTTTTTTTTAATTGAAAGAGCACAGAATTATGACTTAAAAGAATTCTTCCAAAGTCAAAATCTTGTTGTTATGTACTAAAAACATTGTAGTTAATACTCATAACACACACAGCAGGTTAAATAGTGTAGTGTAGTTGCTGAAACAACTTGAGTCAAGTTTGCTGATGCAAACTGCTCATAGTGATCATTCTTATACAGAATCCTTCCTATGCAAACACTCTTTGAATAATTTGTTTATAGTAATCAAGTTGGCCCTTTGCAGGATTCGATCAGAGTCTTTTCATACATAACATGTGGGGGGAAAGTTTTAAAACAATTTCTGTTTCGTTTTTTTTATTTCACTCCCATGATATTGTACTTTTCTTTGTGGTAACCTGTCTGCTTCCAGCTGGCTACCTGAAGCTGTGGCTGCCAAAGAAACCAAAGAAAATCATTTTCTCTCAGTTAAAAACATTGTGTCTTCTAGGAGATTATGACAAACTGCCAAAAATGAGTCAAAGAGATGCCGCAGAGTAACTATAGTAAGCTTTATTTTATATACAGTACTGTTCTGTTTTAGTGTATTTGAATTATATAATACAGTAATTTAATTTGTACGGTAATTTGAAAAGCCTCTGAAACAGTTGTATTATATTTTGAAATGGTGAATAAAATTCAGTAAATAGGGAAGCTGTCTGTTTCATTACTTTATATTCATCCAATAAATATACAAATTTCAATTAGAGCATAATCAATATGAGAAATAAAAAAGAATAAAAGAATTGTGATTGATTTGACCAGGGCAGATGTGACTACTGTAAGAGTGGGATTCCTGTGGCGTATGGAAGAGTGTGGAATTTGAATTTAGTAATTTCCAGGTCACCCAAAAATTACATAATTTTTTTTTACTAACTGGATCATATGGGGTAACGATAATTCAGTATGTTAGCAGACAATATTACGAGTATTGGTAGCACTGGTTAGTTTGCTTCCTCTTCGGGCAGAGATTTGACAGTGGAACATTGTTCAACTTTCTGTGTAGCAGTAAACTGTTTGTTTTTGTTTGAGCTACTATACCAGCCACAGTCCCCTGACAATTACTTGGCAACATAATAGTATAGACAGACAGAATGTAACATGCATATCAACAGTGTGATTTTAAACACATTTATTTCCATTAGAGAGTTATTGCTGTTTGTACTTGGATGTGAAATATGGTCTGAAAAGTCTACTCTAAGTCTGAAATGTTTAGTGGAAACTGTAGGAACTCTGTAAAATGTTTCGACTGTAGTGAAATGGTCCTTTGTTTCGATAACTGCTTAACATACTGTAAGTAAAATAAGCTTATACACTTTAATCCAAGTGATCAGAGGTCAATTGGCCGCATTGTCCCAAAGCCATGTGATTTTTTTTAAACCCATTTTAAAGTAATTCTTTGCTGCCATTGGCTAACCCCTGCTTTTTCTTTTTATTTTGTTTAAAAAAACAAAAAGCTTACATGGAGCCACACTACAGTTAACTTGCTGAGGATGTGCATATTTCACCAGTGTTGCGTCTGCATTGGTGTTTTTGAGGTGAACTTTGTTTTTTACATAATCACCCCCACATCCAAAATGTGATCAAAGTATTGCTGAGCCACTGTAATGTACACCAGTCCAAATCCTAATGATGTGTTTGCATATTGGGCATGACAAAACATGTACTACCAAAAACAACTTGTCCTGTTGCTAAGTGCAAATATAAAAGAAAATCTGTCTCGTTTCCCACACAGAACATTATTCTTTCCAGTCCCCAAGTGGGTGGTGGTAATTGTTGTCAATTTTGCCTCTTAAACTGTGGGCATAGCACATAATTGTCTCTGTACCACCGACATGTACCAGATTTGCAAAACCACCTATTCATCCTTTTATATCGTTGTGGATACGTGAGCACCAATTTAAAGCATTTCCCCCAGTGTGCCATGTTGCATTATACCATGAAGGAATTGTGGGCTGGTAGTATGGTTTGTATTTGGTGTTGGTTGGCAGAGTGGAAGCACTTTTGGAAGCAGGGAGAAGTGTTAACTTTATTATATTTTAATTTTTAAAAGTAGGATCTTTTTCATGTAACACATTACAAATTACTAAAGCAGTTTACGTTAGATCAGTGAGTCTGTATCCCTGCATGCATTCTCGTTGCACGTGGCGTGTTGCGTCAGTCTTGAAGTCTAGTCACTGCCCCTCAGGTTTAAGCTGTGAATTTGAGGGACTGAACAAAATGTCTGGGGATATGACTAAGCCCGCTAAGACCTAATGGGGGCTAATGGTGGCGAAATGTTAAAGGTCTCTGATGTGATATGACCAGAATGACCCTACATGGGTTAACTTGCAGGGAGTCTGCCTAATGTCTGCACCCTGCGGCATGACCAGTCCTCAGCACTGACATCCTCTCAGAACACTCTGCTCCTGCTGATTAGATTCAGGCACTTACTGGAAGTGAATCAAATGATTTTGGGTGTTTGAGAGGCAGCTGTGGCATAGCTTCCAGACGAAGGCTGCAGTAGCTGTGCTTTCTAAGGATGCAGACACACAAACAGGATATGTCCTTTGCTTTTATTCTGCGAAAATGGCAGAAATCTTTTATTTTCCAATATATGGAGCAAGACGTTAAAAGCTTTTTTTCCTCCTTCCTGCTCTATTTAAACGACTCCTTTAGTGTCTGTTGTGCAGAAGGGGCTTTCCGCTATACAAAATGTATGATATTGTGTCCTCTTTTCTTTGGTAATCCTAGCCTGTGGAAAGATAGTCTGTTTATCACCTGTGGAAATGAACTGCCAGTCATAGACAATAGAGAGGATGGCATTCCAACTCTTAACAATTACTGCTGAAAACTGTATACATCCGCACAATGTCATGTTTAACGGAAACGTTTAAGTGTAATGATCTCTTGTAATTGAGGCCTTTTTGAAGTAATGCACGGGTGTTGAGGGCCGTTATTGTTTACTTGACATGCACACCAAACAGTTACAGGATGCTCATGGAGTCTCTTCACCACAAAACGTCAGAGGTGCAAGACGTATTAAGATCTTTTACATAAGTAAAAGTAGCGATACCACAAACTAAATCGCCTGCTTCATATAACCTGTAGTTTTTGCACACCCAAGGGTAAGAAAGGCTGAGATGTACTGGGCAAAGATAGGTGATTTAATGTCTTTGACCTAACCAAATCTCACTGACATTACTTTTGCAACAAATAACAAACAACAGTTGCAACTCTTCAAATGTTAAAAATTCAAATCAAATACTTTGACATAATCTATCAAATCAGGTGTTATTATAGCTGATAATTACTGGCTATAGTTTCAATATTGGATTAATAAATAATTCTAGTAATAATAAATAGAAATTTTATATAAATTATATGAATTACTTAAACTATCAGCCCTGATATTTATTGTTGAAAATCTAACCAGTGTATTACCTAGGAAATGTACTGAAGGTAAAAGTAAGTACTCATTATGCTGTCAAAATTGGCTATGATGTCATTTAATTGTTATTCTATGAGATTATTATTGATGCAGAACATGCAGCATTTTAACGTTGTAGCTGTTTTAATCTAGAACTGTTTTTACTCAAATATGCTGTTAATAATGCCTTGTATTCTACTATGCTCATTATACTAGAAGTTTTTAAAATCTGCAAAAATCTAAAAAATGTTTTTTCTCAATAACTTTAACAGATTACAATTATATTTATTTTGTAATTAATTAGTGCATAGCTAGTTTCATGTAACCCTCCAACATTGCTAGTAAGCCTTGTTTAACCATAGCAGTTGTTGATTACTTGCAACCCCTACCAGCCTGTTAAGAGGAGTGAAGAGTCTGCAGTAGGTATAGGTTATATATCAGTTTTATAAGAATTGAGTCACTGCAACCACAAGAGCATACATTCATTAATGTGCACAAAACATTTTAGGCTGAGGGGTCCAGTAGTATGCATGGTCAGCTGCGGACAAGCTCCGGCCCTCTTGGTCATGCACATGCACAGAGGTCCTGGAGGAGATAATAAATGTACTTTCCACCACGTATTGAGTCATATATATTTTCAACAGTGTTTTTAACTAGAAAAGGATGCAGGTGATACCCCTGTAGTACTTGTGTGCAGTCTGACTGGTCTGAACAGACAAACCCAAAGGGTCTTAATAAAGAAAGATGAAAGCATTAGAAAGGCAGCCAGACAATGGAAATGAACAGCTCTTTGTGCAACTTAACAAGCTACTGCCAAGTTTTGGAACTGGTCCAACTACCTCAACAATGCGCACTCAGCAAACTATGCTTTATCCGCTTTGATTTGATTTGACTTTGATTTAGTAATTTATGTTCGTTTGACTCCCATCCAAAACGTACTAATTTACTCCCCACAGGGAAGGCTTCACTTAATCACTTGGAGGTAATTTGCCGATAACAGCGCTTTCTCAAGGCTCTCACCTCTGCTCCTGAGTGGGTTTTAGGTACTGTAAATGTTGCACAACAATGTACTGTATACAGTTACCTTCAGCTGATAACCTCTGCTCTCAGAGGCGCTTCATTACCTTCATGAATACCTGATTAATCTGATGAGAGTCATTCGAGAAATGTTGTTTTTAATCAACTGTGGACGACATGCACAAAGAAACAGTTTTTACTTTCATGAATGTCACAGAAACCATCCAACAGCTGTGTCATTAAGGGTTAGCTTTTTTTCTTCAGACCTGATACTGTAAAACTAGTCAAACACAAAAAAACAATATATCACAGACAGCTTCCCTGTTTTCTTTTGTTTAAAACACATTCAGGACATTTGTTTAAACAAGTTTTCAAGATCCTCGGGGTTGGTGATAATGATTTTGAACTTCCCAGCAGAGCTCTGAGTCTCAGTTTGTGTTCCTAACAGAAATCTCAATGAAGTGATATTGTAATTATCTCTTTGAGTTCAGACGTTTGTTTTACTCACTGATTCATTAATAGAGAGGAATACGAACAGTATGACCTGGAGACATTTCTCTCTGTCATCATAAAAAAGGTTTGCTTGTCTTTCAGAGCATGATCCAGGCTTTCCTCAGAGTGGATCAGTGGTTCTGTACCATTGTTCTCCACTGTAGCACTGTTACAACACTAAACAATATGCACTTTATCATGCAATTTCAGCTTCAAGTTAAAAAAAAAAGTGTATCATGTGACACTTCTCACGATATGATGGACTCAGAAAAGTCCACAATGCAATATTTATTGTGATGTTTAAAAACAGAAGAAAAATTATGACTTGAAAAATGTACTAAATAATAAATCTGATGTCTACAGCATATAAAATTTCTTGTTTCCTTTTTACTTGAAGTGCCATGACCTATGTGTAAAAAATTGGCGTGACCTGTCTCTGTCAATGAATGTTTGAATTATGTATGTACAATTGCGAAACAAAAACAATGCAGCAGGCGTAAAGAGCACTTTAATAAAATATTTAACCATGCAATATCATGGTAAATACTGTCACAGTCCAGTACGATATTGAGATATTTTTTTCATTGCAATATTTGATATGTTTTTACATCCCTAAGGCACATAAATTCAGGTTGGATACTTCCATTCATTCAGCTAATCCTGTACAGAATCTCAGCTCTGCATACTCCGCCACATTTGTTTATGTTACATTCAGGTGATGTTACAGGACTCCTGGGCAAAAGCAGGTACCAACACATAAATACTTTGTGCAGTCCTGAAAATAAATGAAACAAAGCAATCCACAAAGCCATGTTTTCAAGCCGTGTTTTAATCATATTGTGTTTAATTTATTTATTCATCTTAGTTTATGTTTTCCGTGTTCTAGCTCCAGGTCAGGGAACCCCCACAGTTTCCTAGAAATTGAGGCGGTGAAAAACAGAGCTGTGTATACTGTAGGTTAGTGGTGTGATGATTCATGGATCTGAAGGAACGCACTGGGCTGGATCAGCTTCAACAGCTTGTGTTGGGCTTCTGTGTTATTAACCAGAAATGTAAACATCTAACAATAATCACTGCTTTCATCGTGATTCTCGAAAATGATCTCCCTCAGTCGACTCTGTTTGTCTCTCTGCCTGCCGGTGAGTGTGACATCTCACACACACGTCACATGTCCCACTCTGCCCCTCGCTCAAAGAAGTTCAGTTTGAGGATTGTAAAATATATTCTTTATGCACAATTCTCTGTCTTAAACACACTGATTCATTCTTTTACCAAAAAAGCAAACAAACCAAAAACAAATACTGCAATAGTTGCTCTCACTGTAAAATGACTCAATAGACACTTTGTTCTACACCATTTGGTTCATAAGTTGTAGCAGTGCAAATATGTTAAATTGCAATTACATTTTTTAAAAAACACATTTTACTCATTTGCAATGAATTTCAGCTGCAGCAAGTAGTTGATTCATCAGTTAGATAAAGAAAAGAAAATTAGTGACCAACTATTTCAATTATTGATTCATTCATTCATTTTAAATGTGAGGATTTGCTGCTTGTCTTCATTTTTGATAGTAAATGAAGAGACTTTGAGTTTTGGGCCATTTAATTGATCAATAATTAATTAATCAATAATAAAAAAGAATATTTTTGATTATAGCCCTCTCTGCATAGCCATTTAAATGTCTATACATGGATTATGATCAGCAGAATGTCAAACTTTATAAAAATAAATCTTGTGTTTTCCTTTTGTTCCTCTGTCTTTGTAAAGGCAGTGCTAGTAAAGGTACAGTTTACCCCAGAATCAAAAATACATATTTTTCCTCTAATCTGTAGTGCTGTTTATCCATCTGGATTGTTTTGGTGTGAGCTGCCTGGTTTTGGAGATATCAGCCTTCCTCAAAATCTCTGAAAGGATTGATTACTCCTCTTTTACTAGTGAGAGCACATGTATGCACTATACCTCCCTTTTTAGGTTTTCTTCTTAAAAGCAGCTACAAAACTGTTTTATTAGAATTACAGTCTTGTATCACAAACTATACAGCTACACAGTGCATCATATTGCATCCTGTCAGGTCACATCATTTAGCTACATTTGTCTAGATGCTTTGGATTAATTTATCTCATTCTGTTCATAAACAACGAATAACAAGCAAAGATGATAGCTGTGTAAAAGCATTCATAAATAGATGATAGTTAAATTGGTCACTGGATTGATTGTTTGATTGATCAGAAACCCTCTGTATCTATTGTGGTCATGGTAAAGTTAGTAAATGGCGACTTGTTTTGAAATATGACGCATAATGTTCTTACTCAGCCACAACAGGTGGTAGACATCCAGATGGCTACTTGAATGGTACATCTGATGGGCCACTTGCTTTTAGCCATTAATTAGTTCATAAGTTATCTCAGCGTGTAGCACGTTGTTAGTTATACTGCCAAGTATGTAATGCTTTGCTACGTGTTCTGCCCTGCACAACTTATGGAGGTCAGAACATGCTGAATCTTGCCTGTACTCTTTCCTCCTTCATTCTATATTGCAAATTAATGTGATCCAACCATGATGTGTTTCTAATAATTGTTGGCACATGATCTGGCAGTTATGATCAAAACAGGTAATTTGTTAAAATTGAGGCTTTCAAGATGATTCATCTTCAGCCTCACGCAATGATAGGCAGTATATAAACATATATATCATGTTTTTTCTAACCATGGAATTTCTAGGAATTTCTAAACCTTGTTCAGGCATTCGTATGGAATTAATGTAAACTGTTCACTTAATGTAAAATCTGCAGGATTGTACTTATCTACCAAGGGTCTTGATTGTTATCCTAAATAGGTGTAGATATTTGTATTGTAGCAAATTTTACTTTGAAGTCCCTTTATACATAAACAGTTAAAGGAGAAATATGCAAGTCCCTAGCATTCAAAAATGAGTGCTGCAGTCCAAATAGTGAATTGGAGCCATAAACTGTGGCTAAAGTAAGGATTCAACCAATTATTGAATCCTTTTTTTTATATGCGATCTATATTTGAAGGAAGTTGTTCCTCCCCACCCCCCTCCTCCTCAGAAAGCTCAGGCAGGTGACAAGCACAGATGAGTCGTAAACTGCAAGTTGATGAGCTGTTTGTAACTGTCAGTTGTCTATCGATGTAAAGTGAAGCCCATCCTTATCCATAAAAAAAACAGCCCACTGCTCTGAAAATACACAGTCTGGAGCTGACTTCCTGCCTTACTGCCTGCCAGACTCCATTAACATGTTCAATTTAACCGTTAAACGGTTGTAAACATCTACCTCTTCTAAAAGATTATTGATCATTTAATTTTGACTCATAAACAGACCATAAGTCACTGTGCAAATATTCAGTATTACTTTGAACTCTAATAGATGCAGAATGGGCGAAGAATAACAGTTTTTCAGGGCTGGAATGGAAATTTCAAAGGAGTAGCAATGTTGTTGAAAAAGCCAGTACTTCAGCTTGACATGTTTCCTTAATCTCTGATGATATATGATGTTAATTTTATGATGAAGTGCTGTAAATATATCACAGATTTCTCCTTTAATAACATAGTCACAGCCTGCGTGCACAGAGAAAGTATTTAAACAAAATGATCTACTCTTTTTTTTTTTAAAAAAAAGGAAAAGGGTTGCTGTTAAAAGATCTGTTTCTCATCCTCCTGCCATTGTACTCATGTTGTTGTTCAGTCAGTTTTTTCCCACAGGTTTTGGATTTCTCATGTAGCTGCAGCAGTAATTCTATTTTCAGTGTCCATTGCAGTCACTTGACTTTGCAGAAAGTGCAATGATAACTTTTGATCAAACTGTGTTGGGAATAGTCCGAGCCGGAAGTGGCTCGTCAACCACTGTCCTCTGTCACATTTTGCACATGGTGAACTTGCAGGTCTTGGCACACATTGGGTGGTGGCTGTGCTCAGTGACTCATGTGGCGCCCAGTGTCTGAAACTTTCGTCAAACGTCTGGCACATGGTGTGTGTGTCATTGTGGCCTGTGACGCTGGTGGCTCTAAATTCCCCAGTGGCTGCTGATTGGTTGTGGAAGACGATGAGGCACAGGTAAGGGCCAATCAATGGACCTTAAGAAGGAAAGAACACAGTGTGAGCAACTGCGTTACCAAATGGCTCCAACTAACTTGTTAAGATCACCCTTACAATACCTTACACTTGCGTCATTACTGAGTGGAAATGTTTTATTATTGCCAGCTCATTTAGAATAATCAACAGGATGAAGGTTATACATCAGTCACAAATAAGAATGTTGAGTGATATTTTAGTTTTAGGAGTTTTTGTATTTAAGTTTTTTTCTAAGTAGTTGGTAACAGGATTATGCAAATGTTGCCAGTTTGACATTTTAGTCTGAAAACCAAATGAAAAAACAAGGAGAGGATTTTTATTATAACTTTAATTTAAGCAGGTGGTCACATTGAGCATAAGATCACTTTTGCAGGAAAAACCTGAGCACAATAGAATAAGTAAAATAGAGAGACAAGATGCACAACAACACAGTCACACGCAAGGACACACAAACGGCACCAGAAGCAGCCTCAGACATCTCCGCAAAATCTGCCGCTCTAAAATGTTAGATTATTCATTGTTTGTCTTCAAATGTCTTGTTTCGTTCATCTGACTTGGTGGTGACTTCATGTGACCAGTGAGCAAATCCACATCTCATAAAAAAGATGAATGTCAGTCTCTCACCAGAATTGTTGTTTTCACACAATGAGGACAGCTACCTATGAGGTGACACCAGCATGGCTTTTTAAGTGCCTTTTGAGTGTTGTGTGATATGTCAGATGTGTGTTGATTGACTGTCTTCATCACAAGTCGTGATGGGTCCTGATGGGTGTGTTCTTTCCTCCCTCTGCTTGTTTTTGATTGTTGCAGGCTGATTATTTCTTATTTTTAGGGAAGGAAGGGCTGGTGGTATTAAAAGGCCTGGTCCTGGAGGGGGGCTCGTTGGCTGGTATATAAACGCTGATGCTCACGACAAAAGTGATGCTATGCTTGACACTGCACAGCGTGTCACTATTGCGTTGGCTTGTCCTTTGTTTTTTCACATACCTCATCGCCGGAATAAGCTCGGGACAGTGCTTAATCATCATAAGGGCAGTCTGTGAGCTACAACCTCTCTCATCTAGATTTAATCATCAGTAGTAAGCATTCAGACCCACCAGACAATCAGTAACAGTTTGCTGCAGCCCTGTCAAAATGATTCAGCAGATGTCAGTATCCTTCACTGGGTTGCTTTTGCCTTAAGAGAGTTAAGTAATGTTGCAAAAGTAAAAGTGAGCCAATATAATCTGTCTTCTCCTCTCTGCAGAATAATAATTAAGAGAACTTCCAAAAGGGCTCATTGCCAGTCTTGTAAAGATGAGATCATTGCGCAATGTCAAATAATTTTTATCAGCTAGACTGCCAAAGATTGGGGCTAATGAAAACTGCAAATTGAGTGCAGTCAGCATTTCAAACGGACATTCTTTTTGAATTCTGCTAATTTCCCATTAAAACTCCTCCTCTGGATGCCAAATGAAGATGAATGTGCTCTAAACTTTAAAGGTCCAGCTGCTGCATAAATCTTTCTGGTGCAGAGTTTTGACACAGCATCAGCAGAGAGACCACTATAGAGTTTTCATAGATTTTATTACAGAAAAGGAAGCAATGAAATGTTCAGCAACATTGCATGCAGCTGGATGGTTCTTTTAACTTTTTGTGCTTATGCTGTAATCTCCCTATCAAACCACGCTATGGGAGAAATTGTAAAATACCTCTGGTATGATGTTGGTATAGCTATTAGAGAAACTACGGCTGTAGTCAACCAAAGAAAATCTTGGTTGACTGAAATTCTACTTACTCTTCAACCTGTTGATTGGTCGGCAGATCTCTAGATTAATGAACAGAGCTGTGAGTGCATTTACCCGGAGTCTAAATAGATGCTAATCAAAGTTAGACAGTGATGCAAAGCAAATTCATTCTTGCGCTTTGACCATTTCTTTTTCACATGTAGCTATGTTGCTATCTGTAGGGCATGTCCTCAAGTAAATTTACATACAGCAGCATCACACACACACACACATATTACACACACAGTGGCAACAAGGGTCACACTAGCTTCCATGTGCAAGCAAAGTGCCAACGCAGCTTGCACTTTACAGTAATGGAGTATGAAGCACTTCCATCCTGATTAAAGTAACACTAGCGATTGTACAGCCAATAAGAATTTGGTTGGACCAGAGCTTATCGACCAACCAGTCGACCAACGAAGGTGTCAGCCCTCAATGAAACTATTGCCGGTTTCACAATTTCACCATTTTTGATTAACATGCTTTGAAATACTCAGTAAATATTGTCCAGCAGTTAACCGCAGTCACACAGGCACAGCATGCGAGATGGATTTGTTTTGCATCAATGAAGACACTGACATCACAAAGGTATAAAATATAAGTTAAAAAGTTGTTGAAAATATTTTAATGAGTTTGTTAGTGTTTTCTCAACATTTTAAGCACATTTTAACATAATCTCAATCATACTGAAATCCATGATCATTTTCGTTATAGATTTCCTTTAGCATAGTTTCTAGATTAACACCCCCTTTGTTTTTGCCAAAGTGCAAAGTGAGTCGGGTGATTCGTTTATTAGACACTTAGTCTCATAAAACCAGATCATGCCGGTGAACACCCACTGATTAATGTGTGCACCTAATATACGTGCAATGCTGTTGGAGTTTTCCATGGGTATAGGGATGAAACAATTATTAGTGTCACAATAAATCACACTAAAATTTCAGATGATTAGTAAGACCTTTTCAAAATTTAATTGTCATTGGGCACCACTGTAGCTCAGTTGGTAGAGCATGCCCCCCCCCCCCATGCACTGTGGCCCTTTGCTGCACATCATCCCCATCTCGCTTTAACCCCTTTCCTGTCTGCTCCACAGCTGTCCCTGTCAAATAAAGGCAGAAAGCCCAAAAATCTAATAATCGTCAAAACCTTATTTGATTATCACTCTTTGAAAAACTCATGATAAATACTGTCCAGCATCAACCAAAGTTAGCAACAGTCTCCCAGACGCCGGCGCAGCAGTGACGTGGGTTTGTTTTGCGTCAGTGAAAACATTGCCAGTCCTTTTTGAACATTTTCTGTCTTTTTTTTTTGACATAATTGTGATAATCATTTCAACAGTGATAATTTTAGTCACTATAATCGTCGATGAAATTTTCATACCGTTTGATCTCTAATAACTATAGATTATTGTTCAATCGGTGATATCAGATTCTCTCCACGTGTGTGCTGAGTGAGCAGACGAGACTGATGGAGGTACTGAGGGGGAGGACGGGATGAACAGCAGGAAAGCAGACAGGCGGAGAGGGAGGGGGGGTCAGGTGGCGTGACTTTTTACTCCGCGGCTCACTGACCTTGACAATGGAGCCACAGCCAGCGACTCGGATAGCTCTCTCCGATAGCGTCTCTCGCTCTCACTCTCTGCCTCGCTGTCTGTCTCTCTTTCTCTCTCTTCCTCTCTTTTCCTCTCATCCCCTCACTCACCCTCTCTCTCTCTGCCTGCTCGTAGCGAGTCTAGCCTGCCGGCTGTGGCAGCCAAAATGCACCACCACCACCTCTCTGCTGCAGCTCACCCCCTCTTACCTCACGTCTGCTCTTTTTCCAGACAAGCGGGTTTAAAAAGTCAACTGCGTATTGAGCCGTCTAGACTGAAGCCGGTCAGCAACCAACCCTCCCCACCCCCAACTCCCCTCCCCAACCCCCGACTTCTGAGTTGCTGGCTACAGTGGAAAAACGGATGAGGAGCAGGTGACCTTGCTGAGCTCTGTCCCTTATTTTTAGCCAAGCGCAAAACTGCTCTATAGCCACATCATATAAACGTATTGAAAGCCAAGCTCAAGTTGACCATGGATATGCCGATGGCATGAAAGAGGCGTGTTAAATTCCAGGAAATAGGGCTGCGACGGATTATTTCATCATTGATTAATCTGCCGATTACTTGATGATTAATCAATTAATTGTTTAGTCTATAAAATGTTTAATGCTCATCGATTAATCAGCTAATCATTGCAGTTCAACTTTGAATTAGTCAGTGATATAATGTTAATGTCTATAAGAATAGCTGATGTGCAACACAGTTTCTTCTTAACTCCTGTCCTGAATTCATTTAGTTATTCTCAGCACATGAGTATAAAATATATGACAGTTCTTCTTATGCTGTTAACAAGTAAACAGATAAATCAGCCGAGTGCCTCTTTTTCTTTACAAGGTGTTAGCCCTTGAAATGAGCGCACGCTCTCTCCAGATAAAATACTGAGTAAACTTCCCACTCTGCTGCCTGTTACTCTTTTGATGTTTGGTTTTATGGGTAATTTTTAACTTCCTGTTTTGGATGCCAGTAGCCACTAACTGATTTACTAAACTCATGCTTGTCATAATTGTGGTTCGTGTTACTTTACAGTGCACAAACAAATCATTTAGTTGGGAAGCCTACAGTATGAATCAGCTGACAAAAAGTACAGTTTGTGGTATTGCACAGCTCTCGTGTGAGAAAAACACCACGTTATTCTCACCGGTATATTATTTTCCTCCTGTCCTTCTGTTGATGAGGTGTACTGTACGGCACCCCGAAGTGTGACATTCCATGTAAAGCAGTGCGTGATAGTTTTTTAAGAGGTGTCTCCAACCAGCCAGTGGCCCCGCCATGTGCAGTAAGATGACTCTGGTAAAACATAGCATTGACAGCTTGTTTTTTCCAACACGGCGTTTAACTGGTACAATTAAGCTGTCTTCAAATGCCAGAATCAGACTTTCAGTCTTGTGTTACCCTGTCATTGCTCTTCATTTAATCATTAAATCATGTAACTTAATGCAGAGATGTTTGAAAGCTGCTTCAGCCCAACAAATCCTGTCAGGTTTGCAGTTCGCGATCATTTCTATCACCGCAGGGTAATGCAACTGATGCCACTGCTATCATTAGTGTTTCATGCCAGCGTGAAGTTAATAAAGATGAAGTGTTGAAGCTCATGTAGTCAGTCGCCCATTCCAGGAAGTCTGAGATCTCTGTGAAACACTTTCTGCATCCTGACAAGCAGGGCAATGGAAAATTGCCACAGTGGAAGCTGGAGAGGAGCAACACCTTTGCATCTTACATGTGGAAAGAAGTTCCTGACTCCTGTGTGGATATCATATCACATTTCGTGGAAGGAAATTAAGTAGCAGGAAGTTTGTCACTTTTACTGATGGTGACCAGAAAGTATGGTTGGTCCAACAACAATATCACTGTCCATAGTGATGTTTCACTGTGGACATCATTATGCACCAATTAGACAGAAATCATCCATCCCTACTGCCAGCGAAGTCAGAGTGTTTGGTAAAATATTTGTCAGACAAACTCTGAACTGATATCTTGCTTGGTGGCCTCATGTCACACTGCACTACTAAGGAGAGAGGAGGAGAGAGTTTTGAGTCCAGATGTTTTTGCTAGTAAATATATCCAACTCTTTCATAAATGGTGAGCCGCTTTTAGAAGTACTGTAGCAACTTGTCCATAGCACCCATTAACCTCTGTTTGCGTGTGTGGTGTGTGAGCAATTACACAAAAAAGACCCTGCAGACCCTCAGTGTCAGGAGAGATCTCACAGACGTGTACCCATTGCTTCATCCGTCCCACCTTGGGAGGCGAGGGTTGGAAAACCAGTCAAGCAGCACATATTGATTACCCCCTGGAGAATGTGTGCTAGACTTTCACAACGCAATATGTGAAGCTTCTTAGAAACTTCTCATTTCTTTGATGGTTTATCTCTCTTGCATCTTTGTCTATACCGCTAGTGCAGCTCTCCCGCCCACCTTCATCTCCACTTTCTTTCCTTTTCCCACCCATACAGCCATTCTCATCCTGTCATCCCTGGGCTGGTGGTCCGTCCCTTTGGGAGGTTAAGGGGCACCGTGGGTGAGAGGGCAGTCAGCAGGTTGTGCGGGCACCGTGCGCGCCTTTTCCCACAGCCCGCGTCAAATGCTGCTGAACCCTGACCCCAGTGGGTCCTTACTCTCAAAATCGGTGTGGAACGCAATTCAGCCAGCCAGACCCTATTCAGGACCGGACTTTCCATTGGAGGAGAAAAGAACCCCCCCCCCCCCCCCCATCCCAATTGTGGTCAGTGCCCTCCCCTTTGTCTGCTGGTCAAGCGGGGTCGGACGACCGGCCGCCACTAGCCAGGACAAGACTTCCGAAAAGCCTATTCAGCATGTGATTTGACCCCCAGGTTCCATTGCTGACTCACAGGGATCAAACGCTGGGAATCTCGGGGGGGTTCTCGTCCATGGAGTTTTTCATCCATTGAAACTTACCCCTCTGACAAAACGCAAAATGACTAATGATTTTTAGCAATGTTTTACAAATGTGGGACCAAAGGAAAAGTTCATTCAGGCTCAACATAAGTAGCAAGGAAAGACTTTTGTGTCTGTTTCTTTTGTTCTTCACTTCTTAAATGCCTCACTGTCATTGATTTTATGCATAATTACTTGAAAAAGAAGGAGCACATGGGACAAATTTCATCCTCGACAGTTGTGGTATGAAAATGTTTGTTAGAGCTGTGGGCTGGCCCACAGTATTGGCTGTACATTCTTGATTTCCTGGTAGTGATTAAAACCAGTCAGAAGCAGTTCTGTAGCAGAGGGAATTAATAGTGCATAAAAATAAACACATTTCCTAAAGTACATCACATCTCACTCATCACAGGGAGCACTAACTGCCTATACACCACTGATGCATGGATTCAGTTTGGTCGAATGATGTACACAATGATTAGTAAACATTAGAGACGGACATAAATCAGCTGGAAAAAGTGCTGTGGAACATGTGTTGTGTGGTTTGGACAAACAAATTTTATGATCACTTTCTCTTATTGGTCTTTAGTCCCTTTTGTCTCCTCTAATGCCATTTACTGTAAGAAACCTCTCTGTGATAAATTTATAGAACACACACACACACAAACATAAACACAAGCACAGCCACACAAAGAACATGTAAATATGTGGTCATTATTACGAATAGCAGAAGGTATGCAAGGCAGAAAAGGTAAGAAAACCCAGGAACCTTGAATTTCAAATATGATGGTCTCATGGCATGTGAGTGTGTGTCTGTCTATGTGAGAGAGGGTGAATGTGTGTGAGTGTGTGTGCAGACTTCAACTTGACGCATGGTTTAAATCTTTTGCAGAAGGGGAGAGAACTTTGATTGTTATGCCGCGTGCTGTGTGCTAAAGCGGGGGCCTGCTGCAGCTTTAAAGCTGGTCAACTGTCAGGACTGGAGCGTGAAAGGGGGGCCCCAGAGTGAAAGGGGTGGAGGGTCCCACTAGGGGGGTCCTGAAGGAGGAGGAGGAGGGGTGGCTTGTAACGGACCTCCTGGGCTTTGAGGGCCCTCTGTGTGGGCTGCTACAGCAAGGCGGCCCTCTTCACAAGAAGAAGAGAGGGAGGGCAAGCGGGCTTGAGGGAAGGTGCCGGCGCATTGGCCCCTGCAGCAGGGAGCATGGGCAGGACGCCAGCTCACCCGTTCAAGTCCCACGGACCAGATGTTCCTTGTCAGGGAGCTCTGGCCTTTAATAAATTGAGTTACTGTAAATCTGTAATAAGGCAAGGCAAACATGGGCACCCGACCTCCCCCCACTACACACACATCCCACGTATTCGGCCCTCACAGACTTTTCTTAGTGTCCCACAGGTCAACCCCTGGTGAAGGGGCCATGTCCCAGCTACTGAACCTGCCAATTACTTTCCAACCTACACATGAGGACGGATGTTTTTCTTCCCCTTTGCCCCTAACCTGCACGCTAACTATAGAAAATGTCATTCATGCTTCTAGACTGTAACATCACCAGGTTTCTGACCCTCAGTCCTTGATCTCGTTCAGGAACCTGACCCAATGGGAAATTTATTTTGAGATGTTATGGCATAACAGAAACTCAGATGATTAGGTTTAATAACCCTGTTTGGGTGAATGTGCTTATCAGTTTCGCAGTTTTATGTGCCCTAGTTCTGAAGGTCCAGTTGCTCATATGTTCCTATAACTTATCTGTTTTTGATAAGAGCTCGCTCAGAATTCTGATTTTGTTAGGCAGAAATTTGTACAATAACATAATAAGATCACACTGTATTATCACTGTATGGTTCAGCTGAAAGTGGATAAACATTGTTGAATTATCACCCAGCCCTAATCCCCAGTGTTAAAGTTTGTTTGAATGTGCGTTCTGCAAACTCACACTGCATCTGCTGTTGCCACCACCAGACACGAGGCATGGGTCATTTACCCAGGTAAGAGCAGCCTGTGTTTGTGGAAGTCATCTGATCTGCCGCAAGAAAAATAAAAATAAATGCCTCTGTGCTACTGAAAGGGTCGGGAAGAATGTCCCCTGTGCAATCTCTCTTAGATTTACAGCGCCTCTGAGGATGGCTCTGATCTGGCAGTGGTCAGTTGGCTTTGAAGAGAAGTGTACCGCAAGTGAATCACTTTGAACCTGCTCTGAACTGAGCCTGAGGGAGACCCGTGGTCCCACCTGAGTGAAACAGGACAGTAAATCTAAAGGTTGCTCAGTTTTTGCACTGTGACGTTAAGACTTTAGGCTTAATTTGTTGCCTTTTCCTGGTCCAACAGTTCTACAACTATGGATTGTTTCCAGGGTGGCCTCAGCGCTTTTACGTGCTGGCTAGCCTAGACCGTTTCCACAGCAAATGAAAAGACTGAACTGAAAGTCCACATCTTCCTCTCTTTGTCCATGCTCTGACTTGAATTTTATGGGTTTTATATTTTATATTTTTTGTCGCCATAGGTTCTTTTGAACTTGTTCACTCCTTTGCTTGTGTTGTTTCTAAGCCCTGTTGCGTGTGGTTCTGCACGAGTCTTTGCAGTCATGTGTGCATCCTACAATTACTTGCTAATTGTGACCAGTGCTGCTGGAGGAGCCATGCATTTGATTTCTGTTTAAATGTAATTAATATTCCTTAAAGCGCAAGAGGGGTGTATGGTATAGGCAGAGGCTGGTCACAGGAGATTTAACTTCATGCCAATAGTCACGGGTGTTGCCAAATAGAAGAAACAAAAACTTCTGACTGTGCTCGGTCATCATTTTAGCTGCATTGGAATTAACGTTGAAAGTTTAGGGATGCCCTGTGCGAGTCACTGAGTCAAATCATGAGTTGGAGTCAACTGAGATTTAAGTCGAGCAGGGTGCATCACAATAGCAGGATAAAATAAGAGGTTACAAAAATATGCAGGGATAATATTACAATGAGGAAGTATAAATAAAGGGAATCATATCTATACTAGCTGGTGAACTTGATAAAAAAAATCAAGTGACAACACTGATTAACTGATAGGAGAAGGTGAAACGCGTGATTGGTATTTTTTAGCTCTTATTTTTAGCTACACCGTTGTACACAGAGCACTACAACAGCATGGCAGGCTGTAAACAAGTCTCATAATCACCACAAATGACAAAACTAACTGTAATTGGTGTGGAATAAGTTGATAGAAATGGAGTCTGATATCCAGACAGTGGCTGAGTGAGCTGCAGCAGGAGAGACCCTCCACTGGGATTTTATACCTGAACTATGAGCAGGAGGACGCACACTTTTACTTTCTCTGACTGGTTTTCGCATCACAGATGACAAAAGAAGGCATTAAAAGATAAAAGACACTCTTATAGGCTAGCATAGTTTAATGTGGTGCAGAACCAAAAAAAAGAGCAAATTGTTAAATCTTTGTTTTGAACAGCCAAATCCTTTTTGATTGAAATTCTGAGTTGGGTTATTGGAATTTATACACTATGAAGTATGGACACAAGTAAGACTAATAAATGCATTATGATATGAAGTACTGATAAAGACTGTATAGTGTACCTGTCAAAACAAATGTAGCCCAACTAGCAGCTAGTGGCGACTAGAATATCAGACCCTCATTACAGATGCATTTACAAAATTTGAAACATCAAGGTCTTGAACTGTGTCAATTGTGCACCACTCTTTATTGACGATTGGCTTGTTTGCCTTTGAGACCCCGAAGCTGATTGCTTCCTCTTCTACCTCCTCCAAAAATATGCCACTCATTAGACAGCTAAGGTATTTTTAAAGATGAGAAGAGTGAGGAGGCAAGTAGAAAACAACAACACATACTGTGCAATGGCAACATTCAGCGATTACGTCGGGAAATAATGACAACTCCTGCAAGGATAAGAGTGTGAATGAATTGCTGTGGACACAAGATTACCACCTGCTAGCAAAATTTAGAGGAGGGGTCCTAAAGTCCTCAGTTCATGTAATCTGGAAATAAAAGTGGTAGTGTCATGTGCTTCACCTACAGCTAATACTTTCACTTAACAGGCGATCAGGTCATTATCTACCTTGGGTAAGGCTTGCAGACAATAATCCCCTCAGATGGAAAACCTTGGATCTATTGCCCAAGGTGTTACAGCCTTGCTTAAATAGGCTTTAGGTTTTACTCGCTGGCCAGTGGGCTGTTTCTTTTGACACCTCCCACAGTTTGTGGTGCAATGTTTGTTTTTTCAAGGCTTCCAAGTGTTCCTCTTTTGGGGACCTCCAGGGCTTTCTCATGTCTTTAAGGCTCTTTAGGTAAGCCGGAAAAGCAAACAAAGGCATATCTATTATATAGTAAGTGGATCTCACATTACCCTCCCATTTCAATGCAGTCGCCAGTGTGGGCCACTTTCCAAGTGACTGATATTTTCACAGGGGCCAACATGTCAAGGGATGGTGTAATTGATTGTCTTGGATATTTGAGTATGCCACTTTCCTTGGTTCAGAGACCCCCTAATGCTTCCTTCTCCAGTTATATAGCTTACTCGTGTGGTAAGGTTTTGACACATGACAGTGAAGCAGGATAGACATGTGGTCATGGTACATATTAGAACAAGGGCATTGGAGGCCATATCTTCAATTGAGTGACAGGAAGGCACAATTATTTTAATCCTAATAATACATTAAAAATTCTCTTCTATATTACCTTATTCCTAAATTTATATAAAGATATGTTTGGCCACTTTCTGCTGTGTTTCCCATAGGTCATTTTATGAACACATGCTCTTAAGTAGGCTTTGAACAAAGGATGTTATTTTTGTTGAAAAAGGATCCCCGCTGAAGTTTATCCAAATGGAAACCTCAAGGCTCAAATCATTGGTTCTCCAATGAGTTTATTGAGTAAAGCTCTCCTTGCTCCACAGAGGAGTTTTCATAGTTGCCTGCAGGAATGCAGTGTTTGAAGGATAACATATCTGTTTGAGTAAGTCTTTTTATCAGCTACTCTTTATGTTTTGGCTTTTTAAAACATGGCTGAAAGGCAAAATCTTCTCAAGTGAACGTTTCCTGTTCTTCCTTTTATGATCTTATTACTCAAACAGGAAGAGATTATTAGTATTATTTGATATTATTGAATTTAGTTTCGATATTTTTCTCAGACTTTTGGAACCCTGAGGCAACTGCAAGAGCCAGACTCGACAAAAAAAACCTTGCCCTGAAATGAGAAATTGAGAGTTGACAGCGCAGGTCATTTAACTTTCTTTTACGATACTGATCTGCTGTAGGAGTGTATCCAACAAACCTGCGTCTGTTCCATCTGGCTTTGCTGTTAGCCTCTGCAAGAATGCTCGAACTGACTGTAGATTTCCCAAATACGTGTACATAGCACGAGAGCATTGAACCACGGCAAGTCTTTTTATCAGAAAGATCCTGAACATGGCATGTTAACTGAGTGTACTCAGTTCCCTTGGACCTCTGCCATGGCACCCTTGAGAAGGGTACTTAACCTGAATTACTCGACACAAACCCGCCTGCCAAAATGACTATAGGAAACATACAGAGTACAGATAAAATAATGGGAATGCTCCATGGAAAATGACTTCAATCTTGAAGGTAATAAATCACCATTACAAACACTACCAAGGTGGGTCATATTAGGCTAACATGGACGATTTTAGCAATGGATGATTTGTCATCTTAAGTGCTGTTTGTTTTGTTTTTTTTCTTTTTCATAATGACGGTAGTACGACAATCAACTGGGTATATTTAGTTTGAGAGACAAAATACCACCGGCTGTCTAGTTTGAATCAAATTCAAAACACCACTGCAGAACAGAGGATATAAATTTGTGAAAGATATAAATTTGTCAGGGGCTTTTCTCACATATATTCTCAGCAGCCAACATTATGCATGTCCATGACTAGATCTTGGCATCAGGCATCTTTGTCTTCTCTCCTGTCCAGTCTCTTTTTTTTCCGTGTGTCTGCCTCCCCGGTGTGTTTAGTTGGTCAGGAGGCCAGAGTAGGGCTCTGCTGGCAGTAGACGGCCGCCAAAGCTCTTTTCATTCTACCAGGATATCCTCTTGACCGACATGATGCCAACAGTGACCATCACATGCAGTAATCTGGCGTAGGTCAGGCAACAGCTGGGTTGCACGTGCCATGCATGCCCATCCACTGTCTTAAGGAGTCTGAAGTTGGCTTGCCAGGGTTGCAGCTTAAGATTAGCTGACTGGCTGTGCAGCCACTCCATGCAGACATTGGGTCACAATTTGTCAAATCAAATGATGTAGTTTGAAGTGACATTTCCTCCACCCTAGTTTTCCAACAAGTAATTGCCAGATTGTCTCTTTTAATCATGTGAAATTTAAGACAAAAGTTGGCAAATTGTGTTCTTTCTAGAGGAAGCTTAGAAAGACGCCCAGTTGGCCAAGTTTATTTTGGTGACTGTCCCACAAATAGGATACTGGTTTCCAAAAGTGATTAAATGAATACCTTGAAATTCCCTAGAAACCAGCCGGTGCCTCGCCTCTCCCTCATTCAATCATTAAATCACTTGGATACTTAAACTCTAATTTATATCCTCTATCATCAATCAATTTATCATCAAATCTTACTTACATATTTCTGAATGCAAGTAATACTTGCAAGCCATTATTTCTAAAATGTTTAAAACTAAACATTCAACACAACTTCTTTGTGCAAGAAAATGTCAGATTAGGGTTGGGTGATGTCTACCTAATTGGCATATAACGAGGTCCACAGTGAAACACTGAGATGGATGATGATATTGCTGTTGGAAACATAGCGGCCCACAGAAAAGAAACACAGCTGCCAACAATGTTCCCGAGTGTCTTGGGTTCATCTAACTGGGCAGGTTTAACAAGTGAAGAATTAATGGATATGGAAATATAGTGCAATGACCATTTTTATTTTCTAATACAGAACTTGTTATGATAGCAGATGTCTCAGTGGTCAACCATCACCGTCTACTGGCCCACTTCTATGCCAGATGTTGGTGCATGTTTTTCCTAATGCATAGTTGTTCAAAAGTCATAGTTCATCTGGTCTAAAAGTTTACCTATGGATATGAGAATATTCCCAGTGCTTTGACTTTTTTTAAGGCTTTAAAGTAGAAAAAAGTGTCAGATACTCAAAAATTGTTTATTTTGAAGAAGACCCTAGGGCTGAAGCATCATCAGAATAAAGGAGAAATGCATATGAAACCAGAGCGTGCAACACCTTTTTCTTACATTCAAATCTACTTTCAGTGATGAGCACCTCATCGCAGCCTCTGGTGTGTTACTTTTTTATATTATCTTTTTAAGTCTTTTAACATTTGTACAGTATGCTGCATTTTAGTAACTGGCTGCTATTGCACCTTGTTCTTAAAATAGAATAATACAGTATTGGTGCATATAATCCTCTGTAATAAAAAAAAAGAAAAAGATGCCTTAAATATAAAATCCAGCCCGTGTAAGTTCTCAGTCACTGCACAACTAGTCAGGCTCAGAAGTCACTGTAACTATTCAGGCCTGTTGCCAGAGAGTTCTGCTTTCCTGAGTTTTACAGCTCTCCCCTGAACAGTACTGTACACCCTGGTGGCTAACATGGCTGGATTCCAGCAGCAGGAATACAGTTGACACAGACACAGGTGATTAAAGATTTTTTGACACCCGTATGCATGTATAAGCCGCTTTCTCCCCTGCACAAGGCGAGGCCCCTGGTCTGTATGACCTAGAAGAAGCTAGACTGGATGACCCAGTGGTCATCCTAGGAGCCATCTGGCAACCAACGTCTTGTGTGGCTTACCCTTCCCACTGCCTCACGCAATTCCTTAAGCAAGCATAAGTGTGCTTAGGAGGACTTAATCTCAGAGAAACTGTTTTGGGCCACACTGATGACTGCCAGTGTGGATGCACCCGGCTGTTCATGGGGTCACGGGGTTCCTTCAGTCATGTAACACTTAGATAGTCTTCAGCGATGTATCTCCTATGTTTAAAATCTCCAGATTGGATGTGCCCTGTCAATGAAATCTGGCCCATGTGAATGTGTTCATAGCAACTGAGTATTAAATAAATAGAGGATTCTTTGGTATTTCAAACTACTCGTGTTATCATGACTGAACAACTGTAAAGCTGCATGGAAAACTTGATAAGTCATTTGGTATCAGACAACTGATCTTACCAACGACAGAAGGCATTTGCCGCGCTGCAAGAAGCCCCTGGGTGTGTTCGGTTGGCCTGAGAGGCAAGGAGGGGAAGTGAGAGAAGCTTGAGCCTGTCTGCACTTGCACAGAGGTCACTGCTGGCCTTTTGACTGTCTGCCAGTGCAGGGGCCAGAGTCTTCCAGAAGAGGGCCTTGGCTACAGGCAGACAAGTGAGCCAGCCAGCCAGACAGGCAGCCAGCCGCATCGTCTGCAGTCTAGGTCTGGGGCTAGAGCCTGGACTAGGGCAGCTCAAGTTACCCAGACAGATTTGTTAACACTGTTTGGGTCCGCTCGGCTTTCTAGCCAGGCCTCTGAGCCAAACGCGGCTGAGGTGACTTAATCTGTCATTAAACTCACATTACACCCGGACAGAGACTCGGCTCAGGGGCAGAAACAGCGCTCACTCTCCCACTCACTGGCATGGCTGGCTGGATTTGAGCAGACACAAAGAATACCCCTCCTCCTCCTCCTCCTCCTCCTCCTCCTCCTCCTCCTCTTCCCCATCCTCTTCATGCCACACACCATGGCACAGCTAGACAGCCCAGCACGGTCTAGACAAAAGCAATTTCACTTGAAGTTGAAAAGTCATTTGACTGTGTGACGGGCACCTGCGTGAATTTGGTGGTGTTTACACGGTGCACAGATGTATTTGTCTTCTTGTAGTGGAAAAAAACTGATGTCATCAGCCGTTTAGATTTTCAGAATTTGTTCAATCATCAAGCATTGTTTTATATTTGCAGAAATATGTTGAGATGCTATCTGAATCTAAACACATCAAACCATAATTGCTAGTCACGTAATGTTCTGTATGACTTCACAACTTTGGTATTTCTTCTGTGATTGATGAATGTCCCCTTTTCCAGCCTGCATCCTGTAAAAATCACTCAATGTGAGCACCAGATTACAATAATTAGACACCAAAAAGTCTGCTTCAGAATAGAGCTGCAATGATTTAATTGAAAGAATATTAGTTGCCATTTGCCAACTATTTTGATGAATTGATTCATAATTTCAGTAATTTTTCAAGTCAGAATATCTGAGAAGTGTGGTGAGCTTTTTTTTTCACAATTTTGTTGACATTTTATAGACTACACTACTAATTTAATTGTGAAAATAATCAGCAGTTCAATCAATAGTGAAAATAATCGTTAGTTTCAGCCCTACTTTAGCACCTACATTTGAATATTTTCTAGCGTATTGATCCAGCTGTTCATTGACATAAATGATATATCATGAAACTGACTCAATAAGTGTACATGGTGGGGAATTGTACTGTTATTGCATCAGCGACATTAGCATTTAGATTTTTTTTTTCCTCAGAGCTGCTGACAGTACACATTTGTCTTTGTATATTCCTCACTGGCTATCAGACAAACAGGAGGAGATGGCTGAACTTCGCTCACACCGGGCAAACGAAATTGCTTCCATTACTCTCGGCTTGAAAATGTCAGAAACCGTAACAACCTGCAGTACCTTCAGTGGAGGTCTAAGACATTGTTTCCCTCTGTTGAGATTTGTTTTTGCTTAACAGCTGGTTCTGGTTCTCCCCTGAACCTCGCCGCGCCCCCACTGTCATGAGCTGCTAAAAGCCAACATATGAACTTTATAATCAACTCTTACAAAGAGCAGTGCCAAGCCAACTAACCACAAACTTATCAGATAAGAAATCCGTTTTATTCCATTAACCTTATTATAGTTTATTTTTCTATTTATTTCTTAACTTTGGTTGCGTTCTGTATGCCGAGCTGTGTTTGGATGGCTGCATGCCTGTGCCTTCATGTATTTGTGAGTGATTATGTGAAGAAAGCACATTGTGTACGGAAAACTAATTGAAGTGTGGGAAGGGATGATACGCAGGGCTCTTGCTCGTTTTTCTTTTGAATGTTCTTGGCCTCAGAGGACAAAGAGTGTGGCCTCTGAAGACTGTAATGCCACCGTAAAACCAGGGCTTTTCGTACAATTTGTTTAAAATTAAATTCTTAAAATGATAATCTTCAGCCTCACTTCGATTTAGCGGAGTCATGAACTGACCAATGTGCTGGTCTAAAAACATCCCAAAGATCAACTTGGGGGGGCTGGCAGAAATCTGCAGGATTTCATTCCCAACAGTTAAGAAGCACAAGACAATATTGGCTACTTCTCTACAGTTTTAACAGTGTTTTAGTTGTTGACATCACTTGACGTTGTGTTTGCTCGACATGAAACTCTGCAGACTATTGGCCTTTAAGAGTGAAAATAGTCATGCATAGAGACATTTGTTGTTCATTTAAAAATTTATAAAATAATCCAGATTTATTTCAAGTTACATGAAGATGCTCTGCAGGATTTTTAAATGTAACTGCTAGTGTTGCAACTAATGATTATCTTCATTATTGATTAATCCACAGATTATTTTCATGATGAAAATAATTGTCAAAAATTGTGAAAAATGCTCATCACAATTTTCCGGAGGCCAAAGTGACATCTGCAAATTTCTTCTCTTGTCCAACAGATAGTTGGTCAAGAGAAACTTAAAAAACTCTTCATTTACTGTCATGAAATGACAAATCAGCAGCAAATTCTCACATTTAAGAAGCTGGTACCCACAAATGTTTGACATTTTTGCTTTAAAAAATGACTGAAAAGATTAATCGATTATTAAAATAGTTGGCAACTTATTTTATTTCAATCGACTAATCATTGCAGTTCTAGTAGTTGCAGATATATATTTTTTATGCCGATGTTGAAGTTAAGGATGTCCCATTGTCCCGAGGACACAAAACTATGGCACCTTGGACAATTTTGGGACAGTATCATTATCATTAAAACAACATCTGAGCAAATCTCCAAATAGACAATATTTGTATAAACTAACCATTTAAATGGCTGCTTTCTCAGCTAGAAAAATATTTCAGTTTCAAAATGTTAATATTCCATTATTCAAGGTTGCTTTTGTCATAATATCTGTGCCAGAAAAGTAGCACACACTAATTTTTGGTCATCGTTAAGGCGTGTTCTCACATGTCATATAATGTGTGGTGTATGATTACACTGTTAACATTTAAGTAATTAAATTTGTAAATTTACAACCTATTCAACTTGTCTTAAGGAAGGTTTCAATGAGAAGCAATTTCAGAGTGAAAAGAACTTACATTTTTTGACAATGGTTGTAAATTCTTTGACAGCTGAAGGTAGAATTTGGGACAGTTGCAAGACGCTGAGGAAAAAAGTTTGACCGAATGTTATGACTGACCACATTCCCTTTTTGTCTGCAGGTGAAGAAGTACTTTGAGCTGGAGCCACTGGCCAGAGGGAAGCGCTGGATCCTGGAGGGCAGCACCACCGACAACATGGAGGCTGTGAAGGAGATCTTTGGTCAGTTCATTAGCCTGTTGGAGGACAAAGACACAGAGCCTGCAAGGATATGATGCTAAAGCTGCTAATGCTAAGAGACATTAGTGGCTAAACGACGAAGAAATCACCGCATCCTGCTGGTGCCCATGTACACACACTCATGCACAGACACAAACATGTACACACGAGAAAATACAGCAGATGTTGGCCTCTCTCTTTGAGAAGAAGTGTATTGTATGCTATCCTCCCTTCACTGCGCTCTCATTGTTCAAATTGGAAGAGTGTGCACAAGCAGCAGTCAGCCACCACAACCTGACAGAGGAGAGCTGCTGTTAAACCCACCTGATGTAAAGCAGTTTGTCAAGAAAAATCATCTAACTTTGCCAGAAATGGAGATTCTTTTTACTACTGTCTGTGCCGTTGTGATTAAACTAATGGCATGTGGGACGTATGGCATTCCTTCAGTTATCATTGGACCCTAACACACGCACATTCTCTCTCTCTCTCTCTCTCTCACACACACACACATATACACACACACACACACACACACACACACACACACACACACACACACACACACACACAAACAAAGTGGAGCCCAGGTTGTCTGTAGATATGTTTAACATCTCCAGTAATTACTTTACAGGATGTTTGGGTGGGCACTGTTGATGTTCTTTCCACTGAGAAGCACTGTATGGCTGTCAAGTGAAGTGTGCTTCTCCTTTTTGACTCGGTAACAACGAATGTCGTTGTGTGATTGGAGTGCGTAGTCCAAAGCCTTGTGTTATGTATGGTAGTTACATATCGGTGTGTCGCACCGTGCCTGAATATCTAATCTGAATAGTGTAGTCTGAGTATCTCCATGGAGTATTATGTACATGCAGACGAGCATATTGCTGTGTACCCTCCTGTGCAGCCATACACAAGTACTACTAATCATGTGACAAAGTGCTACGTGACTTTATGGAGATGTGGAGAAAGTGGGAACAAGTCTGAATGCTTTTATAAATGTGCAACTTAGGATATATTTTATAGCTCTGTATGTTAACCTCGTAGAGCTCCGTTCAGATTTTTTATATTATCATACCACATTTATGAATTCTTTCAAATCAAAGACCAAAAAAATAAAATAAAATAAAACAACCGCGATGATTGACCAGGCTGGATGTAGCCACATGGTAGAGAAATGTGATGGATTTAGTTTCAGTGTTAAGCAAAATGTCATGTTTGGGGTTTTTTTTGTTTGTTTTGTTTTCTTTTTTTAACCTTTTTACTGTACTTCTTTTTTTTTTCCTTTTGAAATTGACAAAATCCCTCTCAACACTGGCGAGCAACTCCAGTCTCCCATCAGGGTGGAATACAAACTCTATCAATCAGCCACAGCAACAGCTGCATCTGACAAGTCCCTGTCCGACACCCTAATGCCTTCCAACTGTCTGTGAAGACCCCTCCCTGTCTGCTGTTCATCGTGGACCCCCACCCCACCTCATCCCAGCCCATCCCAACCAACGCTGTTCCCCGTCCCCATTACTGTGAATATGGATATCTGAGATAAAGCCGGTTTTTTTTTGGTGCTCCAAAGCTGGTTTAAAATTCATCTTAAAGTGCTGTCAGAGCAACGAACCTGGAAAAGTGCAGGCTTATTGATAGTTAGCTGGATCATGACCAAGACATTTAAGGGAGAACCCCACATTAACTTATTTTCAAATACAAATTGTAATGATTTTAGTTGAGAACACACAGATTATTGTAAAATAACTATGAGCCATTGGTGTTAATAATAGTCAATAATAACTAATCATCATGAGTAGTTACTTATATCTGTACATGATACAAAATACAACAAATTATAGTTTGAGACGCTGTAAGCAAAAAGAAATTAACTCAACTAAAATATTGACTGTTAAGAGAACAATAAGACAAAAAAAAATCACTTTAATTTGACATTAAAATTGGAATTATTAATGATTAAGTTCATTAAGTTGCTTTAAAAATGTTGATGCAATTAAAGCTGCTTTTTAGCAAGGTTTCATTGTCAAAGCAGGCTCCCGATGATCACTTAAAGGACCAGTGTGTAGGATTCAGTGGCATCCAGTGATGACGTTGTTGGCTGCAGCCAACTGAAATCACATCCTACACATGTGTAGGAGAAACTACTGTGGCTGTGAAACTCAGACAAAACGTGAAAGGTCCTACCTAGAACCAGTGTTCGGTTTGTCCGTTCAGAGTTACTGTAGAAACATGGTGGTGCAACATGGAATCAACAGTTCTTATTTTCAGGTGATTATACACAAATGAAAGCATACTTATGATTATAGTATTCCAGTGATGAAAGCATGGCAGCAGTGGAAACATTGTGAAGCACAATGCAGAACAAAGTGTCACCTGCAACAATGCAGGAACACATAAATCTAGAGGGGCACTGGGAGAGTGCAGACCTCCCCCACCGCCAACAGTCCAGTCTTCTCTGATATGCAAATCTGCAAGCACAACCACTATACACATCTGTATATGTTTAAACAGGCATATTTTGGTTGCATCAACTTTGGCATTGCTTATTCCTTGCTGCATTAGTGATAAGTGAAGTGGCTGTGATTTGGATCTGTTCTAAAATTGAATGCGTTCTTCCTTGGCTGATGCTACACCCTTCCACCAAGTTTCATGAAAATCAGGCCAGGTTTTCCATACTCCTGCTGACAAGCGGACAAACAAACCGAACCAAAACATAATCTCCTTGGCAGAGGTAGTAATTAGACTAAGACTAAACCTGTTGCATCCAGGGAGGATTCTCAACAGGAACCTCATGTAACTGTAATCACACAATCAGCACTCCGTCAATCATACGAATGATGATCATGGTTTCGACTCTCAACTCATTGTGCCTTTATTTCAAAATATGAGTGGACTATTATTGAAGAAAACTTCATCCAGGATCAACAAATCAAACCTCAAACTGCTTTTGAAGAACCAAATTAGCTGAAAAAGAATAAACAGGATCATCCTGATCGACTGATAATAGCATGTTAGCCTGAATTAGTCAAGCCACAGTCTAAGAACAGGGCCCTGCTCCCAAGCTTTCACCACAGCTACCCTTGTTTGGACTCTAAAATGAGTTGTATTGATGTGCCACAGGTGTGTGGTTGTCCTCGAGATGTGCTTCAGTAATGGACAATGTTCGCACCTCTACCCTGCCTGCTTTGTATTTTTGTTGTTGTCATTTTGTTCAGGTTTTTAGAGTTTTGATCACTTTTTGTACCTGATGTGAGATCTGCCAGGTAGTTTTTTACAGTCTGGATAAATCTGTGCATTCAGGCACTTGAATGCAAAATAAATCAGTCGATTAGGGATTATACCAATAATGGACTTTGCATATCATCTGCTCACACGTACAGTAGTCTTTAAAACTTTCACTACAGCCTGTTTTTTTCTATTTGTATTTTGGTTTTTTTCAATCATGTGTTTTGTCTAAAATGGCAATTAAAGTTTAAAAAAATTGAATATTGTCTTAGTTGTTATTTACATTATGATTACTGTTGCATTTTCAAGTGTCACAGTGAATGCCATAATGTATCTTTGTTTTTAATGTAACCTCATAAGGGTAGCATGGATGACAGTTTCTAGGTTAAACTGTCTAAATGTTTTTTGCCTTCACAGAATAATCCCTGCATTGTGCAGTTCATGTTTGTAGAATTTTGTCTTTGTTAAGGTGGAAATTCAGTCAGACCAGATATGACTTTTGTACTTTGTTATTAGTATGAAATGTGTGCTGAATGTGTTGAATGTTTGTGTCCGTTTCTGGAAACATTTTCTTCACGATGTCTCTGATTTGTGATTTAAGGTGACCTGTGGAAATCTGAGACACTGGAAGATAATCTGGAAAACACAGATGAGCTGGTGGAGGTCGAGCCAAAGTTGAAAAAAAAAGCCCAAAGTCAAAGTGTAGCAGCTGAAGAAAGTTTCGAGTGGAAAGTTAACCGAGTGAGACAGGAGTTCCTGATAAATATACTCTACTCTGTGCTACCTCTGCCTCCCCTTTTCTTCTCCTCCTGCCCTTCTTCCATCTCTTTCAAATTAACCGTGTGGCTTTAATACAATGTGTGTCATGCAGGTTGCCCTGGCGACTCTTTGATCCTGTTTTCCAGTCTCTGCCTCTGGGGCAGACGTGCTTCTCTTCAGTCTGCTGCACACCAGCTCTGGAAGCTGCAGCAGCTCTGAGACAAACCATGGGCTGCTGCGCTCGTCTCACTCCCCCCTCTTCTTCCTGTCGCTCTCACTTTCCCTCTGTTTCTTTGTGTCCTCTCTATCTCTCTCTTCTTCTTACCGTTTTTTCCCCTCTCTCTCAGGTTCTCTCCATCTCTCTCGTACTCGCTCTGCTTCCCTTTGGTCACGCCGAAGAAGCCCTCCCTCAGCATGGGCATCCAGGATGCTCAGGGGAAGGGAAGAGGCCAGGACCTCAGCGAAGCAGCCCTCCCGGGAGAAAAAAGAGCGAGACAGGGGACCTCTTTCTCTTTCTCCTCCACTCCTCCTCCTCACTCTCTCTTTCTGTCTGTACAGTTGATTTTACTCCCCTGAAAAAGATGCAGCCAGTTCTCTCCTCCCACGCTGAACCTTTACCTGCTCTACCTGTTTAATTGCTGATGTCTGGCTGTGGTGTTCAGGGAGATTTTTCTCTCTTGTTCTTGTTGGCAGCAGCCCCTCAGTGTGGCTTTACAGATAAGAAGAAAGTTATATTGTTGTTGTTGCGTGGTAATACAGTCCAGACTTTTCCAATCTGCCTGTGCTCACAGTCACATTACCAAGCAACAGCAATGTAGGCTTGATGTTTTCTGTGATGGATACAGTATCTTAAGAAACTTTCAAGTCTGTGCAAGTTGATTTTTATAATTCACTAAAATGAATGGTAATTAATGCCTGTCTGGAAGGGAGGAAAAACACTATGGCAAGCCTAATTGCTGGCAATCGTATAAAGTATTATAGCAGTTTGTGTAACAAAAGGGCGCAACATGCAGAAATGCGAGAGCGGTGCTTCAAAAGATTCTGCACGTAAAGAACGACACCACAGAAACACTGAACTTGCAGTAGGCTCAATAGTTCAGACCCGCCGACCACATACAATTCTTCAACATGCACGCCTTCAGCCTACAGCAAGGTTTTGTAACCATTTGGTTTTTTTTTTTGGTTTTGGTTTTCTAACATAAAGAATGCTTTATTCATTACTAATCTTTGCTTTCGCAACCTAGTTACAGTGTGTACAGTACACATATTACAGTCAATGACTGGTGGAATTTAGACATGGCCTTTTCAGTACAACCTCAGCAAGATTCCTTTAACAGTAGAGGAGGACCTGACTGAGTACATTTTCACTGCTGTTTGCATTTATACGGCAGTATTTTGCTGGCAGACCAGAAAAAGGAAAACTGATCAGTATCACATTATTACATCAAAAGTTAATTATTTCAGAAATCCAAAACGTTGCAACAAGATGCTTTTCACATTGTAACAACATATTTTCTTTTTTTTTCAGCTGTTTGTCCCTTAAAACACACATTCCAATTAATACAACATTTCTTTTAAATTATTTTAAATAGAAATCCAAAACTTGATCACTCCCAGTATGCTGCCTCATGCCTCATCAACACTCATAACAAGAATCTTTTCCTGTTATAACAATATACAGTATAATAACCTGAATTATTTCATGTTGTAATGTGATAACTTATATTGTTATAACAATGTTATCACATTGTAACGTAAAATTATAACAATGTTTAATGTTATTACGATAAGATATCACATTATAACATGAAACTTTGAATGTTATAACAGATAACTATTATATTGTTATAACAAGAAATGCAGCAATGCGCTGCCTTACACGTATTATCTCCAATATTCACAAAAAAGCATGTATCATGTATTATCTACAATCTGTATTTCAAGTAGCATGTGATGAATATCTCAAGGAAAGAGAAGAATATTTGATAAATCCACACATGCCTGCCAAAAACAATAAATGTTACACCAAATATGAAAGAAAAAACAAGGAAAGTCTTGGCAGTATCAAATTAAATATGTTACATGACAGATTTTAGGAAACATTTCTAAAGAAAACATTAGTGCATCCAAACAGCTGCAGTGTTAAGCTGTGCATGCTACAAATAGAGTGATAGTGCACGAACAAAAGGTTAAATATTACTTTATAACCTAATGCAGTGAAGGTACATTACATAAAGCAAAGTTATAGAATTTTTAACTTTAAAAGTGTATTTGTCCTTTTATTTGGTAAGCATTAATTTAAACAATAGTAGAAGAAATACTCAATTTCTTTTTTACTTAAGATAAAGATTACCACAATACCACAATGTAGCGTTTCACTGTTAAGAAGAAAAAGTACTGCATTAAAAATTGTATTGAATGAAAGTAGTAAAGTATCATCATCAATATAAACTTACAGTGCCAAATGTTAAAGTACTCATTACACAGAATGTCCCATTTCA
Organism: Lutjanus erythropterus; assembly: GCF_056507025.1. Classification (NCBI taxonomy): domain Eukaryota; kingdom Metazoa; phylum Chordata; class Actinopteri; order Lutjaniformes; family Lutjanidae; genus Lutjanus; species Lutjanus erythropterus. The sequence goes on along the minus strand of NC_139326.1, from coordinate 20,336,847 downwards.
GAATCACATTAGTGGACTATAATTATTGATGCATTAATGTCTTCATCACTGTAATTTTGCAGCTGTAAAGATGGGCCTCATTTAATTACTTTATCTGCTGCTGGGTAGTTTAACCTATAATAATACATCATAATAGATCAGTTAATGTATGTGTAACATCTGCGTGTGGTTAACGCCCACCCCTAACAGCCAAAGGATGAAATGTGAAGATTGGAGATTTGCGACCTTTAGTAACACAGTCAGTTGCAGTATCCATTCAGCCAAAGTGCCAGGCTCATTGTGAAGGGTCATGCAGCTGTAATAGTGTACTGTATTTATAATCTAAATTTGTAATTAGTAACTAAAGCTGTCAAATAATTGTACAATAATACAATACAAAGTACAATATTTGCCTCTGAGATCAGCTGAGTTGAAGAATACACTCAAGTTAAGTACAGTGCTTGAGTAAATATACTTCCACCACTGGATGTAAAGGCAATTAATTGGATTTTTTAAAAATATTTGGCATGTATGGTATAGTATGTAATGCCACATACTGTATAACGACCTACCAGAAGTATAAACAGATGCAATCACACACAACAAAATGAACCCTGTGAGCTTTGTGAAATGCAAATGCGCGACCCGACAGGGAACCTAACTTTCGTTTACAAGACAAACAAAAGCCAGCATGTTTTCTTAAACTCTGCAAAGAATGCCCTTTTCTCTCTGTCTTCTCCCGTCCAGTGTGTGTGGCAGCGTTTCTGCTGATAAGACCAAGCCAGGAGGTGGAACAGATGTTGCCCTGACATCCATCTGGGCCTCGTACCCCTGTTCTGCCTCCCACGGCCGATGCTCCACGCAGGACACCCCGCATTCCCGGCCGTTCTCACAGCAAGGGGGCCGCTCCCACGAAAAAAAGAAAGCTCCCCTCCTCAGGAAACTCGAGCGGTGACACAGCACAGAAATCGGCCTCGATGCTGCTTTCAGTCATGTTACGTGTGTGTGAGAGAGATACCAGTCACTTATCAGATGGTCCTCTGGGTTCATTTGAGGTGTTTCCTTTTTGTTTCAACACTCTCCTGACTCCATGACTCTCTCTCTCACACACACCCCTTTCAAAAACAAACATAAGTGACGAAAATACATCGATATGATGTAAGCTAGTGAGGAAATGTTCCATGGACCAAATAATCATTTCCAGATATGTGAGACAACAGTTCCAGCAAATGCTGCTATCACTCCACATTAAACCTTTATTTAAGAATCTCTGAGAAATCATTGAAATTGATCAGTGGTTTACAGTGATGCTGAGATTATACCATGGAAGAAAAAAAAAAAAAAAAAATACAAAACAGGAAGGAAAATCAGGTAACGTAGGTATCATGAGAAATACAGCCATACCAATCAATAATCAATGCCAGTTAAAAGAGTTACAGGCTTGTAATGGGTGGTTATTCAGTATATTCCTAACATGTCTCAGAGGTATAAGATTATTCAGTTTTAGGTCAGATGGACAGATGTTCCATGAGGTTGCTGCACTTACACTAATAGCAGTGCTTCCAATATCGGTTCTGGCATGTTTTGATTTATCTAAACTGATCAAACTCGTACTTTTGTTTATCCTGAAGTTGGAGCTGGAGTCACTCTCAAATGTCAGTTTTAATCTGATGGATTAACACACATGGAAAAGCAGCTGTGGATAAATAGCTGGTAACCAATTATTATTATTGGAATATATTGGTAAACCGGTATGGTTCCAATTTCAGATTTTCTTCAGTCTGTGGAGAGCCACGCCGTGAAGACTAGGGCAGTAATTAACGATTTTCATTGTTGATTAATATGTGATTTTCTTTATTAATCGATCGGTTGTTTGGTCTGTAAAATGTCAGAAGATGGTGGAAGATGTGATCAGTGTGTCCCAAAGCCCAAGATGACATCTTCAATTATTGTTGCAGCTCTAGTTACGTTTGTTTAATGAGTTATTGCTATTTGTAACTGGCAAAGGAAACCTTATTGTAAAATGTGAATTAGTGCATGCTTAAAATGTCAAGGTATCAGTAAAAGCCTTAGAGTATGACTCTGCTAATTTGATATGCTAATGATATTGCAAGTGATTTTTTTTTACTATTAAGGTATCCTGGCGTTGGTAACTTCTGAACAAATATCTGATGAGGCTGACGGGTATAAATGCTGCTAATGGAGAAAACATAGTAAACAATGAGATCTGAGGCTTAACAGTACAGATTCATGTGGGCTCACTATTCGGCAAGCAACAGGTCACTGTTGCCCTTTCTATCTAATGTTGTTAACAACTTATTATTTATTTAGAACGTCTTTACAACCTAATTGTGAATCAATTATAAATCACTTATCAGTCATTTTATAAATAGGTACAGTTTAGGTGTGAGTTGCCAAGTTTTGAGATATTGGTTGTAGAAATTTCTGCCTTCAATGGTAAAAAAAAAATAGTTCCTACATGAAACTGCTCATAATAAACTGGATTATCTTGCACTTTGGCACCACAAACTGAGTGTTATCTAGTTCCATTATAATTGAGAGAAGACCGACATCCCTACGGCTGATATCTCCAAAACTCTGCAACTCACAGCAAAACAATCTAGATGAATAAACAGCACTACAGGTAACAGGGAAAAAAATGTAATTGTGTTTCATGGTTGAACTGTCACTTTAAGTCATCAACAGTCGTGTTACTGTGTGAAAATAGTAAGTTACAGGTGTTTTTTTCCCACAGCTTTGTGTTTTCAGATGTGCAGCAGGAGATTCCTCAGAGCTGACGTCCCTGGCGCTCGGTGTGAAGGGCGGAGGAATCCCCCCCCGTCGACCATGTGATCCTGCAGGTTTGTGGTCGAGCTGTAAAAGTAATGAACGGCTAGAACCTGATAGACGCTTAACGAGTTCTTCTCCTGCCAAGCAGTGAGTGTGTGCACTCTGCAGCAACATGCCACAATCATTCTTACCTCTAATTAATATTCAACTCAGTTTTTCCTCTGTGGTGCTTTATGAGTCACTAAGATTTGTCTCTTCCTTTAGAGCTTGAGTTTAACCCTTAACTAAACTTTGGTTTGCCTAAAGTTAAACCTTATGTAACCTTTGATATTTGACTTGTCCCAGCACACTTCTTCTGTTTCATTCAATCTGATACAAACATCATGATACACGAGCACATTTGAGTAAATTAAATTAGTCTGAATATATTTAAGTAATTTAATCAGAAGTGGAAATTGAGGACATTGGGCACTGAACCAGACAGCTGCCACAGTCATTTCTTTCCAATCAATCCTATTAGTCTAGACTGGTCGCTCAGACTCTCTCATCATCACTTAACAGAACATTTTACCTAATGTAAGAATAAATAAACCCTCACAAATTTGTTTATTTCTGGAACAGATTTGGCCTGCTGAAACTTGTGAGCCCTGCCCTCCCAAACTTCTCAAACACTGTGACAGATATATGAACCAGGATGATCCACAGCAGGTAAATCTTATTGAATGTCTCAGACTTTTTATGTTCTGCAGAACTTCTGTATGTGTCTGTTTTTCTGGTCCTACGTAGAGAGATATTCAGATCTATTACTTAAGTTAAAAATAGCAACACCTAAAACTTACTCTATCAGTGACACTGAAATCTGATTCTTGTCTCCTCGTAGCTGGATGTTTTTTGGAAACAAATATCTCTATTCCACTCAAACAGATCACATATACCCTCAGAAATAAATAAGAGTTTGGCAGTCCAAATTGACCTGGACACCTTGGCAACAGATTTGATATAAAGTATTCACATTTATGTTGTATTTATTTAGATATTAATTTACATTTTCTTCTCTTTCTTTTTTAAATTAATTAAGTATTAAATACAATATTTGCATCTCTGTGTTTGTGTGTGTGTGTGTGTACTCATACATATATATACGTATTGAATTCAAATTACTCAAAATATAAAAAAAAATATCTGCAAGAACAAAACAAGAATAACCAATAAACTTGACAGCAAATGTACAATAAATTATTCATATCTGAAAAAGTGGCAGGAAGAAGTGAATACTTTTTGAGTCCTACCCTCTTTGTTAATTATTTCATCAATAAACATTTTGTTAAACATTGATATTCCAACTTTTCGCCCCAGTTTTCACCAAATCGTCATCACAGTTGTTCCATACAGTAATAACTCCTTTGATTCTGTGTTTCTGCAGGTTTCAACATGTTTTATGACCTTTTAAAAAACATTATTAATGCAAAAAGACCTATTTCACATCCATTCTTGCAAAAAGGTTCATGCTCAGATTGCATTAGTGGTTATTGGTTCATTTCATTTTGCAGTCGTCACAGTGTGATCAACTGTTTTTTCCCCAAAACACATTTAAAAAAGAGACTGGGCTTATTATGAAAGTAATGTAATGTTAACGTCATAACTGAATCATTTTGGAGACCAGCTGTAGGAGAAATAATCCTATTTAAGACATTTTATGACATTTTAAAGCCTAAAATTCAGATAATTGGATTCTGACTTTTTAAGGAGCTGCAGAAATCCTGTGATTGCGATACAATTCCTTTTAGCTTTAGTCCTCACTCACTGTCACTCAATGTTCTTACTTTCCACCACAACCTTTAAAGAACATCCAACTTGTGGATTTGCTAAGAATCATTTCTGCAGTATCTGTCAGTTTTGGCACTATTTGGGAGTTTGGGATGAGCTGAAATGAACATGATGTTTGTCGGTATCCTGCGTATGTTTGGATATTATGAAATTAGAACCTTTTGTCCTTGCAAAATTGAGGGACCATGCTGTGCAATTCTCCTCTGGCCCTTTGTGGCCACCTAAACGCCTCTTGTTTTTTCTGCGTGTTTGAATGCCTCGTCTGTTGGGTGACTTCCGTGGGATTCCAGCAGGCTTGTCACTCAGATTGTTTGTCCTGGGGACGAGATCTGTGTGAGTCCTGTTTCTCTTCCTCTCCGCGTGGCCCGAGTGCTGATGGAGACCCGCATCCCAGGTGGCCCACACATCAAAACAAGAGGGATCGCAGCTCTTGGTTTTCAGACAAACATCACTCACTTTCTTTGTTGTCTGAGGGACAGGGGGCACGGCGGTTTATCTCCAGAGGATCTCCCCCGCTATCGCCTTCCACCAGCCCACCACCCCATCCCACAGGAGCCGCTAAAAGCAAATGTCAGTCAAGGAGAAGGCGTTGCATTCCTTCAAGAGGTCAATTAGTGGTGGCCATTGAAGGATCTGTTGCATGTTTAAAGGGATAGTTTGGATTATTTGAACTGGGGTTGCATGAGGTACTTATCAATAACCAGTGCATGAGGTACAGTAGGTGGTGGTCAGCACCCCACCATTTAGGAGAACGAGAGAGGAACACCAGCATGGAAACAAAGCAATGTACTGCTGTGCACAGGGTCAGCAACAATTGGTTTAAATTAGTTCATGTAAGTGTGCGCTATATTTAGAATATTTTTTTTTTACTGCTTTATTTTCCTGTCAGACAAATATTGAAGCCAAATATTGCCAAAACTCCACAGGGGAAATCAGGAAGTTTGCCTTACAGAACCTCGACCAGTTAAGTAGTTAGTGTTATTGTGTGACTTCAGTGTTTTAAAAGATTAGTTTGGATTCACTGTAGCCACACAATAATACAAACAAACTAACAGATCAATGCAGGGGGTATGCCGACCAGAAGCTATGGTAGTTAATACACTAACTATGGACAAGTACCTCTTACAACCCACATTAAATAATCCAAACAATCCCTTTAAGAAGAAGACTATTTAAATAAAATCGTCTTTTCAAGACACAGCGGATGGGTAATCTTTCCTCTATTTTAAATCCCTCTATATGATGACACTTCTGTCACGTTGCAGCCCATGTTTTGGAGGTAACTGCCCCGCATACCTACCGCACACACCTCTGTTTAGTCTAATGTGAGTTATTTGAAGCTGAGGCTGATTCACGATGTGCCGCATATGAAACCTATTGCTCTCTCTGGCCGTGTGATGGGGGCCCAGTAGCAGCTCGCAGTGCAGCAGCTCCTCCTGACCCATCTGTGCAGGTGATTCCTGCTCCGGCTCTTCCCCTCCAGGCCTATAAGGAGCAACCGTGTCTAGGGGACTTTTATGAGCGTGACCTTAACATGCCCGTCTCGAGTGGTCTAGACTCAGCGCTCCGTTTACTAGAGTCCCTGTCCCACTGATGGCTATCAGACCTTTCGCTTTTTTACCACTGATTCTCCCTCGTCATAACTCTTTGAAGACGGGCCGGCGTGACGCTTGGACCATCCTCTTTGTGGATCTTTGTAGAATTTACTGTCACGGCTCTGAGAGGCAGGGAATAACAGAGGGGAGGGCTCTGACATGCACTGCCTCCCTCTGCAGAGACTGAACATGTGCAGGTTACAGCACACTCTTAGAAATAAGGGTTCCAAAAGAGTTCTTCCTAAATGGCTGAGGTTCTACCCTTAATCATTTGCTTCTGAAGAACCCTGTTTTTGAAGAAAGGGTTTGTCAAATGGACTAATGGTTCCATTAAGAGCCCTTTGAAAGAAAGAGTTTTTCTAGGATTACTGAAATTCTTTAAGGACTCTTTCCTCATGTGTTCTTTGTGCCATAGGGTAGAACCCTTATATAAAGGGTTTTTTGGTAGAACCCTCTCGTAGGGTTCCAGATAAAAGCTTTGGAATATAAAAAAGTTCTCCGTATGACCTCCTGGGTGGGTTCTAGATGAAACCCTTCAAATATAAAAAGGTTCTTGGCAGAACCTCTGTGTGGGTTCTAGATAAATCCCTGTGGGTAGGTTTTAGATCAAACCCCTTGGGTAGAACCCCTTGGGTGGGCTCTAGTTAGCACCCTCATAAGGCGGAAAGATTCTGGATGGAACCCCCGGAGAGGGTTCTGGGTGGAACCATAGCACCATAGAAGGGTTCTCCTTTAGAACCTCTCATAGGAGGTTCTGGGTGAAACATTTGACAGATGGTTCTAGATATAACCTGTTATGTTGGGTTCTAGGTAGAACTCTCTGAAAGGATTCCAAGTGGAACCTTTATACCAGGAACCAAAAAGGGTTCTCCTAAAGGGACAAGCTTAAGAACCGAGTTAGGACGTTTATTTCTAAGAGTGAGAGCAACACCAGCTTTACATTCACATCCTCATGGCGTACGAGCGTCAGGAAGGAACGCTCCGGGGGGAAAGACGAGCTGAAATGAAGTGACATGACTTTCTTCAATGACTGCCTCTGATCATAGCTTTTATGAGCCCTGGCCTCTGATAACGAGCCGATACAGTGAATGTTTCGTAAGAAGCCACAGGTGATTAATCAGTCTTTAATGTAGTAAATATTTAATTGCTGCCCATAAATTTTGCCTTTTATACATTATGGTCTGTTTGGTGTGCTGCCTGGCACCGAGCCAAACTCTGTAGGTGGATTAGCTCATTGAATCCAAACAGTTTACGGGGAAAGCAGCTCCAGTGACGACACTATGTGGGCAGCTTGCAGCTCTCAAAATACAAACGTTCCGTGTGAAAGCGAAAAAAAAAAAAAAAAGGAGAAAAAGTGAGTCTTTCACAGGAACAATCTAGTAAACACGGTCGCTGCGCAGAGAGAGAACACCTGTGTTTTACCAAAGTTTTGGCATGCAGCAGTTTGATGACTGCCGGAGCCATATTTGGTCGAGTGCAAATTTAATGTTGCCCTTAGAGCGATGACGGAACGCACCCTGAGTCAGGCAGGAAACTGCAAAGTCAGTCACAAATAAGACGTGAGTGGACAACAGAAAGAGGCGAAGGTGAACAGCGTGGTGCTGCGATGATTCAGCTCTGCTGCTGCAGATACAAACACGGGTTAGATAGTGGGAATAAGTTTAGAGCTGAAGCCAGAAATAGTGTTTAAGGTGTGGAGGATTAGGGTTAAATGTGAGAAAGGTCAAGTAGGAGACCAGTATAGATTGGCTTAGAGAGGTCAACTGCCAGCTAGAGTCGTCCTATACTTTTACAGTGACCAGTGGTGTGCAGTTTATTTACCAGATAATGTTGACAAATCTGCACTTCTAGCAATTTCTCTGTGATTTTTTTTTTTTTGGAAGAGTTTGTGGGGATGTACTTTATCATGATTCAACATAAAGAACAGTCAATTAATTTTTTTTTTAATGTATTAATTTATTTAAATCAAAGCAAATGCATGGCAGTCTCCATCTGACGTCAGTTCTTAAATGTTTTTCAGTTGCTTTGAGAGTTATGAAATGGCTCCAGTCCAGTGTTTTGGGATCACATGGCAGCGCTTCGTTTCTGTTTACTGTTGAGGATTGAGCCTAAACATCCTCTAATGGGATTAGCCAATAAGAGAAACACAGAAGAGGAAGAAAATATGTTCACCTGCCAAAAAGTAACCCACTGACCAACTGTGTAGTCATAACACATTAGTGTATCCCAAAGGATAATTTGCTTGTTTTCAACCTCACCTCCTTTTCACCTCTCACCTCATTTTTTAATCTAATCCAGTGGAAAATACTTTCTCAATAAAATAATTGAATAGATTTAATCATGCTGATAGATTTTAGCCTGATTTAGAATTAAATTCCAATCAATTAGATTTTAATTTATTTAGAAAATGTCACTATCCTTTATAGAAAACTTGAATGGATTCATTTTGTTTAGTTTTAGAGTCTCAAGCAAAACCCAGGCAGCAGTATGTCTGTGGATTAAACAGCAGTTTTCCCTCTCTGGCTCTGAAAACTTGGCTTCAAATCTTCAGTATATCTTTAACATTGAATATTCATGTGTAAATATGCAACATTAAAGGCAAATAAAACATGTTCACATAAGTTTAATGAAGTGTTGAACAGCCACAATCTCAGATACTCTGCACAGAGCCCATTCTCATTCCAAACACGTCAAATAAGACAGCTTGGTCAGTGACTGTGATGCTATAGATACCCCTGCAGCGTCATCTCTGGAGGTGCTCCTCTAGTGTGGTTTTAAATTGCTGTCAAAGTTAGTGTGCAGAGTATAAAGAGCAAGAAAGTCCAGAGGTCCAGTGGATGGAAGGATCAAACAAACAGGACTTTCACCAAGGAGACTTGGGTTCATATGTATCCTACATATGTTACATCATGGACGTGAAATTGTGTAAGTACTTTTTTTTTAACGCAGATCTTTCCCTAAACCTACCCGAGCTGTCTTTTTGCCGTTATTTAGAAAGTCTACCTGGACGTTGCAGATTTATTGACCGCAGAGCTCTGCATGTGCAACACTGTTGTCAGAGGGCTGCCTACAGCATCACATGTTGTAGAAACACTGACCGACCAAGCTGCTGTATGAGAACATGCTGCTGCATCATCAGAACTCTGTGTGTGTGTGTCTGTGTGTCTGTGTGTGTGTGTGTGTGTGTGTGTGTGTGTGTGTGTGTGTGTGTGTGTGTGTGTTTGTGGGGAGGTTGATCAGAATTTGATTTAAATATCGCTAAATCTTGATTGTTACAGTGTAAATGGCACAGAGAAAAAAATAAAAACAGAAATCTCTCCTGTAAAATAACCCCAAACTTTTTCCAGAACATTTGTGTGATCACGACTCGTACAGAGCTGACAGAGAAAGCAACTTGTCAAGCCTTTCATTTCCACTTCAAATAGCTTCACATGGGGCATTTTTCTACATTATGAATACTTTTACTTTTGATACTTCCAGTACATTTCACAAATAATAATTAGTATTTTCACTTTGTTAATATTTCACATGCAGGACTTTTACTTGTAATGGAGTATTTATGGTTTTCTAACTTTACTTATGTATAGATTTTGAATTTCCTCTCCCAGTGATTAACAAACAAAGTAAAAAGTAAAAATGGATACAACTACAAACCAGTGAAATATATTTAAATAAATTCTTGCAGGTTATTTATATAGTTCATATCATTCATTTATGCTTTAAACAGTCATTAATAACCCGTTGCTCATGTCAACAACAAAATTTAATAACTATTTTGATCTAAGCTACAACTGTTAAATCAATTTTAAATGTGCATCAGTAGCACAACAAAGCTGTATAAAAAATAAAACTGAATTTAATACTTTTATAGCTTTTGTTTCCCACCTGGACAAAACAAAAAGAAATGAGGTGTTGAAAGTTGAGGGAGTGACATTCTTGCATTCTCCTCAGTCTGTCTCTCCTGTTGCTGCCCAGCGGACAGCACCCCCCCCCCACCCCACCCTCCCCAGCCCCTCTGAATCTGCCTGGTTCACATACACAAGATTAAGTAGCAAAAGTGACATCCAAGACCAATCGGGCCACCCAAGAGAACCGCAACCAGCGGAGAGGCTGTCAGAGCCCCCTTTTGCAACATTAATCTTCAAGCCTCTCCTGCACTGCCAACTCACATCTCCTTCAAACAGGACAGGGAGGTAGAAAACTGAACTTTTCCCTCCCTGAAGGTTTCCTCCTCTCCATCAATTAACTCTTTGGGGGACAATTCATCGTCACCCGCCATGTGCCAGACAACTTCAAACACTGGCAAAATGAATTACTTTTCCAGACATTTTTAAAAATTTTGCCTTTAATTTGGCAACGAGGAGATTAGTGTGGACATTAGTTTGCCCTCACAAAGACATGTGAGGCAGACATTACACAAAAAATGATGCTTTAAAGTGATTTACGCCTGAGAAAAGTACATTTAACTGCCTGTTGAGGTCTGTAGAGGCGTTTCGACGCTCTGTTCCCGCCATTAATAAGACGTTAACATTCAGCAATGGAATTTATCTCAGACGTCAGAGGACCGTTAAAATAGACATCGAGGGATCAGCATGCTAACTGAGCTACAGCTAACCCTTTTGTCTTCTTTCCTGACCAATAGCATCTTTGATCTCTTTCAGGAGGATAACTCTATGCTGTGTGTGTGGGGGTGGTGGGGGGTTATGCTGACCTCCTGAGGGGGTGGTGTCACGTCCAACCTGATAGTGGTGTGAATGGGAAAACAGAAAAGATGAATACAGCAATTGCTAAATAGCGGAACATGAGTGTGTTATGCTGTGGATGCCTTCAGTCCCAGGAGAGGGCCTTCCTAACCCCAACCTTTCTTCTGTCGGAGACCTGAGAAGCAAAGGGGGACGTCGCGCCAGCTAAAAACGCTCCTTTGAAGAGAGCAACACTGAAATCAAGCAGCATGCCTCAAATACTTTCTGCTGGTTTTCACTAAGACTCTTTGCACATGTTTGGAAACCTTATCTATTGAAATATACCTGCTTTAAAGGATAAATCTGGAGGTAATTTGTTTTTCATATTGTGAAAAATGAACTGATCCTGCTAACAAGTATTGTCCATTTGGCCAAAGCTTGTTGCACAAGTTGACATGTTCCTTAGTTACACTGAACATGGGCACTTTTTTTTTTTTTATTTTGATCCCACCTACATCAACCTGCTGCTGTAAATACAAGAGCACCAAATATCTATCAATCCACAGCTGGAAACAGTCGCCAACAAAATGCACTATTTGCTCCTGTTTGAGTAATGTTCACCCACAACCACTGTGCACAGCTGTTTTATGAAATTTCTAAGCCTCTTTTTGAAAAATTAAAGTTTATATCAGTGAACCACTGGGCAGGAGAGGACAGGAAAGTTTGACAGAATGACTAATACATTGTTTTTGTCTTTTCACTGAATTTACTGACAATAAGATGATATATATATGTATATATATAATAAAGTGAGCTTCCAGATTGCAAATACCTCATCACTACATCTCACTCTCCCCTTTCATATGTGTAGGAGAACCTATGGTGGTTGCAAAAACCGCAAAAAGCCACATCTACAGCCAGTGCTTTGTTTGCTGTGGGCTACTGTGATGCAACATGGCAGAAGAGGACCTGCTCATCCTTTGCGGATATCAAGGGCTCATTCTAAGGTAAAAAAAACAACAAAAACAGTGATTTCATGATTATACATTAATGAAAACATATCTATGAATATTTTATTCCATTTCTGCTATATTCGGTTACTCACTAGTCCTATAAACAAGTGTTTAAAGGGTTTGTTCACCCAGATTACAGCCAGTGTTATTTTTGGACTTACCCCTCGCTGTATCTTTGCCATGCAGATTGTTTCTGTTTCATTTGGCCAGGATTTGAGCTACTGTCACTCCAACACAGTGAAGGTTAAAGAAATATTATTTGTTGTGCCCGGACTGACACACACACAGTTATTATCGATGTAACTGTGGTGTTTGAGGGTCATCGAGTGTCGTCTGACCCTCAAACACTTTATTACAATTTCAAAAAATATTATGTCCTGACAGACATGAAACTTGAAACCATCTGTTTAAAAAGGATTTTTCCGAGCTGCTGAAACGTCCTGAACGCGGCAAAACAATGAGAAACAATGTAGTGGTCAAGGTCTCTGCAGATACAGACACCACCACACATTTCTAATGGCTCATGAATGATGATTGAAAAGGATTATGTCATGTGAGTCTGTACACTGTGCTCTTTAGGAAAATGTTGCAAATTATATAAAATTAAAGTACAGAAATATAGTAGCTTTCAATACCAAAGACAGGCAAAAGCACATGGTATGAGAAATGGCAATTTTCATGAAAACAACATCTCTGATACTAGCAAAACATGTGTTACTTTTTGGCATCATCATATTGCTCAGTTTTTTTTAGGTGTCATTTAGTTGAACTGACCCTTTAACACAGTGTCAAAACTCACTGTGATTATTTTCAGGCTGTAAAAACAAAAAGATAACCATGAATAGCTGTTCTTGTTGTCTCACTGTACAGCAGATAATAAATGATGCGAGAAAAATACACAGCTCATTTCAGGTAAACAGGTTCCTTTCACTATCAGCCTTTTGTTTGGATAACCAGAAGTTATCATCAATCTGTGATCTGTGCCCTTTAAAACAAGCTGCAGTCCACAGTGTGCTGGAAACCCACAAACACACACACACACACACACACACACACACACACACTCACACAGGGAAGCAGGTCTTTGGCTGCAGCTGAGCAGGCTTGCGTGCCTCAGCGCCTGGGTTGGGGAGTTCACAGTAGTGAGCGACCACAGACAGCAGTGATCATTAGGTCATCGTGGGCCAGAAAGCAGTTTGCGTGAGCGAAGGTGTGTGTCAGTTATTTAGAGAAGCTCCATTAGCAAATATCTAATCATCCTGGCACGTGTTCAAACTAAAACTTTCACATCAGGTCTTTTGTCCAGCTGCTGAGTCAAAGCAGGACGCAGCGCTCGATAATGAACCGAGCGCTCTCCAACAGAGTGGAGGAGTATTTTTATTTAATGACACGCGGCTGAACTCTCTTTACAACAGCATATAAAAACAATTCATGATGGATTAAGATTCCTTCCCCAGTGGAAAACACCATTTGTAGACAGAAAACTCCTACAGGAATTCCTCGGATTACTATCTGTACTCTGTTGCATCGTTTTGTTTTTTTAAAATAAGAGAATTTTTTGCACAAACATTTGACTCCTGGGAGCCACATTTCCCAGTCAGCTCTATAAAATCCGAATGCATGAGTGAATGAAGTGTAACACAGATTTTGGTTTGTTTCAGCATCACCACTGCAGTTTTTTTTATTACATCTTCCAGCTGGAGAGGCCAATTATTACTTAACCCATAAAACAATAAAACATTATGACACTGTTAGTGACTGAAAGCAGTATGAAGCACTGTAATAATGAGCAGGTGCTGCACTGTATCTGCTGAAGCAAATCTACTAACAACATGAGCAAACTATGTCCTGTGGATTAATTACACATGAATTAACTGTCGTCACTAATCCTGTTTATATGTGATGATTAGCTTGCAGGCTACTTTTGTTTGCATCTAAAAAAAGAGTTGGTTTAGCCAAATGACAAACAAAATGCCACCTCAAAATAACAGGAGTTATATGGGATTTAATTTTGGCTTGAAAAAAAAAAAAAGTTTTAACAGCAGCATCATTGCAGAGCTTTCACACCCAAAGTGCAAGTGCGACATTATTTCCTCTGAAGAGAGCAGCTGTGTGTGCCGCAGCGACAAGCACGTTGATTTTCCACCAGGTTGTGCAGAAAAAAAATTCAAGTAACGTGAACTTTGACCCCAAACATGCTGACAATAGCTTCCAATGGGATTCTGGCATTGAGTAGTAGGTGGTAGTTACCACGGTGACAATTAAACTAGATGGAAACAGAGGAAAGGCTAATTTTGTTCATCTCTGAAGTAGGGGTGTAACACTATACCGGTAGTGATAATAACCTTGATATTTTAAGAATTATGTATTAATATCATGTTTAATGAAACACATATGATATAATAATCCAGTAATAAGTGTCAATAATTTCAGTTTCTGACAAACTGACGCGCTGCCATTAAAAAATGCACAATAAACAAAGTTAAAAGATTAATTTGACTGATAGCATTTTTAAAATATTTTTCTCAGATTTTCTACAGCTATCATTATCATGACTTCTTTTTCCAATAATCATGTAGTAAAAATCTGATATCATGACAACCATGCTCTGAATTATGTATATAACCTTTAGTTAAACCAAAAAATGATGGAGGTCTGGCCCTCGTTTACACTGTTATGTGAATCTGTTATTTGATTCTACCAGAATCTGTAGCAGTAGTCTGAAGCATCCTACTGATCTTAGCACATGTGGTCTGAAAGTGCTGTTTCTCAGGATTATCTGCACAACAGGCTGTAACCAGTTTTCACTGGGACTATTGTTTTTATATCCAAAGTACCAGTGATGCTGTTCTTCAAATTTATTTTTTTAGCACCACAAACATAATGGCATTTGTCTCTTTTACATTCAGGTGGCAGCAGAAATCTCAGAGACAGATATCTGAATGTCTGGGCAAATGAGGTAAGTAAGAAACTGTGCCTTAAGTAGCCTTTCAAAGGGAGAATTCAGTGTTGTTCATGTCCAATAAGTTTTTATGGTAAATGTAGTCAGATGGAGCTATAAAGTCCTCAGTGTGTTATTCTACTGACCACAAAAGCTGTTCTCCTCCTCGTGGGGCCGTGCTGGCAGTGCCTGCATGTTGCGGTATATCACCACCCTAACCTGTAGCTATCGATTTGTTGGCCAAAATAACGTTGGCAGAAAATCCGGCACGCTCCCAGGCCACCCAGAGGTGGGGACTAGATAACCAAGCCACAAAAAATTTCCTTCCTTCGTCCAGTCACATCACTGTGACATCACTGGATTCAGGAAGAACAACAGATTTTGCAGCACGAGAACTCAGCTCTCTCAGTAAACACACACACACACACACTGAGGAATTTACTGCTTAAACTGACTACATTTACTATCAACACTGACTGCAGGTCCACGTGAAAAGTGCTCAATTTTTCCTTTAATTTTAAGTGAACAGATCCTTTACATATGGTGAAACTGAATTAATTACAAATAAATTATCAACATGTAATACGTCTCCTTTCAAACACAACATCTCTTTCCCTGTGAACACTATTAGCGTAGTTTCTATGGCTATTAAACTATTAGCACTGCAGACACTTTGAGCCGATGTTTATGTTCTGACTGATCACAGCAGTTTGCTGATGTTTGCGTTGTAATGATGATTTTGAACAATGCCACCGTGCCGCTGTTCTCATTTCACATACATTATTGTGCTTATAGGCCAAGACGGGCGGAATGCTTTCAACTTTTTATGATACAAAGTTGTGCCAAGAGCATTTTTCCCCGCTGCTTCACTCCGAGGGCTTTTCAAAGGGGGAAAGCAACACATGCTGTCATTCATGTCCCGCCGTTCAGATGGACCATTACGCTCATATCAGATCGGCTCTTTTCATGTGCTGAGTGACAGAACAAAATAAATAGCGAGCGCAAGGCTGTGAAAGATTTGCAATGCAGTGCGTTAATTAACGAAGGGCTATACCAATTAGGCGCCCATGATTGGTGTGTGAATATCAGTGCAGTCACGCAGTTTGGGATTCGGCGCAGAGTAACACCACTGTTTACTGAACACAAAGACGATAAACAAGCACTAGCAACAAGTGCACTGCCAAGTGTGAATAGCTGAGCATTTCAAAGAATTTATGGCTTTTCTGTTTTATTCGTTTATTAGGAAATTTTGTTTTTAGGCCAATAACAAGAGCGAGGCCTTTTATCGGGATGTGCTTCATACCAACCATGGCCACATGAACAGAGACTAATTCTCCTGCACTAAAAGTCACACCGTTTCCTCCACCTTCGGAATTTGGCTATAAATCTGCACATTTACAAAGACGGACAGACCTAAAACAGCCAATAGAGCTTAAATTAACTGATTTTTATATGGTGGTGTAATGTGGCGCTCCAGGAAAATTGTATTAGCATCAGCTGACGACTATACTGAAAATCAATTGAGAGTTTTAATGTTATTTTGCAAAAAACAATCCTAAGTTTACCTTCTCACTTGGGTGGATAAACTGTTTTATTTATTAGTGCTTATCACATAGCAACAAGGACTGAAGTTAATTGTCATGTTTAATCAGGGCTGCAGTATTTCAAAGTCCAAAGAGATGTCTGAAAATGTCTTGTTTTGTCAGTCCAAAACTGAAAGATGTTCAGTTTAATATGATAATAAACTAAGAAAAGCAGGAAATCACATATCTGAGAGGCTAAAAACAGCATTTTCTACCATTTTTGCATAAAAAAAAGGTCAATTGTCACATTGGGTTTATAGCTTAATTCTTTTTTCACCACTGTTGCCAGATTTTCTGGCCCGACCTGGCAGTTTGATTGCCCAGGGCAAGCAGACAATCCTTTTTTTTCCTTTTTTTATTTTTGGTCAGACCAAACAAAGAATTTAAAGCTGTCACATTTATGAAATTGTGACAGAGATTATTTATATTTTGTGTCATTTTATTGACCAGATAATGAATATATATCACTCAAGAAAATAATTGCAAGCATTGGTTAGTCGCTGCTCTAATATTATGTGGATCATTTTCAAACTTCCAGTGCTTCCAGATAAATGGTACCAAAAAAATCTAAATCATGTTAATACTGAAGGTAAGTATCGCTCACAAAAGAAAAAAAAACAAAAACAAAAAAATAAAAAACTGTTCCAAGTTCTTATTTAAATTCCATTTGTGCGGCTCTCCAAACACTGAAACAGTCCAGGTAACGAGATGGAAACAAACACTCACGCAGGAAAAATGTCCCTGCTCTTGGCCTGTAGATCTATTTATCCTGGTGTTTAAACAGGTTGTAATTGTAATAATATGTTGCCCTTTGTTTTGCTGTTGCACAACTCCACTCGGAGAACAAACACTTCATTAATCGGACAGACTGCACTAGGTAGTCAGTAATGAGGTGAGTGTTTGAAGAATAAAGCGATAATGACCCAAATGTTTGGTTCACGTGTATATAATTATGCATTTATTGACAAGAATGATACAGGTCTGCTGTGGGACAAACTGAGGTCAGTGACTAACAGATGGACGTCTTCAGTTTACTTAGCGGACCTCCTGGTTCTCTTATTCCAGGAGAAGTTTGCTCCGTAGGATTTCACCCGCGGCTTTGAGCTCCTCTTCTCTGTGATGTCGTAGCTCCAACCTGAAAGGACAAACACAGAGTAAGTGATGGAGCCGAGAGCGTCACGTATATTCACTTTGGACGAGTTCCAGCCACACTGAGGTGTTTTGGAGACATCAACAGGCTGTGTGTAGTCAGCACTGCACTAATCACTTTCATGGTGCAATAAACAGAGTAAGCCAGTTTCCTTTGCTTAGTTTCAACAAACTCTCCCAGATGGTTCAGTTCTCTGAGTGAGGAAAAGTTTCTGTTAGACCAAAACCGTGTTTCACTTTAGCTCACACACGACTGTTTTGAATTGTCTAACGATCTTGTTAGTACGTCGAAAGTATTCTTCTCATGTTTTATTACTTGATTCGTTATGGGGCCAATACGCTGTCATCCGGTGTCTGTTTCCATAAAAGGTATTTTAACAGATGCTGTTTTACTGCTGTCATCTGATGACAATCCTGCTTTGAACGGTTTAATAAACTGTGAACAATTTAAAATAATAATACTCTCATTATCCAAAGAAAGTGATGGTGTCTGGTAGATGCTTTAATTTAAAAGACTCTGATACTGATTTATCTTTCTTGATAGTAAACTGCAGCATTTCACATTCAGGGGGTTCTTTGTCACATATTCAAGGTAGCGTTGGGAGCGATCCAGTATTGGTATCAGGTGCCGACGCTGGCGTAATTCACTCATTGGATATCGGACTGATGTCACTAATACATGTTCAAGTCTGGATTCTATAATCTGATGTTTTTAGGAATTATAGATATGTAATAATGCAATTTTATGCCCAGAGCCTAAATGCTGTAGCACAAACTAATTAGTGATTAAACTGTTCTACAAAGATATCCAGTAGTCCCAAATATTTTTATCTATCAGAATGCCATGAATGACAAACAGGTAAAGTTTGAACTGGACCACGAACCCAACATGAACACAACATGAGACAGTCTGCAACATACACATTTCAGATACACATTAATACACTGAATATGTATTATGTATATAATTTATATACAAAAGCATAAAAGCAATATTTCTGTTCAAAAATAAACAGAGCTTTCAGTTACCATTTAGTAAGTGCTTCAGTGATGCGTCACATTATGTAAGATGCTGTAAGTGAATCTAATCTGTCAGTAAAACTGGCGACTACCTGACTTTTTTCCAGCAGGATAATCCTCCAATTAACAGTGAGTTAACCGCAACTATCAATAGTGCTACTAATACAACTAATCAGTGTTTAAATTTAATTAAATCGTGTTCATGTAACATTCAACTTACTAACAGTCTGTCCATTCTACATCTGGTGAAATCCAAAGGGATGGTGTGTGTGTGTGTGCATGTGTGTGTGTGCGTGTGTTAAATCTGAACTGACTGGCCACAATTAGTAGAGGCATCACATTAACTTATACTTTATTTTATTCAGGAAGTATTGTTTTAAATGTTAAGGTTGGTGTTCTATCTAAATTCTTAGATTTAGGTTTTTCTTACCATTTTTCTCAGCAAAAGCGATAGCATCTTCCTTGGAGGAGAAACTGAGCAACATGTTGGATAAGGGATCAGCACTGAAAGGCAGAGAAAAAGTTTGTTAGCCAGATACAGACACATACATGAGGGCAAATATACGAAATATTGTTTGAACCAAAATAAAAAAACATATTGAGTGTCTAAGGATAGCAGGTGTTGTATGTTGTAGAGACTAAACAAACAATTTGAAGCCAATTTTGCACATTATAAAGCTAGTTTATTATTAAGTTATTTGCCAAAACTAATGCAACTCATCAATATATTTATGACAAACTCTAAACACAGCACAGCAAAGGAAAATAATCAGATTTCAGCTTTTGTGCTGCAGAAACTGTCAGGTAAAGGTTGGAGATTCTTACGTTGAGGCCCAGCCCATCAGCGGGTTCTCCCAGCGCTCTCTGGTATCAAAGTCCATCTTCCACTTCTTGGTGCTGTTGACTCCCGACTGCATGGCCGTCTTGGCGGGCACAAAGATGTGAACTTTACGTGTTTTGATGTGCTCCTCTGGGACCCCTGTCAGAGTGGTGATGTCCTGAGGGACAGAGAAATAAAACACATCCTTCTGTAAGTCACAGAGTTAATGGGACTTTTTTAGATTTTTTATGGCTGTGGACATTTTAAACCTATACTGTATATACTGTCGCCATCCATTACATACATTTACAGAGGAGTCCTATAATCAAGTATGACCTCATTGATTGCACTTAATAACATTTCCATGACGCTTTGCACACATGCACGCAAACAAGTGAATGAAATTGACAAAAACTGAGTAATGCATTGGTGAGTAAAGATCTTTAAATCTACAGTGAATAAAGACTTATTATAAATTATCAATGAAGTACTCAGACTGTAACTCAGAGGAGGTCTCAACTGAACAGTCAAAGCTTCTCATTTCTGCTACCATGTGTACAAAAATAACAAACGGACGTGTTTTTGGTTGCAGACCAGCCAGTGGTCCTCCAGAACCACTCTGACTTGGTGTCTGATGTCTTTTTTTCTTTCCCTGCAAAGAATTCACGTAAAGATATATGTGTGTGTTTGATGAGAGGGGTCATCTGAGGGTTTGCTTGCAGGTGTTAAAAAATACAACTTTAAGCTCTGACATGTTTTTAGTGTCAGAAAAATGGGGTTAGGCAAATCTTCAGCAGCTATAAAAAGGACTTAAGACTCTAAAAGTATGGTTTATATTTTTGTACTTCACATCAATCTGAAGAGATTTATTTTACCTCTTAAATATCGGGGTCAAAAAAAGCTCAAATAGATCTTCAGTGTCAGAAAACAGTAAAACACTGAAAAATTAAAAGGAACGAGCACTTTTTATAGGCACAGTAAAGTAAACTCACAAGTTTGGATTTTATTTTTTATTATTTCTGTGATCTGATGTTCACTTTATGGGCATTTTTGTCTCTGCCAGCACAACTGTTACCACTGCGATTTTTAAAAATTTTTGATATATTGCTCATAAATGTCCTGCAGGGTACAATGGGCTGAGTACTTCTTTTATTTGTGTACAAGTTTACTAAACTGAATCACAACATTAGAAAACGAAGAAGAAAGAAGAAGAAGAAGAAGAAGAAGGAGAAACCATGGCTCAAATGTGAGAAAATGTCAATACTGGATTTACGAAAACAGAATAAAATAGCCGTCTTTATGCTGTTCTTCCAGCTCGTTTGAATTGAGGTGGATGAAATTAATGCCTAATACTTGAGGTGATTTATTCCAGACCATCAGAAAGTAGGCCAGCGCGACAAGAGGAGGAGGAGGGGCCTTTGGGTGTACTAAATGCATATTCCTGAGCAACTGGAGCCCCTTCAAGCTCCTATCAAGGATCTGGTCCAATTCTTCAGGGAATTAGCAAACAAGCAATGGGAAGTCGGCGACAAAACACAGACGAACCTCCCAGCATGCAGGCACCAGCCACCCAAGACTGAGGGCTTTCCAGGGCGCTCTCCTTTCAATACAAGAATTTTACACATTTCAATGGCCATTACAACTTCAAAGAATCAAATTTTCATCATTGTCTGTCATCTGCCAGTTGATTTGTAGAAAGGGGGTCGTTTTGCATGAACTCCACACAAAAGCCCGCCTTTCCTCTGGCAAAGGAGCTTCCAGTGGTATTTAAGCCTTGTAAATTACAGGTCCAACTGCTAAACTACTGCTTGTTTCAGCTAAACATCTTTTGCCATACTCAGAGGCAAGACCGGTCTGAATTTAATCATAAACAAGATCTGCATGTTGAAAAGATTGTTAAAATGAAAGGGAAAAGACGAACAAAGGGGGAAAAAAAACTTCACAAGTGCTTGGTAATTATTTCCGGCTGCCCTATCTACTTAACCTTAACAATTCCTTCTTGTCACAGAGAGGAAGAAAACATGTTCTCTTCACCCAAAGGGGGTAATGTTGGACGGTTCATGACACAATAACACACAAGACAGTGTGAGAGAGTACCAAAATGAAGTGCCAGGTTTTTGGGTTTTTTTCATCTTGGAGCCTGCAGTAAGTAATCAAAAATGTGTAAAATGTTGCTTTCTGCAGGATATTAAGTTTTTATTTTCAATGGATAATGTTCAAAAGAGCTGCGCTCCAAGAGTGAGAGGTAAGAAAAACTTCCTGGGAGTTTTGGAGAAAACACAAGAACCATTAAAATGCTTTGTACACAGTGAACCGTAACACACTTGGGGCTGTGAGTCAAGGGGAAGAAATCATGTACAAAAAGTACCTTTTGAGTGGAGGTAAATCAAATTTGCAGTCCGAAACATTTAGCAGCTCTGTGGTCGGCTCTGTTCTGGGGGATAGATGCATGAAAATCCCTCTTTGAGACGCATTAGAAATTATACCCTTGGGATTAGCAGGCCAGACTATGGTTACGCGTATGTACGTTACATAAACCATAACTGACACATGAGGCCCATGTATAGTAAACCAGTGCAATAATTTGTCCAGATGTAGCAGACCTTAAATCACATCTTAGGCGTGGATGAGCACAAAAGGTCCTTCATGAATGAGGGAGGATGTGTCAAAACAAAAGCTCTGCCAAATCACTGAAAACACTCTGCTCATTATCTGGCATTGTTTGCAAAAATACGAGTCTAGACTTCTATGATACTTGCATGCATTACACTGAAAGCTAGGGTTATCGGCATAACAGACTCACCCACAATACCCGGATTCACAAAGGGAATGATTGTGGCTGGAATGTGGTGTGTTCCCAGGAAGACTAGAGAGGGCCATCACAAAAGGAAAACCCACACGGTGGGCACTTTTTCTTCTGCCATGTACAGGAAGCAAAATGAGAACTATCAAGTTTGACACTATTCACAGGGCCTTCACGGGGCCCTACAATACCTGGCTGGGCAGGCAGAATGCCGGGCTTAAGAAAGGGGGGAAAAAGGCTGGCAAAGTCTTCGTCACGTGAAAGCGTGTCGATATTTCTGACACCTCCAGGCTACGTGCCAAATAAAGAGCATAGGGGCTTGTCGCTGTGGGGCCGCTGGGCCCACCAGAATGCTGAAAGCTGGTACCCCTAATGCTCCAACAGAGACCTGGACTGGAGGATTTCTGTGTAAACAAGATTAGTAAAAACAGTAGTAAAAACTGAAGGAAATAACGAGATGTCAAAAAGCAAGAAAGCAGAGAGAACAGAAGGAAGAATAGTTTTCTTCAGGGGGAATTGAGGTGTGAAATGCCGAACTGAAACAATTGTGGAAGTAACTGTATTCAGATTAATGTCAATTAATCCTTCATTGTCCTTCGTATTGTTAAATAAGCTCTGATATAGTTCATGAAAATCATTTAAACTGAATGTGATGTCCATCTTGTTCCACTTGGTCATATCCATTTAAAATGTTTGGAAAATGATAAGAGAACGGTAAGAAAGAAGTGCCATTTTGTTTCACTGACATCTTATTCATGTTAGCATTTCTGTATAGCTTGTTACTTTACCCTAACTAGCCAAGTAGTGGGGGACGTATGTGTCCCATCACTTCAGTCAAACAAATGTGCTGATTTTAAGGAATAGCCCGACATTTTGTGAAATGCACTTATTGACTTTCCAAGCTGGAGTTCGATGAGAGGAGCAATACCACTGTTGTCTGTCTGTTAAATATGAAACAGGAAACAGGAAACAGAAGCTAAGGTTAGCATAGAGACTGAAAACAGCCGTCCAAAAGTGAAAACAAAATCTCTAAAGCCCTAAACTTTTTATTGTTTTTTTTTATCTCATCTGTAAAAACAACAATTGTGGTTTTAAAGGATTTTTTGTGTTAGCCTAATTCTTTTATTTTGTTTTTGTCGGTCAAGTTTGAATGAACGTCTTAGCTCAGTAAAATAGAGAATCTTGAATTCAGAAGGTGTTCGGCTGCATTTCTGTTTAAAACAGGTGCGAGAGCCTTTCTTGATATTTTGAGAGTTAATTTTGTTTATTTATTGGAAGTAGCAAACATACTGCACACGTCTGCCAGCTGAAATATATATATATATGCAATCATTAGTTGCAGGTTGGAAAATTTTGATTTATCACCCAACCCTAGAATCTGTCCAGTGCAATGCACCAGGCTCACAAAACTCAGATCAAAATGCAAAACAGTGCTGATCAATTATGAATCAAGACACTGTTACAATGTTGCCTATCTCTCACCTCAGGTGTTTTCAGGAACGTATTTTAATGTACCGTTTAACTGTATATACAAGAACGTTATGTACCATGTCCCCATTTTTTTCCCCAACCTACTCACAGTACTGCATTCAGCACCACCCACCAGCCAAAGTGTTTAGTGGTTTGCTGTGATCAGATCCAATGCTGAAGGCAGTCTGTTTCAAGTCCAACAACCTGTATAGCTGCATCAATCTTATCGATGCTTGTCAAAAATATTGTAGCCACTTTTCTAGTTCTGGCAACTGTCTTCTTAACTACAAAGCTCTGATTGGATCTTCTTTTTCAAACTAGGAAAACAGCTGTCAGAGCCACGCCAAATGGAATCACTGTAAGAAACTGGAGATGTGGTGGGCAGCGAGCAGGTTAAGAGAAAACATCTCCCTCTATAACTGAATGTGTTCTTCACTGGACTCTTTAACCGTCTTCCTTTCTTTCAGATGATTTGCAGGTGACTGTCCACATTTTTACATTTCCTGCAGGTATAAAGCGGTTTTCCAGTAAGAAAATATGTATAAATAATAAAATCTTTGAGAAAATGATTAAATACAGCAACAGAACTCACATGAATGTTTTTAACCTGACAGTTTTGAGAAAATATCAGTTGCATGAAGCAGATCTGAATGCCAGTTCTTACTGGGCTAAGTGAAGCATCCAGAGGTTTGGCAAAATGTAGACAAGGACTTGAAAAGAGATAAGAATAAGGACCTTGTCTTCTGAACACATTACTGTTCATTCACTTAGTGAACTGAATAGCCCAGTCTTTTTCACTCCATCACCTGATACTCCCTTTGTGCCTATTTAGAAAAAAAAAAAAAGTTTTATTTTAAACCTAAAATAAACCATAAAAGGAAATTAACATCTGTTCTTGCAATGATCCTGGACGGCTCAATTATTAGTTATGGAAATGATCAAACCTCCAATAAGCTGAGACGTGAGACTATGCGAGACATACAAAACACAAAGCTACTGGACACAAACTGTAACATCAACAAAGTCATTTTAATTAATAATCACTCCTGACCAGACTTGAGCTGAACTCACTGGTGGATCATTATAGTCGTTTTTAAACAATTTTATACTAATTGTATTAATTATAATTGTTTAAAGTCGTTTAAAGAAGCAAAAAACAAACATTTTCTGGTTTCAGCTCCTCCAATGTGAGGATTTGAACCTTCATATAACTAAATATCTTTGGGTTTTGGTCTGGCGGTCAGACAGAACAAGACATTTAAAGACACGGCTATGAGTGAAGGGACATTTTTCCAGTATTTTTTGATATTTTATAGACAAGCCAAAGTATCTATTACTCGAAAACATGATGACCATAATGAAAATAATCATAAGTTGCAGACACGTGTCTTCCAATCCCTGAAAAACAGCCCAGAAACAGGGTCAAACTGTTTAAATACATTGGTACTGCTGGTCCCATTTTTAAGACTTGTTAGGGTTTACAAATGTAAACTGAGGTACAGAGTGTATTTTCCTGTTAGTACAGTAACCAAACAAACAAACAAATAAAGGATGTCTTGTGCATGACTGGCTCAGACAAAACTTCGGTAAAAAAAATTTGTAGCTCCACTGCCACATAGTTACGGGTGATGGTGGATACCGTGACAGCCATGACACCAGTACGGTCCAGACTATCATAGCACAAACACCCGTATGCCAAAACTGCTGCTCGGCAGCCCGGAGGGGTCATAGGGTCGACCGAGCTGAATCATGTTGAGTCAGCATGTGGTGAAAGCCCAAACACATCACCCTTAACCCCCCACTGTCCGGCCAACACCCAGACCAAGAGCCTCACTCATCAGCCTCCGCCAGTTCCCACCTTCAGACGTCTTTGAAGTGGAGAAAGCGTGCCAATTACTGATTGGACATAGGGGGCGTTTCTAATAGAAACAAATATTATGTTGCTTGCTCATGTGTGGGAGTGGTTCAACACCGGAGAACGAGAAGCAGCTGGTATGAGGGTCATCTCAAATCTCACATAACACATACCGGAGAGGATCGGAAAGAGAGGATAGAGGAGGGGTCGTTTAGGAATACATCTGATATAGACACACTTGTTTGAGTGCGGTACGGCATCTCAAAGACACCTGTTTAAATATCTTTTTATAAGTAAAATGCCTTAGAAAAAAAAAAGAACTATCATAATTCATTAAGCAAAACTGATATGCTTCTTTTCTCTGTTTATATCATTGTAATCTGTAGATCTTTGAGCTTTGGACTGTAAGTCGGACAAAACTAGTAAAATTTAGGACTGCCCCTCAAAATGTCGTTTTATCTGACCAACAGGCAAAATCTATACATATTTTAAATATTCAGTACACTATCATAGATGACGAAGAAAAACAAAACATTAACATTTGGGGAGCTGGAGTTTTTTTTCGGGGGAATTTTTTGCTTTAAAAACGAGAAGAGGATTAATCCATTATCAAAGTTGCTCTCTGTTGTGACTAGTGTTCTCAAAAATATTGATTTATCAATACACATCAATTATAAATACTCAATTTCTGCAGAATCAACACACCAGTTCCACCTGCACTTCCTTGCTCCCTCTTCACTCCGACCACACGTTGATTCCATTAACTTTACTTAATTTAAAAGATTAGTTATTTATATAATTTAGTTGTTTTAAAGGCCTGATTTAACAAGAAAAAAACAAATGTTTCTAAGAAGGATTACGTTTTTTGTTGTCATGTTATAGACTTGTTATATTTATGTTTTTGTAATAATTGAAACTTTCATGCCCTTAAGGTTGTGTCAAGTTTCCCCTGTTGTGTCAAAACTGGTATTAAATATCAGTATTATTCAAGATATTGTACTGAAGTTAGAAATTCTAATATCGTGACAGCATTAGTTAAGACAAATCATCTAGTAGACTAATTGACTTTGTTCCAGCTCTGGCACAAACGTTCTATTGTGAAATTCAAAATGCAACATAAATTATGCTATGAATGATTATGTTGGCCTTTTATTGTTATGATAACTTATAATAAACAGACTGGAGAGACAAAAAAACATTAAAAAACACACTTATGACAGTGTTAGACACCAAAACTAGTTTGTGAACTTCAAAAGAAGAGCTTCTAGCTTACAACTAATGACTGAATGGAAGTGTAGACAAACAAAGTAGCAACCCTTCTTTTTATCAGCTCTGCAAACACAACACTTAGCAGCTAGACACTTCCTAAAACTAGCCAGCGCTGACAGGGCTGAGGAGTCCTCTTAAGAGGCTTAGTCTCTATGGAAGAGAGTGTTAATGAATGAAATACTATTTAGTGGATGATACATAATAAAGCCTCTTGTCTGGCACTCTTCAAAGACCAACATCCTCTGACCCACTACTCCAAACTTGAGCCGCGAGATTTTTTGCATAAGCGCGCCGTATGAGAGGGCAACCAGACAAAACAGACACTTAAGTTGTCTATGTGCGAGGGAGGGAGGGTGGGAGAGGAGGATGAGAGGGAGAGGAAGGGGGTGGGGTGGTGAATGTGGTCTGCTCCACTGTAGGTCACTCTGTGTCTGAGGCTAGACAGGCTTAGAGAATATACACCCCTGTACTACAAACTTAAACTGCTTGTGCTAAATATATCCTCATAGTTGGGATAGCTGGACTTTTATTGTGATTCTGTCTTTTCATTGTCCTACGTTAGTGTTGTCAAAAATATTTAGCAATTTATCAATGCATGTTGATTCTGAATATTTGAAATTCTTTATATACTCATTTTCTACAGGATCGATACTCTGATATCAGCTGCTCTTCCTGACTCTCTCTTCTTCCTGACAGCAAGTTAACACACAAACACTACAGTGCCCAAACAGCCCTGCATCCTTTGACTAACTTCAGAAGTAGAGATGCAACAATTAGTCGATTAATTGATCAATCGATAGAAAGTTGCCAAGTATTTAGATATTCCATTAATAATTTCTCTCATTTTTCAAGCAAAAAGTCAAATACTGGCTGGTTCCACCTTCTTAAGTGTGAGGATTTGCTGCATGTCTTTCTCATTTATGACAGCATATGAAGCATTTTTGAATTTTGGACTGTTGGTTGGACAAAAGAAGGAATCTGAACTCTGAACTTTTTCACAATTTTATAGATTTTATATATTAATCATGAAAATAAACAGTAGATTAATTGAAAATGAAAATAATCACTAGTTGCAACTCTGGCTGGAAGTATGCACACACAGTACATTATGTTACTTAATTTCTGAGATTAGTTAATTTGACAATTTAGTTATTTGTACAGGTCTGATATAAAGTTGTCAGCTATTAAATTAATCAGTAACTATTTGATACATAATATTACATGATAATCAATTCATTGCTTACACAACTTTTGTGATGCCAGCTTCTTAAATGTGAATATTTTCTGGTATCTTTACTCCTCTATGAGAGTAAAGAAAACATCTTTGGGTTGTGGACAAAATAAGACAGTTGAGGATGTCATCTTGGGCTTTGAGAAACACTGACTGACTTTTTCACCATTTTCTGATACTTCATAGATCAAACAACTGATCAAAAAATAATCCACAGCTTGAAATTGACAACAAAATAGCCACTAGTTGCAGCCTGACTCGTGTTAACCAGCTTGAGGGCCCTTTGTATTTGGGCAAATCTTCTGATACCCCTGGATGATAAATCTTGACTGACAGACTCAGGTTCTCTCAATCTGATTTCAATTTAGATCTTTCAAAACAACCAACAACCTGCCTTCAGCCTCAACTACCTTACCGCAATCACCCCACATCTTTTGTCCAGATGTGACGTTACTTGCCAAGCCAGCACTGTGCTCTAAATTCACAAGAAAATCAAAGTTTTCAAATTAGCAAACTCAATATGCCAAGCATCAAATGTTTCTACCAATTTAATACTCTCTTCCTCTCCCGGTCTTCCTCCCTCCTTCCCCCTCAATTCCCCACACTCTAATAACTGTCCTCCTCTGTCTCATAAAACCCTAGTGCCTTTAGAGAACTCTATAACAAGGCTTCACAAGCACTTTAAGATTATGGTGTTGTCTTTATGTGGAGAGAGGGAGCACACTTGGCCCTGGCTGGAGCAGGGGTAAAAACTCAAGCACTCAGGCATAAGTGGGAGATATTGTATTATTGCATATTGAAGCAGCTGCTGAGGTTATAACCACAGTTGTTTCTGCACAGGGCCAGAGAGTAAAGCAAAGTCCTGACTCTAATTGAGGGAGGTCACAGACATTCCGTGTAAAGCTGTGTATAAGTGGCCAGCCAGCCGGACCCTGGGAGCTGCCCAGCATGCTTAATCAAACAGTAATTACAAACAAAAGCAGGTCGGCATGGGCACTCTAAGGAGCGCTGCGGCTCCATCACGCAGGTCTTTTTATTTGGCACCGTTTCTGAAATTCAGACAATGCATTCAAAGTTTTGCTCATAAAAAGCTCAAACTTTAAACAGGTTTTTTTTTTTTTTTATTTGTGTGAGCTTTCTTTTCCTTGTTCTTGGCTGCTATGTCCGGTCCATTCCGTTCTTTTGTAAGTAGATTAAGAGCATTGAAAAAAAATGTAATCAAATTCCTTGTCTGTGTAATAAAGCTGATTGTGATTTTAAATACAGAGAGAGACTAAAACAGTCAACATCTGCAGTAGGGCTGCAACAAATCACACTCTTCATAATTGATAAGTTGTTCAGTCCATGTCAGAAAGCAGTAAAAAGATGCCCATCACAATTTCCCAAAACCTTACGTAACATCGTCTCACTGTGTTTTTTCTGTCCAACGTCTCAAAATATTCAATTTACCACCACATGAGACTAACAAAAGTAGCAAATCCTCACACTTTAGAAGAAGGAACTAGGAAATATTTGACATTTTTGATTGAAAAATGACTTCCAAATTGAAATAACATCTTCTTCTTTTCTTTCTGGCCACCTTGGGTCAGGGGGAAAAAAAACTACAACACTGTTTTCACTGCAAGTTGATTTGGCAAACTTGTTTGCAAACTCATTCACCAGATACAGATTACCATTATCATTCATTTGGGGTTGTTTTTCTGTCCACTTGGTGAATGTACATCCAATATTCACTGTTCTTTTAGTTCTGCTTTTTGTCGCCACTAATTTCTGAGGGAAGCATCAGGCCCTTTAGGTTCTAAATGCTCCATTGTAGCTCCTTTTCCATACACATGCTGGCTCAGCTTGGTTTGGTATGACTTGGCACATCAGTCCAGCACGGCAGGGATTTGCAACTTCATTACAACAGGATTTCCAGTAAATTCTTCAAAGTAAAAGTCCCCTATTATTTTGTTATTTAAAAACTTTTATTATAAAGCAGCAAAGTCCGGAAGTTGATTTTTCAACAGCAGTAACTAGAATTCCAAGATTCCTCTCCAGCTGAAAACTGAGAGACACAGGAGAGAAACTAAACTGCAAACCACAGAGATTCAGTCAGAAGCTACAAAAGTACTGACGATCAGTGAGACATCAACTCAACTCGCCTGGCGGCAGGTCAGATGCGTTTTGGCCCTACTCTGGAGATTGTGCGTCTCAGGCACAACTTGGTGAGATTCAGCCCATTATAACTGGCAGTGGAAAGGCAAACCAGTGCGACATGGTTTGACCCAGCACAGCCAAAAGTTACAATGTAAAAGCCTTATAAGTTCACAAGCTATTTTCTAGCTGTGTCTGTCTGCTGATTGCTGCTGGAGACGTAGCAAACAGTGGGTTTTTAGTGACTTTTTTTGCTGGAAACAGCTGCCTCTTGCTTCTGAAAGTGAACGAAAGGGTTTTGAGGCAGAAAACAAAACCAACAAGCTGAAAGATGCTTCAAGGCTCCGCTCTGCAGAGTCGGGTGGTACTGCTCAATACAACCGACACCTGTCACGCATCCTCTTATGATGCATTATTATTACATAAATGTTTATCATAGCTTTAATAATGATTCAGTTATCAAAATAGTTTCCTGTTGGTCAAACTGTTCACAAATGTCCTCTTCACTGGATGAGTTCTTATATTATTTGACCTGCATGAGTTCTTGTCCTTCCTCACCTAAATTTGCCTGTAATGGAGACGGCCAAACAAACTGCAGAGAAGCGAGTTCCTGTAAGGTTTGCATTTTTTGGACAGACGAGAACTAAGGACAAGATAATGAGTGTCACACAAACATTAGGATAGAGTTTTTGGAGCGCATTCAAAATATCATTTGCCCCGGCCAAAATGCAACCTCATCTAAACGAGGTTATTCAGAAATGTTCACTACAGAACAAGCGGCACACCACTTTCTCCTCCGGCTGCTCTGAGAGAGAGAGAGTCATCGTGCGAACCCAACATAACCTCTCAGCGGATCGAGACCATTGTTTGATTGGTCTAACCAGAAAGCAATTCACACTTATTGACAGCCTGATGAATGACTAGCGTGCTGACATACGCTGAATGCCCAAAAGGGAGAGTGCTCTCATTGCCCTCTTCCATGTGAGACGGAGACCACTGTACTGTAAACAGCTGAGGGCCTCTCTTTTTGGCCTGTCTGGGTGAGCATTAGAGTACTTCCCGCCGTCGCCAGCAACAGCATGCCACAAAGGAACCTCTGTGGCCGACAACACTGAAGTGGCCACTGTCTTTTTCGTGAGTCTCAGGGTGTCTCACAAACTTTTTTCCATGCAAGCTTCTTTTCTTTCACCCCCTCCCCATTTTTTAGAGGCCCTTTTTTTCCTCTCCTCTGCTGTTCCTCTCAGTGGCCCCTACTGAGAGGACAGAGACAGACACTCCGCCCAGCCAAAGGTTTGTCTGCCAGTATGGTCAGCTTTGGTCTGGAACAAAAGCGCACTGATGCTGCCCACACACAGCAAACCCCCCCCCCCCCCAAACAAGTCCACAACAGACTCCCACATTCTCCCCAAACTCCCTCTTTTTCCGTTATCTCCTATCTCCTTTCGTCTTTTAATGACAAAGCATTTACTTCAAAAGATCCTTCTTTGTTTTGTACAGCTGGTACACTGCAAACTTTGGCCACTCCAAATGCATATTTATTGCTTTGCTTTATGAAAAGAAGCCCCAAAGACCCTGTATGATGAAATATAAAGCTAAATACAGCTGTACCACATGCCTCATAGAAAAGGTCATTCTGAGCAATGACTTCATAGTCACCCATTGACCGGTGAATTAGATTTGATTATACACGTTTTTAACTGAAACCTGCACTTGAAGTGTTCTTGCAGCTTCACTGTATGCCTGAGCCACATCAGCTGACAAGTGTAACACTGCTCACAAAGAGACAAAGCCACAGATGTAGTCTGCAACTGTTAGGTAAACAGAGAAAAATACAGTATTTAAGCTTCATAGTGACTTCATCATTCAGTACGTTTACATGCACTGAAGTGATTGGGTGAGGGTTACAGTCTGCTCTCTACAGTTACTTTCAAAAACATCATGCATATGAGAAACCGACAAAACTGGTTTCCATAATCGAAGTAGGGGATCAGAGAAACCTGATTTTCTCAGCAGAATGTTCTTGAAGAAAGACAATTTCTCGGTCATGCATACAGTTAATCAATAGGACTGCGGTCATGGGCTGAAATAAACAACCACCAGGCGCAAAACACGAGTAGATTTTCTATTTGGCAAGTAAATCTTGGAAGGCTATCCACCACACTGGTGGGTAAATGTATGTACAAAACCAGTCATGTAATAAAAAAAAGTCTCTACAGCTTTTTGCTGTCATTTAAGGGTGTGCTGCTTGTATCCACTGCTGTCTATGTCAGCATGATTTAATAAAGAGTTTGGCACATGCACATCTAACTAGTGCTGTGAAACTGACCATCTTGAGTGCTTCTAGTTTTACAGCACTGTTTATCATGCTGGGTAGTTATTCCGCTGATCTATCACTTGCCACTGGCCTGCTGCTAGCTACGCTAATTAAAGTAGCTATTATGTGATGCCATTTAAAAGGGGTAAGCCAAGCTTTAAAACTAAAACCCACCAACAAAGAGGGTGGTAAGGAAAAGAAAGCACATATAAAAAAGTAGCTCTGTGAGAAATGAAGGTTTGGAGATAAAGGAGTTGTAAGAGGCTGCTAGAGTCTTATGCAGAGAGTGTGGTAATGAGTTCTGTTTGTCGCCAGCATGCCAAAAGAAAATTTATTACTTTGTCGTTATTAATATGCTTGGTTAGTGAATTTTCTAGTTCTCTTGGCCATTTTGGACACTGGTCGCAAAAACAATCATTTTTATTATCAATTAATCTGCCACTTGTTATTGGTTAATCGCTTAATGTACGAAAAGCCCAAGATGACATCTTCAAATTGCTTGTTTTGCCTGAACAACCATGTAAAATCCAAAGTTACAATGATGCAAAACAAAGTAAAGCAGTAAACAATGAAAGAGCAGGAACTAGTCAAAGTTAAGCATTTTAAATGTAGCAATAATAATTTTTCTCTATCAACTAATCATCATGATGAATAACAGCTTCAAACAGATAAAGTATTGCAGTAGCAGAAGAGGTACAGAATCAAACTAGGATAAAAGAGCCTCTCCAAGTCTTAGTAAATTGGTTTCCACCATTAAAACTTTGACTATTTGTCAATATGTAAATGCAGATTTACAGTTAGTACAGTGCAGAGCATGTGAGCGGAGTGGAGCAGTGAAAACTTCTGCTCCTCGCTCACGGAGCTGTTTGACCCCCAGCTCCCCCACTCAAAGCCACACCAGGATGCTCCACTCATTATCACTCCAAGCTCAATTAAGATTTCATCCCACTCAAATCACTCACTCCAAAAAAGAAAAATCTGCATTGTAATTCAGCTTCAGTTTAAACCGTAGCCTGTAGGCCAAAACACACTAAAAGCTTCAATATATGGACATGAATTGAAGCTTCTGTGGCGCACTGCAAGCTTCAGATTTAAAATTCTAACACCACAGAACCAGCAGTATTTAAGGAAACGATCACTATTCATATGTATCTACTTATTTCTTCACTGTTCATTTTTTTTGTGTTTTGAGGCACAGGTTAATTAACATCAGTGTCATTCAGTTTACCTCAGGGAGGACATTTTAGACCACAGCAGACAGCAAACTGAACACCAACACACACCAAGGAGATGCAGAGGGAGAGACAGCTCTGGACAGTTCATCAACAGCACAGTTCAAAATAGTGTGGGTGCAATGGACGCTTGGGCATACATCAGACTCGTGGTGTGAGCGATACCTGAGTGAAACTGGATTGGGACGGATGCTCCACGCTCCGTCCAACCCTCCCCCGCTCACGTTCCCCGCTCGCTCTCGCTCCGCTCACATGCCCTGCTACAGTGCACGCAAACACAATTTTCTGTGTCACCTGCTTTCTTGTTTGCTTGTTGTGCATACTGATTCAAATTCCACAATCTAAATGACAGTAAGCAACACATGCATACTGTCCACGCATTTTATTTGTCCCCACATGCTAGTACAAAAATGGTAACGCTCATCACAGCATGGTATTTTTTAAGTATCAATACACAACACATATTTTACATATACGTCTGTTTAAGGATCTTGGCCAGTGCTGCCACAGTTGTAAGAAAGTATAAAGCTTTCATGGCAAGAGAAGGAGCAGCGTATGTGCAGTGTGACAAAATGGCACTAGTGACATTACTTTTGTCAGGGTTGAAGACAAGAAGACAAGTTTGGAGAAAAAAAAATCAAAACCTGATGTTAGCAGATGTCTGTAGCTCACTCATCATTTCTGCTTGAAGTTAGCTGTTTGAAACTACTTTATCTGCTACTAGCAGCCTATACCACAACTGAATTTCTGATTGAGGATGCCAGGTTCTGACAAGAAAGAATAATGCATAGAATCAAAAACACAGTTTCTGGTTCTGTTACATCGATTTTTTTTCTTAAATCCTACAGTGTTATAGGACTGCAACACTACATCAGTGGAGTACTCTTTTGATCCTATGTTTATGAGCATATACAATACAAAACAACTGCAACAATGCATAAGATGAATAGTAAAAATAATTCTGATTCTGACTTAACTAGATAACAACAGATTGTGAGATTATGCTAACAAATGTAAGCTGCCCAGCTTACATTTGGAGCATCTGTGAACTCTCATTTAAAATTGACAGTGTGGAAAAGTTTTTATGGACAAGACATAACAGAGTTGGATATCACTTCTGAAATATGCAAGATCTATCATGTCAATGTATGCAATTCAGCTAATATGCAAATGAATCTGCTGTTGTCGATGCCAAACAAAGAACCCTCAAGCATTCAAATGTTTGTGTCAAAGTTTAACACTTCAGAAAGAGTGAAATAAATCACCACTATTGGTATAAATTATAACCGTCAGTATCCATTCACTGAGAAGCTTGGTTCAGGCTTGGTGTTGCTCACACTGTGAGCTGGCAATAACCACCATAAAAACTGTACATTGTAACCTGACTGTATATTAGTATGTAACAGGTGATTTTGGCCTGCAGAGATACTATAAAATTAATGATCTTATGTCTTTTATGTTGGCCCACACCCCAAATTATGTTGCTCTGACATCAAACATTGCCCTTTTAAAATCGCTTTTCACCTAATCTCCGATTAGTAAACTATTTGATCGTAACTTCTTTAATTACTGTCATCAAAAGTTGGGAGGAGAGCTGAGAGAGGATTAATGGGAGATATGACTGCACACAGATCTACCCATGATAACCTTTGCCATTTCCATCATAATGTCACAAAAGCCTACTGTCTACAAGCTCACTCTGCCAACTCATTTTGGCAGTTTTTTAACAATTTTTCCAGGGAATTAATTGGACGATAGCAGATCAGACAAACAAATACGTGTGTCACGTTGACCAGGGAGGAATTCTTACCAATTTCTCATCAACTGTAATAAGTTGCGTGTCTTGTCCTGGTTTCTCTGCCAGCCTTGATGTTGATGTGCTTGTAGACCTGAAAACCATTAAGTAGATGTTACATGCAAAGCACAACCTGCCAAAGCCAGACAAGCAACAAAGAGGTAAATTACACAATAAGTTACTCTCTGCAAACACTGACTATCTTGGAGGAAGCGGTGTGGCGAGGAGACAAGGAGGGAATCCCCCCCGCCACCTATTAGTTCTGTCTGGTGCATCTCTGGCAGACTCTCGCTCTCATCCTAATGACAGGACGTGCTTAATGTTGGCTGTGGTCAACTGTCAGGCGAGGACTGTGTAGCTCTTTGTGAATGTGCAGCCCTGTCCTGTCACAAAACAGCAATGTGCCATCATGGTAGAGCCAGCGAAGGGCTATTCCACGTAATCACATTCCAGATTATACTGAGATAGTCATAATTTCCATTTAATTCAAATATGTGGGGTTTTTTTTCCAACTTTGTACAATTTACAGAAAGCACTGCCCCTACACACTGCCTCACATTTCAAATAAAAGATAAAGAAAACCATGAACACCTTTGTGACAAACAAAGATGTCATTTAAGTCATCTCTTGCATGAAGCCCTGTAGACTGCGCTGACTTCCAGAAAGACACATTATTGTATCTGATGACAGTTGGATGGCCTACTATTCATTTCTGTGCTGAAACAATTGCTTCATGAACAGAAGAGTCAATGGACTGAAAATGAATCAATTCTACTTCTGATTACTGATTATTACCAAGAAAAGGTTTGTGGGTGTCAGCTTCATAAATGAAATCAGATGTCCAATAAATGCTCGTCTATTGTCTGCAGATCAGATGATTTCTATCATTTTACAAAGAGCCTTATAATATTTGACCAAGCATGTACTTAGCTCAAAGGTCAAAGCAAAACTGATTGATGAATCAATAATGAAAACAGTTTTAGAGTGAACCTCAATAAAGAATTTTTGTTTTAAAAGCCAACTGTCTTAGCCAACAAGCTGTCTTCACAATCAAAGGCATCCAATTCTTATCATCTGTATCTTTATTAAATCACATTTAGGCCATAAAATAAATTCCTAATTTGACACTTTAATTTTCACTTGGACAAAACAATATGTCTTTTGGTTAAACAATGCAATCACACCTGTCATCTATAATTTATTGCACATGATGAAGCCAATGTCTATGGCCTAATTATCAAAGCTGAGACTGCCTTTACTAGCATCATGTACAGAGAATGCCTCACATAGTTTCATTCTTTAAATCAAAATAAAATCTAAACCTGCCTTAGTGTTAAATATCTGACGAATGTCTGTACCTAGAGCCAATGTGGACTTGAACTGTTTTTAAAAAGTTTTTTTTTTTTTTTATGTAATAAAACTTAACACTGGCAGGCAGATTTTACCTGAAGAACTGAGTTACTGATAAAATAAAATACTGTGATCAAAACCTGCTGTGATTCATGTTACTGTTACTGATGTTTTCCCCCAATATTTTATCTAGGACTGTAACAGCACATCAGTCTGGATCAATATATCAATTCAATATTCATTGATTCAATAATTAATGCAAAGTGTAAATGTCTATCAATATCCTCATCTTTAAGATATGTTTTTATTTTGAAATTCCCATGGCATGTCTGTATCCCTAACATCTGTAAGAGTTCAGTCAAATCATAAGTTATTTGCTCTTTTTGAGTTGACATATATATATAACTGAATGTGTTAAGTGGACATATGATATCAGCTGATATTGACCGCAGGCACCTGAATTAAATCAAATTGTAATCTTATCATGACAGACTTAATGATATCTGCAAATACTGTGTTGTTGTCCAAGCCTAATTATGTGGACTGCAAATAAAACCATCAGCAATGCTGAGATGAGAGCCAAGCAATCAGACAATCACAGATCATCTCATTCAGCTTTCAAAACTAGTTAGATTGGAAAAACATTATTTAAGTGATTTTTCAGCCTCTACTGCCAACACTGTGTGCTGTGTTGTGCATCATTCAACATGTGTTTTTCATCAGACAATGAATAAGATAAAATCCTATCTGAAATATGTTTGACTGAAACAACCAAAAATGTTTGGTTTTGGCTAGACTACATTGAATGAAATGTTCAAAATAATCTACTGACTAAAAAGACAATAATATCAATGGTTTTCATTGACTAAAAAGTTTTCTTTGACTACAATAACACTAAATTGCCCTAACTGTTCTTCAACTAACACAACTAAGACTGAGGCTAAGGCTAAATTAGGAAGAAAAAAAAACAGCTGACAAAATTAACAGTACAGGAACACATGACAGTGCTGTATCAAAGTATTTATTTTCCAAAATTGCAGATAGTATATCCAGCCTGTCATGTCAGTGTATAACATGTTAACGTGTGTCTCCCAGTACTGGTCACCAGCTCATTTACCAAAGCTGACTTCTGGTTAAATAATGTCTATTCAACAGACATTTGCCACCAATGTTTATGAGATAAGAGAAGATTGTACTGGAAAAGACTTCACTGACCTTCAAGGAAAAAACAACAAAACAACAATTTTGAAAGTTATTCTGATCTCAATATGAGTCACGATTTTTGTGACGATTTAGGGTAAGAAAAAATCTAGGTGTTGCAATTTGGATATTACTAATCGTGCAGCACTATTATTGTCCAGTGGTTTGCAGCTCACTAAATATAATTAGTCTACTGACTAAGAATAACATCATTAAGTGCACTATGTATACACATTATGAATGAAATAGAACAGAACTGCATGAATCCAGCAATGTAATATCTAAAACTAACGCAAATATGTTTCTGGTGTTATAGCAGATAATGCATTGTGTCAACACATTAACAGCATAAAGTGTGATGTGTTATTTTGATGCTAGCTGTTAGCTTGCTTGCAGCAACAGCACCGGTTAAGGTCCCGTCAGTTGACTGTAAGGTTAGCTGAGGCGTTGAGGGGAGTCAGACAGTGTTAATGGCCTTTCCAGTGAATTCTGTTATTAAATAAAGTTCCCGTCTAGCCGAATATTAGTAATGGTATGCAGCACGTGTTGTGTGGACCAGTGAGAAGCAGGTTTAATTGCGTTAGCTCTTAAACTGATTTCCAGCTAGACTTGCTAGACCTAGACCTGGCTAATTAGCTGGCTAGCCGAGTGATGTAAGGACACGGGATAACATTGACATTGGCTACAAGTCCAGAGACTTTTACGACTTCATATGCGAGTGAGAGTGTATTTAAGCGGATAAATTCGCATATTATGTCCAATAAACAGCGAAAAGTTTTAAAATGCTTAATTAAAGTGCTTTATATTTTCACGCTGGCTAGCTTACACTCGCTTGCCTGTGACACGCCAGGCCTCTTAGCTTCCTCTTCAGTCGACTTTCAGTGAAATATTTAAAAGAGAATGACTCAAAGTATCACGCTTGAATAAAAAACAGATAAACAATTAATATACAATTACCTGATAGGATTCAGGACCCATCTAGAAGCTGCACTGATGACAGACAAACGTCCCAAGCCGAGAAGTGACATTGAAGACGCCATGATTGTTGTCAACACTGGCGTACGGCGAGCGCGAAGGAACAAACAGTACGAGCCCGGAAAGACGGACACAGCAGTTGGCCAAGAGCTGGAGGACTGATGCCAGCAACTAAAATTGCTGTACGGGGATGTGTTACATACAGAGAGACATGTCCAGACATATCTAGCGTCTATTTGACGCCGCTGATGTTTGTTTCATATCACAAATAACGATGATGGTGTTAATGGAAAAAAACTCAGCACATCCAGAGGAACCTGTCGTAATTGCTCCATAGGGGAGACTGGGGACGGTTGCAACTCTTTCCTCAGTTGCTGGGAGACTATTTGGGCTGTAATATTCTGAAAATACACATAGTTTTTACAGTAATATTAGAGTATAATTTATTAAACCAATATTATTATAGTGCTATTTTTTATTTATGAATTATGGAATTTATGGGGAAAAAATGCACCAAATTTTTATTAAACATGCATTTTTAGTGGACAAACTGCAGCTGTTTTAAACTGATTGAACTATCCTTATATTTACCTCATAATTACTTGTGTATGTTGTAAAGAACTGTGGTCTGTTTTAACATGGCTGCTTAGTTTGGGGATGGAAGCAACAAGTTGTTGCACCTAAATTAGGGAAAATCATTAACCATACACAAAATGCCTAAAAAGCTAGCAAATAAAAACAATCTGCATTATATTTTGTTATATCGGCACACACTGGACAACATATATCCCAATACAGATATAGACAGAAGTCTGATTGACCAATATCTGGCCCAACACACTGACATGTTGGGTTCTTCTGTTGTTGTTCCACCTTCCAAAAAAATGCCATAAAAGTTAAAATATTCTATTTCTCTTTTTGCTGGAAACCCCCTACATCCCACTCAAGGACTCCTGTTGGTCCCCAGATTAGCCTGTTTAAATTTTTAATTGATTTAAAGGTTCTTCCATCTAATGTTGCTGCAAGTCTCTGGAATTTCACACTATTACAGCACTATTATTTACTGTACTAAACATTCTACAGTACAAGCATTTAATGAGTTTTTTATTTGAAAAGTCCTTTATTAGGTCATATATTTTCTACAGCAATATTTTATGTATTACAATAAGGGCTGCAACTAACAATTATTTTTGTTGTCAGTTAATCTGTCGATCATTTTCTCAATTAATCAATTAGTTGCCTGGTCCTTAAAATATTGCTGATCAGTTTCTTAAAGCCCAAAATGACGTCCCCAGAGGAGTAAGGAAATCAGAAAATAAGCTATTTGAGAAGCTTAAATCAGAAAATATGAACATTTTGTTCTTAAAAAATGGCTCAAAACAATTAACTGATTATCAAAATAGTTAGTGATTATTTAATGGGTGACAACTAATTGATTGATTAACTCATTGTTTTGGCTTTAATGTTGATATTGGAATGTTTTTTGCAAGTCATTTCAGACACTGTTTACGGATAAAACCACCAAGCTGAGCTGCATTTGTTTATAGCTTTTCCAAATGCAAAAAAAACCCCATAAAAATCCATGCCCACATTAGCTTTAATATCCCCAGAGATATAAAAGGATTTAAAACAGATTTGTAAAATCTCTAATGGTAGATAAATGTATCTCATCTCACAGTAGACACAGTAGATATCATCACATTGCTCAATACTGCATGTAGATCTACAAATTAGATTTAGGTCCAACTTCTCCTTTAAATTAAACACACTGCATTGACATTTAGTATGTTTAAGTACATGTTATTCACAAATCAATAACAAAGCAGAGAAAGAAGAAGTATAAGGAAAAAAACTTTTATTGTTTCACTCTTCATATCTGTACAAATACCATCAAACTTTGTATGTACATATGACATTTACATAAAAAATACAAAACTATATATTCATAACAGAATTTTGTATTTCTCTTGTGACGTTTGAAAATAAAAATGCATTCTGAGAAAACAAAACAAAACAAAAAGAGAAACAAAGTGATGTAGTCTGATATAGTGTTGAGTACTGCAATACGTTAGTCCTAGTTTAGCTCTGCGAGAGCAATATGGAGCACATTGGCAAGAAGACAGCACACAAATGTTAATGGCACATTGTTTCCAAAATAATCAAGTATCGTCCAAAACTTACCTCTGCTCTAACGTGGTGAGACAAAATAAATGCTATTGAATAACGTCTAAAGTTGTCGTCTCCGTGTGGAATCAAATCTAAAGGGCTAAAACTGAAGAGTAACACAAAAAAAGAAGAAGAAAAGAAAAACAAATGGCTCTTTTTTCTCTTCCATTTCGTCACTGCTGTGTTTTACAATGCTCTTATGCAAAAGAAACCATTGAGAGAATCCCTTTGGTCAGTTATTATGAGTTGTAAACAAACCAGAAACACTTCTGTACATAAAATGATTGATATATTCCCAATAAATAAACACACAGCCTAAACATGCATTTACGTTATGTGTGACATAAACATCTGTGATAGAGATTTGACAGAAACAAGCAGATTTTTACAGCTCAGGGAATGCAATTTACAGCTTGTAGAGGACTTATACTTACACGGTAACATGACAAATAAATAACACTGCTTCTCTTTGGACAAATATATTTCTTCATGATAAAAAAAGAAAGTAAAAGGGACAACAACAACAAAAAAGGGGGAAATGAGTGGTAACACAATATATCATGGTAGATAGTAAGCCTGACATTGTAAATGTATAAATTATAAAACACAAAAAAGTATAAATAAACATCTAGCAGACTGAACTATATGTATACTTCCTTTTTCTTTAAAAAATAAATAAGCATACACATAATGTACAGTATGGACATGATTCCTTGCCCTAGGACTGTTCCCCTTAGTGATGGGGGCCTATCCATCCAGTATAGAAGATATATGGACATAGGCCATGTAGTCTGAGTCCTCATCTTCCTCATCCTCCTCCTGGTCTTCTGTAATGGCTATGTGGGAGAATATACGGTAGCTGTTGTATGAATATGGACCACAACAGCGCAATATCACTGAAAAAAGCTCACAGCAAAGCCACTGGCACACAGCCTCCCTTTGTGTGTGTGTATATGTTTATGTTTGTGTGTGTGCATCTGTGAGGAAGGGTCTGTGTGACTTGGCATCAACAATTACTGTGGCATCCCCAATTATGCAACTTCCATTTACATAATCTAGCAAGTCAGGACTGCAACAAGAGAAAAAAGTGGGGTGATGGAATAGAGAGGTGGTGGGGAGGTTTTGTGGGGTGCACAAGGTGGGTAGAGGGGAGGAGAGGGGAGGTGGGGGGGTGGCTCGGGTCTCTTTTGCGCAGATTCCTGAAAGCAGACACACATAACACACAGAAAAGTGCTCTTGTGTTCTCGGATTTTTCTTTTGCTCTGGTTATTATTTAAGTTTCTGGCTCAAACGTACAAGGAGGGAGGACTCTGTGTCGCAGCCTGGCCTTATAGCAAGCAGGTCAGAGATCATCAACACAGTTCTGAGGTATTTTCTTTTTCTTTTTACAGAGGAGATTTACATCGGACACGTAAAAAAAAAAAAAAAAAAAAAAAAAAGCACACAAGCAAGAGCAAGAGTGACAATACAAAAAAGGAAAAAAAACAGGCAGTCCCTCATCAATCCAAATGGATTTGTACATATTCTGGTAGACAACACATTCACTGGAACAATAAAAGTTAGCTGATAAATGTTTTTTCTCCTAATGATGAGATGAGACGTAAGAGAGTGCGCTTCTACAAGCTTCTTATGCTGCTGATCCTGCACACTGTGAAGTAACACATTTATATTTAGCTCATGAGGTGATCATAAAGTTGGTCCCTTATTGGATTCCATTGCATACCTTAGGCACATCACATTAAGGTACTCAGTCAGGAGGAAGAACGAAACTAACAAGGAGACACTCTTCTTCTTGGAATGTAAATTTGATACTTCCTTGAGGCTCAAATTTGACGGTTTTTACCCACAGATTTGTGAGCGCATGAATGGCTCATAGTCAACATGAATATCAGCATTAAAAATCCATCGTCATTATCGCTAACATGGCACCAATGTTACAATCACCTTATGCACATTATCATGAGTATAAGTCTTTTGTTCTCACTGACATGTTGGCAGTGTGGTGTATGTCACAAGAGGCAGTGCATTTTTTTTTTTTTGAATTGATTGATTACAGCCAAAAGCAACGAAAAGAAAAAATAATACAAAAACACAAATAATACCATTAACTTGAAATTAGCAATGTGACCATGGAATTTACAAGCTGTAAAGATATGACAACTGTCAT
The DNA here is from genome assembly GCF_056507025.1 of Lutjanus erythropterus. Classification (NCBI taxonomy): domain Eukaryota; kingdom Metazoa; phylum Chordata; class Actinopteri; order Lutjaniformes; family Lutjanidae; genus Lutjanus; species Lutjanus erythropterus. The sequence goes on along the minus strand of NC_139326.1, from coordinate 20,293,485 downwards.
AAAAAATAAACCACTGATTTTTTTTTAAAAAACTGCATGAGATTTAAAGGGACAGTTCATCCCAAAAATTTTTTTAAAAACTCAACTGCAACATCTCAGTCCACAGACCTTGTTGTGAATAGTTTCATGTAGGAACTACTTTCTCTCTAACTGAAAGAAAGTAGTTCCTGTAGATTCTACTGCAGAAAGAAAGTTCTGGTTCTGGTAGATTCTATGGTATCAGAAAATAGCTCTTGCATGAAACTGCTTAGAACAAGGAGCATACAGTACAATCTACCAGAACTAGTTTCTTTCAACAAGACGGAAAGTAGGTCCTACATGAAGCTACTCACAACAAAGCCTGTGGATGATTTTGCATAACCAGGTCATGATTTCTGTAAAGAGACACTGGTGTTGAGTTTTTCAAGTGTATTTATTGGTACTTTGAACACCACAAGCCGAGTGCCATCTAGTCCCATATCCTGGAGAGAAGGCAGACACCTCCATGGCTGATATCTCCAAAACTCTGCAACTCACACTAAAACAATCTAGATGGATAAATACCACTACAAGTGAGAGGGAAAATATGTATCTTTGACTTTGGGGTGAACTATCCCTTTAAGGCAACCTGCTCCTGCAGGTCACTAGCATGACTATAAACTTAACCAGACTTTTAAATATCAGGATTGTTCCACTGCAGACAAAATTAGTCTCCTTTATTACTTGCGTTAGTTAGTTAGCTTTTCCCAGACTCAGATAAAGTCTGCTGATATATGTTGAGGCTTTCTGTTATTTTGTTTTGCAGAAGAATTTAAAAAAAGTAAAATAAAAGAACCAACAAGAACACAAGAACAAAAGCCAGCGACAAAGACAACGTCATGCAAGTTCTTCTATTCCCAAGTCCTTTCTGCTTGCTTAAGCTGTGCTTGGTGGTGTGGCTGGGGTGGGAGTTTGGGGAAAATTGGGATGGGGGGCACTTTCAGGGGGAGGTTTTTGTTGGGGGAAGCAACATGGAATATTGTCTTTTTGCTTGGAGAGGGAGGAGGGTGTTTTGTTTCATTCTTTTCTCATATTTTGTTGTTTACTTACAGTTGCAAGATCCCGAGTGCTTGACTTCCAGCAGCACCCCCATAGAACAAGCAGCCTGCTTCATGGCACATTCACTGGGATACGTGGTGTTGTCGCTGGCACACACCGCCTCATCCGTCCTGTGCTCCGGACAGGTCTCATCGCACAGCGAGCAGCGGCCCCGACTCATCCGAGCATCCCACAGACACTTTTTCCCCGCACTGCACTGGATGTCCTCACACGACTTGGCCTCTAAGAATCAGAACAGGGGGAGAAATCAGCGCAGGGGAAATCTTTGATTAGATGGATTATCATGAATGCTTTTCAAGCAGGATCAGATGGCTGCTGAGTTTCTGGAATAGGTAAAGCTAAGGAATAAGAACTAAATCCTGTTTTATGGTGTTAGGTCTTGTGGTGGGGAACATAAAGTCATGTTTTAATTAGGATTTTTAAGACGACAGGACTCAGATTGACTGCTTTCTGGATAAGAGTCCATCTGACTTAAATATTAACTTGAAGCATGTCTTCATGGCCCCCAGCACTCCCCTGTTTCTCCCTCCCCCTCTCCTTCCCCTTTCTCCCATATGGGATAGTGCTGCCAACATCAGGAAATAATAAGATGTCTATCATTTCTTGAGCAAACACAAGCAACTAGCAAACACTCTCTCTGTGAGACCCCCTCCTCAGTGGAATGTTGGCTAAAATGAGCAGTGAATATCTGCAGAGCTGGCCAGGGAGAACATGCACTCAAACAATATTCAGAGTGACTGCAGGCAGAGTCAAGTCTCACACTCTCATGTTGCACACTTACTGATGCATTTCCCCTCATATGCCACTCCGATAGATCTGCCCAGCAGACAGGTAGCTCTTCTCAGGTGACAGGCGCTGGCGTAGATGATCCCGTCGTTTCCACACAGGTACTGCTCAGGCGACGTCACCTCGGGGCAAATCCGATTACACGTCACACAATATGCGTTATTTGTCTGGTCCACGACGCATGTGGAGCTGCCCGGGCACAGGACGTCACGGCACGTTTCTGTCGAGACAAAGGAATGGGAAGATTTCGTGAAAAAATTAGCACAAACCGCTGGATTCTTGGCACATGCAGCTCTAAGAAATGTGGAATTTCACACAGATTTAAGATAACATTGACTCACTCTTGCACTTTCCCTGGTACTGCACGTCCAAGTCGGGGTGGCCTTTGCATTTTGCCTTCAGCAGCGCGCATTCGTCTTTGTAGGTCTTCCCATCTGAGCCGCAGACGGGTCCTTTCCAGGTGATGTTGGAGCAGTCTGGCGCGCACACGCAGCGCGGCTTACTCCTCCTGTTCATCTTGCACCTCTTCCCGGGCCCACAGTCCACATTATCACAGGTCTCTACAATAAAAAGTCTGTGTTATGTGATGCTGGTGAGGATTTCGGCCTTATGTAAAATTACTCTCATACAGGAATAATTTACGCACTTTGGCGTGCGTAAATCAGGTCATCGGCAGGATTTATTGAACGAAATGTGTATTATGAGAAAAACGAAGGGAAATGAGTGCACCTCCACCTTTGCAAGGTATGCAATTGGGGGCTCCGCCATTGAAGATCATCCACCTAAAGAGCGTACTGTTGGGGACGTCCTCCTCGGTCCAGGACGTCCCCAGTCTTCCACTCCGACAGCACTCCTCCCTGCTCATCCCGGGCATGTAGAGCACCTGGCACCTCCCGTTCTTCCCCTGCTGCAGCCAGCAGTTCCCAGCTGTAAACACACACACAAACACACAAAAAGCTCTAATGTCGCATGTTGAACGTCTGAAACCGCTGACCCAGACGCACTAGACACACACACACACACACACGAATGCAACCCGTATTATCCGAGACGCTCCCTCCCTCCCTTCCTCCTCTTCGCCCTCCCGGCACTATTTTGTCTGATTATTATTATTATTTTTTTTGTTGCGAGGCTGTTAACACTCGCCCATCTCATGTGTGACTGACAGCCCTTACAATGCGGCCACAAACCAAAAAAAGTATGAAGAATCTTCGGAGGGGGGGTTGTTCTTTATTCCTAGAGTCTCCTTGTTATCACTGGACAGAAACTGGAGCGTCTAGACGTTGTGTTAAATAGCAGCCAATCTCCTTCAGAAAACCACGGGCTTTAGCTCCACACACCACCGTCCCCAACGCCTCAGAACAATATGCCAGACATGCAGCCACCAGACATTGTCCTGCTTATTAACAAACCGGTCTAAAGTTTATTTTAAACACATAAAAATGGGGGGAAAACTCCATAGTTACCCTGATTCTGTGGCACAAAAAAGATCCAGACAACAGCAGGATGTCTAAACCGACACAGACACACATGACATTAAGTGTTCATGAACTGCTGTCTCCTAAATTGAAGACAGATTTCTACCCAAACAACAAAAAAACTATAGGTGCAAGTCTCCAGTTTTACTGTTTTTCATAACTACAGATGTAAAACTGCGCACAAATTAGCATTTTTTTGCAGACAGTGCTGGAAAATATATACATAACACGCCCATAAACTCACAGTGGATATTCTGAAGTTTGTAGCAGGTTTGAAGACAACATCGCCGCTCCTACAAAAGTATCAGAATAAGCTCAGGTATTATAATGGAAACGTGAGGCTGCCACCAGTGCCGCGAAGTGTGTGCGCCTGGCGAGGGGCTGCAAAAACTTGCCATATAGTCTCACTTTGAAGTGTCCCATATGGCACCTGTTTTATGCACGCTTTACGCACGCACTGTCTGATGCGAGTTTTATCAGCGCGGAAAAAAAGGAAACTGACTTTGAAAAGTTTCTCGTCTGGAGGCAGCAAAGTGCTCGACTCTCCGGGCGTTTTGAGGCTGACAGGCAGAGTCGAAGTTTTTCAAGAATAAAAGCAAACTGATGAAGAGAGACTTACCTTGAACTTTTTGATGTTCCATGAGGTGACAAAGCCATATGAAGAAGAGAAAAATGCCCGGGTGGAGGTGGTGTTTCAGCATCCTAAACATGATGGAGATGAGGCAAAGTGAACTACGTATTTGACACACACAGGCAGCGCAAAAGTAATCTGCTTACGGTGGCAGTGTTGAATAAGTGTCAGTCTGAGAATGCAGCCTCTCTTTTTAAATCTATAAGGGGTCTGGGGTTGACTGTCTCTGGTGGGCGGTCTCCTCTTCTGTGGGGGTGGGGAGATTTTTTTTTTCTTTCCAAAGTTCTTTCAATCCCAATCAGGTGACATCGTTACAGGCAACTTTCTCTCAAAGAATATGAAAATATGTCGGAATTTGTGATAAAACATCAGAATTCATAATTTTGCGGCTTATCAGTCAAACAAAAGAAAACAAAACACATCAGACAAAATATGTGAGTTGATATTAAGTTGGTGGAAAATATTATTGTTACAGTTTCTCGCATTATATCGTTTTTACGCACATTTTACGCGGTGATGCACCGTTGAATATGTAGTGATAACAAAATAACAACGTAATGTACGACGCAACGCAATGTAATAATAATAATAATAATAATAATAATAATAATAATAATAATAATAATGAAGGTCATTGTTACTCATATATCAAGGCCTTCTTTATTAATGTATTAATCTAACAGGCCCACAGCCAGCATACCTATCCGGACATACCGTCAGTCCTTCAAATTAAGGGTACTACTTGATGTTGGTAACTGATATTTTTTCCACCAACTGCAGACAAAAGTGTAAATCTTTTGATGAGTCTTGCCGTTTGGAATATATCTGAGAGCCCAGACAATAATAGAATTCATAGTAGTCCGCAGCCGCACTGCTAATATTAGAACAGACAGTTGTTTGGGTTTCTCTCCCGGGTCAAGCTTTTAAATATAATCAAACCTGTTTGAGAGGCTTCAGACAGAGGAGCGGGGTGTTGCGTTTCATTGAATGAAACACACACACACACACGCACACACACACACACACACGGAGCTGCTCTCCACTCACTGACGCACAGGCTGCTGGACTCCCTCTGAAGTCCTTGCGCGACCTCTTCAGCGGAACTCTGGTTACAGCTCTCTACCGGAGCAAAGAGCAAAGTGTCTGCTGTGTGAATCAGACACCAGGGAGTTAATTATCCGTTGGCAAGGAAGGATATACTGTAATCTCGTCTTTAATACCACTTGGGTGTCGTTTATCTACAAAATATGAGAATACCTGCAATCATCACAGCAATATTCCCATATATCCAGAGCTGTAAGTGTCTGAAACAGTACAGTTATCTTTCATTTTCATTTTTCATACAGTACACTAACCAATAGAACTGTCAAATATTACCATACACTATATAAAAAATCATACTGGAATTTAGTGGAATCAACTAATCTTTTAATATCAACTTGTAATGTAAATATATACATTTAACTTATTTGAGTTAATTCAACTTAAAATTTCTTGTTTTTATTGTACACTTAACAACTTAAGCACAAGTTCTTCTAACTGGAAGAACTTGAAATGATGAGTTGAATCAATGTGCTGTAGAAAGTTCAGCCAACTCACTGAATTAAATTTCTAAAGGAATGTGACTAACATTTTAAGAGACATCCCAACATTCACTGTTCAAGAGTTTAATCTCTCCTGAGACTTTTCTATTTTACAGTACATTTCTGCCGATGCTGGAACAAAATGTAAAAGGAAATCAAAATTGTTTGTAATGTTTGTTGCCGTGACTGAAGAGTTAATAGCTCAGCTTATTGAACTGTTGACGAAGTTTATTTGACCAGAAAAGTTTATTTGTTTTGAATCCTAACAGAGTTATAATCAACTTTTTTTTTTTCAAATTCAGTAATCTCAAAATTTAAGGGTAGCTTGGGCACTAACTGTTTTAAGTTTAAACAAATAGTAATACTTGTTTTTCCCCTCATTTTTTGAGGTTTGTGTTGTGTCCTTCTAACATTATTACATTTTATTCTTGTTAGTGAATTTTCATTACAAACAGCACCAGGCAATAACTTTGGTTTTAATATTGATTTTATTAGAAAGGGTCATTAACACAAACATTTGATGTGAGGATAGCACAATAAAAACACAGGGAACAAATGTGTTTTACAACAAAACATTTGCATTTTCAAAAACAGGCAAAGAATTTAGTAATTTACTATGACAGCCAAATGCAACATGCAAGCATATTTTTCCTGTCACATATTATTCATAAAGACCACCCACTGTCTCTCCTCATTTGGTGCTATGTAAAAAAAGATGTTCTTGCTGTATTACTTATGGCATGCCCCTTTATTTGTGATCCAGCATGTGATCCAACAGATGTACTCAAGAAAAAAAAAGAGGAGAAAGACAAATCACATGTTACCAGATTTAAATTATAATCAGCAGCCAGTTGGAAATGCAAAGATCAAAGATCCAAGAACATTTTTAAAATGGCCCTCAGTTCTCAGAATGGAAAATTTTAATAACACATATTCTGTCCTTGTGGCCATTATCTCCAGCACATTTCAATAAGTTGTGGTAAATACTTTTACATTTTGCTGTCCTTGCAATCCAGTTTCTTAGTGACAACAAACAGCGGCTCCATATGTACTTCTAAAGTGTCTGAGGAGTGATTATTCTGCTCAGGGTCGTAGTGGTAAATAAACCGTTCCTCCTCATTAACAGTTGGTCTAAAAATAGATGAGCAAACTCTCAGCCTCATTTCAAAGAGGTGTATAAACTGAGTTTACTTGGGTTTCCTCACAGCTATGTCCCTGATTCTACTGCAGTAAAGGCTGATCACAATGATTTCTAGCTTGTGATGATTTTTGCATGAGTCAGTTAGACTATAGCATCGTGAAATTTAAGAAATTTCACACATTTGGAATTGTACTTTTATCCAGTTTTCATGTGCAGAAAGCCAAGACTGGTGTCTGTAAAATGATCTGTCTGAGGGACACATTTACACTAGTCTCATACTTAAATGAGCGCTTCAGGGGTCTGCTCTTATTAGGTTATTTTTAATTCCACCAAGCAGAGTAAAACATTTACATCTGATAACTTACTATTTATTGATTCTGAAATGAATCAAGACTCTGAATAGTTTCGTAACAATGGACGGCAAATTGGTGAATATGGTCATTTAGACTACTTTGATTTCAAATGAGCCTAGCAGTTTTTATGTTACTTGCTGTTTAGAAAATATGACAATATTTTAAGTGTTGCAAAAGCAGCAAATAAGTATTTGTGACAATCGATTTTTTCAACAAATGTGAAAATGTTCATTTAATGTTGAATCCTTCAGTGTCCGTCATTCTGTGTGTGTGATTTGTGAGATCAGAGTCTTTGAAGAGACCAAAACAATTCCTTGCTGTTCAGTTGCTGTATCAACTTTAAAGTGCCGGCTGTTGTCCTGAAGCCATTAACGGCCTCAGCAGAGGGACGACCAGCGCTCGCCATCCCAGGCTCTGAACAGACCCATGCAGTGAATGAATCGCACTGATTAAAACTTTTTCAGTTTCTGCGCAAAATCACTGTCATAGAATACTGATTGTTTTTGGTCGCACACACCCCTGATGCCACAAGGGATGACATTTATTTTAACTCCATACAGAATTTTGCATTAAAAAAGTCAAAAGTTTGAGCTGTAACACCATGTGGTTTGAGCGACGGCCGGGTAATATATCAGTATTATATTGATACTGTGATATGAGACTAGATATCGTCTGAGATCTTGGATACTATTATATCATGATAGTGCATGAGAGTTTTCCTGGTTTTAAAGGCTGCATTACAGGTTTCTGAACTTACCAAACTGTTCTAGCTGTTCTATTATGTGCCTTTACTCACTTAGTCATTATATCCACATTGATGACTGTGATAAATCACATTGTGTTAATAGTTTGTGAAAGCAACGATAATCATCCTTTCAGTATTAATCATGATTTTTGATCGCACAGCTTTACATTTGGGTAGTTTTATCTGCATCAGTACATCATATTCTATAAGATCATCAGACATTTGAATACTTGTGAATTTATGGTGGGTTATTTTAAAGAAGTGTATATAACAATACATATATCATATATTGTGGTACGGCCTAAAAATATTGAGATATCATTTCTAAGTCCATTATCCAGCCCTAGTATTTTCTACTTCTATCAACTTAGAACAAAATGTTCAAGTTTTTATCATCAAATGAAATAAAGGAAAATTCATGATCTGGTCTTAAGCATGCCAGCTCATCAGTAATTTGTCAAGTTAATGACAATCCTCCTGAAAGTCTTTTACAAAATGTCACAAAGGCGGTTACAATGAAACCAGTGAGGATTACAGCCAAGATTTATGTAACGCTTGGGATCCTACAAAGTGCAGGAAAGAAGGCGAACAGTGATTCAGTAATTTTCTATGACATCATATTTGATTTATAACTACATTGCTGCAATTTGTGAGCAATCACACCGGGTCAGTTGTAACTGGCTGTAACTGCCAATCATCTGCAGGAATTCCCAGAGGGATGCATTTACAAAGGTGTTCAAACACCACCACTGTATCTCATTTCATCAGCTATTTCCACACAGCTCCCTGTACACATATACATGGAGTATCCAAAGGCTGTTTCACAACACCACAGTGCATGAGTAATTGTGAAACAGAACAGTTCAAACATTTATCAAATTGCATTCTATATATCCCCTCCAACAGGGAAAGCTCGAGCCCAGGTTCTCAAAAAAAATATGCTACTTATTAGAGACAAATAGCATATTTCACCTTGCCAGATTCAAAGAAATGGATGCTAAAGACTCTGCTGGGTACTAAAGTTGGCTTGTTCACGAGGAAAACAGTCAGAAACACATTCCCAAACAGTCCAGGGACAGAATAACCTAACTGTGGGAGAACATGACAGTCAAAAATGTGAAAGGAAATTAATCAAGTTTGAGGGAAAACTGAAAATTGTACTGATGTTTGGAGCGAAGAGGGCCAAGTTGCACACAGGGTGAAGTTTTCCAGCAGGAGAGGAGAGGAGACAACAACAGACAAGAGAAAGACATTCTGAAATGTCATAAATTATTATGTTTTAATTGGTATTTGAGAGTTCAAGTCATCAACAGAGCAGTGAGAAAATAATGACCAGTGCCAACATGTCATCTATAATATGCTGCCATCTTGTGGCAAAGTTGTGTCAATACACATTCAGCTCCTGCAGCTTCACTAAAAACCTCTCACAAACTTCCTACTGGAATCACAAAATATTTATGTATATATTGGGTGTATTAAAGGAGCAAATTAAAGGTAGAATATGCAGGGGTTTTCTTTCAGTTGCTGTTTGTAAACACACGAGAAAGACAGCTGACTGCTGAGTCTCATTCCCAGGTTGTCAAATAGTTACATACAATCTCAGAGGGATTATTTTTATCACTGTATATATTGTTTTTGCAGAAATTCCTGCATAGTATACCTTTAACTTGATTGCTGCTTTTAAAACCACCCCATCTCAAAAGCATTTCGCAGTATGACACTTTTTAGTGAACAGTATTTCCATTCCATATTTCTGTGTTTTGTTGAACACTGGAGCTGAAACAGTTAATGGACTATCATTAATCAATTAGTTGATCAACAGAAAATGAATCTGCAACTATTTTGATAATCGATTTTAATGGTTTGAGGGGAAAAAAAGCCAAAATTTGGCTTGTTCAAACTGCTTTGAAACTTGGAAAACTGTGACAGCCATTTTTTAAACCATTGACCAAACAATTCATTCATTCATTGAGAAAATAATCAGCAGATTATTCAATTCTGAGAATTAATAACCAGTTAAGACCTAAACAATATGCTTCATGGCAAATTGTACCACTAGTGGTAAAAAAAAGAAAAAAAAAACATCATCATCACAAATATCATCAATAACAGAAGTAGCTACTCCACGGACTCATATTGCCTCCATATATAAAACCCGCTATGAAAGATCATAATTTTATCTTACAGTATGTACAGAACAAACACAAACGAAACAGACTAATGACAGATTTCACTCTTTTCAGGATAGATACTGTTTCCTGTTTGCAACTAAACTACTGATATCAACAGTCTTAATTCAAGAAAAACCCTGAGTGCCAGAGGTGACAGTGGATGTCAAAGCAGTTTATGCCAGAGACAGACAGCTGTGCTAAGAAAGGTCCATGTTTTGACAAACAAACTGTATTCATGATTGTAAGATTTTTCTGATAGTGGATATTTGTCAATCATGTTGCCCAGAATTTGTCAAAACAAAAGGCGACATCATTTATGTGAGGGCACACTCCAGAAGCTTAAGGTTGTCTATATCATTGTGCTAACTGGTTTGCTACAAATGCCCCTTTGAAAACACATCACTGCACTCTTTATTCCTGTCACACCTGGTGTAATAGTGGTTTATGCTTATCTACAAAAGCCTCCTTGATTTGCCCCTCTACTTGTGCCACTTACTGCAAACTACATCTGCTGCGTACAACAGCCGCTCTGCTCACCATATTCTGTTGAGAGTTCATGCTGATTTTGGTGAGACGTCATTCCAGGCTGCTGCAGACAAAGACTGGAACAAACTGCAAAAACACTAAAACTGGACTAATTTATCCCCAAGTCAGCTTTCAAGGATTTTTTAAAGGACATTGTCACTGATACAAGCAGCTGTTTCCTGACCCGCTAATATTTCATAAGTTTTATCTGTGTGATGCTTCCTGTTGTCCTGTGCACAGTCTTGTTCTCTGGCTGCTACTGTTGTTGCTTTGCCTGATGCTGCTGTCTGTGAACTACCTGCCCATGCTTGTGTGTTAGACTGCATGTCATTTATGTAATGCTTGATGGTGATTGTATGGAAGCAGCAGGTATGTTGACATGTTCTCGGATGTGTGCCGCTGTCATTTAACCTTTGACACCTTTTTTAGCCCCTACCCCCTGTCCTCAAGAGGCTTTTTCCAGGCCGTCATTGTAAATAGGAACAATTCCTTCATGACTTGTCTGGTTAGATAAAGGAACATTTTAAAAAGTCAACGCATAACTTAAGACGCTTTTACAGTGTAGAACTCACAATGGCAACATTTGCATCCAATGTCATCTGAGGCCTAAGAAAAGCATTGTACAAGGTTCTGTCATGTTGGGGAAAAAAATAAAGTTTTTACATTATTCAAAGTCAGTGCATAGTGCATAACAGCAAATAGTCCATGTACAGTCCACACAGCTCAAAAATAAAGACTAATAACACTAATGCTCTGTAAAATGGACAGAAGAGTGAATCCCAATAATCCACTAACTGCCTCCATTTCATTAAAATGCCCAGCTTCCAGCGACTGAGCTGTAGTCCGTTTGCACTTTACAAGAACCAGTGACAAGTACTAGTATTTACACTGGGAACAATCCAGTAAAGAGTGAAAAGCTGCAGGTTCACAGCACTTCATCCACATGTGCATGGCTCTGCCCATCGTCATCAGCCTCCCTCTGAAGCTGCTGGTACTTTCTTTTGAAAAACCCAAACTAGAAAGGAAAAAGATTCAGTTCAGACACAGTTTTAATATCACATTTTGGCAGAAGTGAGGGCTCAGGTTTACAGATACTCATCGGGCATTTCTAAGCTATATAAAGAAGTTACTGATGTTCCTCTTTACGTTAAAATTATTTTTAAGGGGGCGTAGACAGACACTCACCTTCCACAGCAGTCCGACAGCCAGAGCCAACAGCAGCAGTCCGGCGATGACGCTGCCGACTATCACTCCCACTGGAACGTCACCTTTCTCTCCAGGTTTACTGATCGTCACCACCACCTGGACAGCAGGAGGACAGGAGAGGTCACTACATGGCCTGTCTCACTAAAGTGTGTTATAATTAACGTCAGCCACGTCACACGTCACGTCAGACTATTCCCACTGAATCAAGTCAAATGTTATTACTTAGGCTGCCTTTTGCAATATTAATTAAAATCACCTTTCAGTTCTTATATTTTGGCATATGGCCTTTACATACACAAACAAAAGTTTTTTGCTCCTTTAGTTTCTTGAAGCACAAAATCAAAATATTGTAATGTTATCTTACTGGTTGCTGTTTGTTGGAGATAACGAGCAGATCAGGGTTGGAAGTCTCAACTTCAATACTGGAGGTCAGCTCAGTAGTCTGATAGGTGGCCTGTCATGACAAATTATTACAAATGAAAGCACCGAAAGCAACAGCATGAATTAACTGATTAGCAAAATCAGAAAAACAAACAACAAAGAAAAACGACCAGTATTATAACACATATTATTGAAGATGTTTACCGTAAGAAATGTGCCACTCCAGATCCTTGTTTTAACTTTCACAAGGTACTCGCTCTTAATTTCAGTGTCTTTGATGATGCATTTGATATCGTTGCACTTTGCAGTCTTGCAGTCCTATCAGTAACATAAAAATAACATGAGCAAAAAGACATCAGCAACACTGAATTTCAACAACATATCATGTTATAACATCAGACAGTTTATGTTATAACAATAAGTTGCCTCATGTTTCTTTCTGTAACAGTAACTTATCATGTTATAACATTAAACTTTTCACCTTATAACAAGATAAATTGTATATTGTTAGAACAAGAAATGTTTCTTGTTATAACACGATATTGAAAAAAACATGACACTATCTTATGAAAACCATTTAGTTATGACAACAACACAGTTAAAAGAAAAAGTTTTTTTTTAATGTGACAACAACATGTTTCCATACTTTATAATTGATGTGGCTTCATTACAGATTAAAAGCCACATGAATTTTGCATCAAATCACAAATACAGAAGAAAATGATAAAATCACTTGTATGCAAAATATTTTATTGTGTCATTACATTACCTCTGGAAAAAAAAAAATCATTAGGTACCTCCTGTGCACAGTGTGCAGATTTATATTTACGTAAAATGTTACACATCCTAAGAAACATGTAAGAAAGTTAAGATATATGAAGAGAAAAACGTGACGAGGAAGAGGTGACTGACCAGTTTGTCTATGCCTCGGAGGCTCTCGTCAGTGAAGGACACTTTGTGGCTCTTCACACCGATCTTCAGAGGATCAACCAGGCTGCTGGAATCACAGGTGACAGAGCCTCCCTACAGGTGGAGAACCCTCAGGTCATTTATTGTTAGGGGCTATGGTGCAATTTGATAACCAAGAAAAGTCCTTAGTTAACATTATGATTATCATTATGATTTTATATTTACACTATACGTTGCAAATTGAGTGTCGACCAGGACATTCATGAAGTACATGTTTATGATTATTTTCTTTAAAAAGGCACCAGCAGATTGATTAACATGAGCACTTATGTTATCATGTATTGAAAATGTGTCATACAGACTAACTTTCATCTGCTGTCCCTGGTATATTAATACATATAAAAAAACATTAAAGATGTTGGAGATGTTGCTTAATTCTGCAGATGTAGTGTCCCAGGTATGTGCTGCTTGCCCAGAAAATTGTACTTTTTACACTGAAACAGTTTTTAAATACTGTGAAAAGTTGCTGGTACTTGATAATCACTCACTTGAGTACTCGCTTTTGTGTCCACCTTGGTAACGTAGAGGAGCTGGTTTCCACCTTTTGTGGTCATTGGTAGAGCAATGGTCAGATACAGCAGGCTGACAGGGAAGTTACCTGTTGAAACCTTTAAATACAATAAGTTTTCATAAATATTTAAATAAATAGGAGAAATTAAACAATGATATTTTTAAGAGATGGATTTATTGCGAACACTTTACATTAAGATGCTTGTAATAAGTGTTAGTTAATAGGTAATAAAGCCCTTATAAGATGCTTATTACATTCTTATGTGTTAATAAGACTATACAAGTGTTAATAATAGCATGTTTTTGTTAGATTATAAGGCATTTATATGCATTTATAAAAAACTTGTTAACAATTTATAGACTGCTTAAGAATTTTAATAATTAAATTCTTACAAGATTGCTTATAAATGTCTTATAATCTAACAATAAACATGTTTATCATGCTATTATCAATACGTATATTGTCTTATTAAAACATTAATGTTAATAAGCATCTTATAAGTGCCTTGTTACCCAGTGACTAATGCTTGTTACAAGCACCATAACAGAAAGCATTTGATTGGACCTTTGCAGTGAAGTTAAACTCTGGGCCGATGTCATCTAGAGTTTTCACCGTTGTTACCACTGGAGTGGCAGAATCTGCCACGTAGAAATGGATATTTGACTCCCTGGGACAAAGAAACCATAAACATTAACACTTAAATGGATTTGCCGTTGTCGACTGTCAGTCTTATGCTGCATGACTTGAACTGGAAAGAAACTTGAATAGAAACAACAGTGTAGAGGTAACAAAAAGAAAAATCACCTTGACAAAACAATCCCTGCATCATAGCGAACAGGAATGGATATGTCCACCTTATTGTCTGCGGGTCTTTCCTCTTGACCATCACTGTAAAGAAAAAAGGCACAGAGCATTAATACATGTCTGTAATTTTAAGTAAGAGTCACAAAGTTTGAATTGAATTTCTAATTAATTCAGCGTACCTCTTGGCCTCAAATTTAACCTCAGCTCGGTTTTGCAGATGATCAAAATTGTAATCAAAATTGATCTGAAATTTAATCTGCAATGAAATAAAATCATGTTTTGTATTATTTCCTATAACTAGTCAAACAAAAACATTTGTATTTCTAAAATGAGTTCAAATAGTTAAGTAGAGAAATCGATTTATTTTTTTTTTCTTGCACTTACCTCTTGGTCTTTTTTTAATGCCAGGTATCCCACTTGACAAGTGACAGTTTGAGGTTGTGTTGAGGTGCATTTGACTCCATCTGTCTGTAAATGTATCATTCAGAATGGTTTAACAAACAAACAACAACAAAAAAGACATGACTGAAAATCTCTGAAGTGGTGCATTAACAAAAGAAATATTTCTACTTGTGATAACTTTGTTACTCTAACACTGAATGAGAAAACAACCTGTGCATCTCAGTAGAGGTACGTTTTTTTCAAGGTGCAACTCATTACTTAAGAATAAGGTCTGTTAACTGCAGTAGTTGTCTGCTATGATGGATTTACTAAGTGTGAAGAGGAGACAACTTTAGAATAGAGAACTTGTGTGATTAAGTGTCAAATTACTAGTGAACTATTTATGAGCAAGATCTCACGTTATAATGGGGAACATATTCTGTTAACCCTCTATGGTACAGTGTTGCCTCGAGCTAACATACCCATTTTTGGCCCTTTACACTCCCATGATACATCCTCAAATATGGTGCAATATTTTAAAAAAGAGGCAGGCCCCTACGTAAACAAATAGCAATGTTTTAATTTGTCATGTGACTCTCTGGAGGTCACGTTGAATCTGGTTTTTGAAGCCTTTCTCACACAGATCAGCTCCATCATCTCTCACCACAAAAATGGTCTGAAAATGTATTTTTCTGTCATTTTACAAGCTGAAAATAATTGGAAATACATTAATAGATGTGTAAAGTTTATTTTTTTTTATTTATCTATTCTACTTTATTTGATAATCAAGTAATGGAAAACTCTTAAAATGTAAATGTCACCTTGAAGCAACACTATATCATCATGGATCACACCATAACATTTTTTGTATTGTGAATTTAGGTGAAATTTTTAATATGATAATTAATGTACAACAACTTACTTACTATCAATAAGCAGTAATTGCTTAATGGCCTTGTTGTAGAATATGGTCATGAAGAAAAGGGCATTAAAAAGTGCTTTATAATGACTAATAAAGAGATAATATGCTGTATGTAATGACTTGATCACATTGATGATACAGTTGAAGCCTTTTTCACTCACAGGAGGAAAGACGGATGAGTAGTAGAGGTTGCTGGAGAACGTGGCCAACACCTGAGTGTTGTATGCGTTCTCCTTTTTGTTCCTCACAACAACTTCAAATGACAGTTCTCGGTTATTAGCGCTGACCAGATAGGGATCAGTGCTGCAACACAAGAGGTCAGATTACTGCAATGTGTATATGTCACAGATTAAAGGAGCACAATCATAGAATAAATACTGTCTAACTGACCAGAGGTAGAAATGTAGGGAAGAACTGAAGTACATGAACACTACTTTACCTACCTCTACCTTAAAATGCATAATACAGCATTTACACAGCAATGAAACACAAGGGGCACAAAAAGAGGAACACAACACATTTAAGCCTACAAAACTGAAAATCAATAGCAGCTGCATGAGATCAACAGTGTTTGAATGTGGGAAAGTATTTTAAAGTGTTGAACACTCTCTGTAAAGTCCTTGTTTATATCCTTTCATCTGAGTTAATTCACTAAGCGTGTATCACCCAAACTTTTTCTGTTCCAAAAGCTTTTTTTTCCCAAGCTCACAAGTCTGAGCCGTTTTATGGGCTATGAAGTTTCTGTATAAACTGGAAAACAATTTGTGCAGCTATTAGCAGTTAAGACAGACTCGTAAAACAGAGAAAATAGAAAATGGTGTAATGGTTGTTAGGAGTTACAAAGGCATAACATTAAATAGAAGATCAGCCACTTTGCCAAACTTTGTCTAATATTAGCTCAGTTCTATCCTCTCTCTTATATGAAGGTGTACACTACTGAATGTTGCCATTATGCAGCATCTTAACTATCTTTACTTCTCATTTGTCATGATTTCAAAGGTCCAGTTCACAGCTCCAGAGGCAAAAACACTGAAGTCACATAAAAAAAATGAGAGACGGCAGCTGTCCAGGAACTTCTGTGCTCTCTGCAGTAAAATGACTGATTCGGTCTATGGAGTTTGACTGGTTTGGAAAGAGTGATATTTGGCTTATATAATGGCAGTTTCCTCGGAAAAGGCTGTCTGAAAACAAAGCAAGCAGTAAAAATATTCTAAACATAGAATGTACATAAACTGATTATTTTAGATGGGACTTTTTTCAGCTGGTTTATGTTTTGTTGCTGATAAATGGCCAATAAATGAATCCTTGAACCCTTGACTTTGACTGTAAAAATCAGCTTCACAACCTCACCCATTTCATCAGAACTGTGTCACTGTGGTTTGATGGCATTTACGTGACAACATAGACAACTTTTTCAAAGTTCTGCCTGCCTCAAACCAGCAAAAAGAACACAGATTAAAAAAACAAATGCAGAAATGTCCCCTGTGAACCAACCTAAATGGTTATAACTGGCAGAAAATGATATCTACATGTGCTGTAAGGCCCCATCACTTATAGAAAAAAGCTGGTTGAGAAAAAATGTCTTCAGGGCCTTTCAGATGATAATTTCTTACTTCACAAATGATTCATAATGAAGGAAGATTTGCCCAAGCTTGTTCTGTCAGCACTATCTTTACCTTCAACTTCAACAGTTCTAAATGAACAACTAAATTCTTTATCCTGAGGATACCGTCAAATATCAAGAGAAGTCCTGAAACACAGCATATCTGGCCTTCTTCAAAGCTGTAAACTGAACATCTGTAACAGACAGCAAATATGACATGTCACATCTTGTATTATAAACTCGAGACAGGTCAGTGATTCTCACCTGGACGCCTTCGTGTCTGTCTTCGCACTCAGCACTAGATCACTGACACACACATCATCAGAGCCACAGTCTTTAGTGAAGGGGATCTGAAGCCAAAAAAAAAAAAAGAGCAGGAGGACGCTTTATTGCGTGACTTGCAGAAACACTCAGGTTGGAAAAGGCAGTAATCATCACACATGCACACCGTGTCATTTTAAATGACTGTGCAAACAACTCTGCAAAATAACAAGTACGTCTGAAGTCTCCTGTCACCTCATCTGTTTCCTGTAGACAACCCAGATAACACAGATTCAGAGATATCGCGTGGCGTGTCACTTACAAAGAACTCCCAGGCTCTTGGAGAAGACATGTCGAGGACGGGGTTCACATCTGCATTCTGCTGCTCGATTTCTACTTTCAGACTGAGGGAGTTTACAAAGTCTGGTGCCTCCTGTGGAAGAAACCGCACATGGACAAATAATATCACAAGTCTTATCACATTAAGGTGCTCACATAAAAAAAAAAAAATCACTGATGCTCTTTGATGACTGAGCACAACTGAATCATTTAGAGGAACAAGATGATTTTAATCCTCTACCTGAACATAGACCCGGTAGTCCATACACAGGGGGGTAGATGATATTTTTGCCTTTTCTGTGAGGAAGCGTTCATTGTTTTTAGCGAACAGTCCTCTTGATGTCACCCGAGAAGCCTGCAAGTCAGCATCCAGAGTCAAAGTGTAGGATATATCTGAAAGAAGTCAAAAAATAGGACTGTATACCACACACTCTTTGATGACTGATACAATATTTTTTTTTCTTGAAAATTATTAGGCTGGGATTTG
The DNA here is from genome assembly GCF_056507025.1 of Lutjanus erythropterus. NCBI lineage: Eukaryota > Metazoa > Chordata > Actinopteri > Lutjaniformes > Lutjanidae > Lutjanus > Lutjanus erythropterus. The sequence goes on along the minus strand of NC_139326.1, from coordinate 20,275,131 downwards.
AATATTTTAAAGAATTAGTTTTAGACATTTTGGCAAATACACTTATTTGCTTTTTTGTTGAGAGTCAGATGAGAAGATTGATACAACTGTCCCGTCTATACAATAAATATAAGGCTACAGCCAGCAGACAGTTAGTTTAGCTTACCACAACAGCTGGCCTGGCACTGTCTAAAGCCAACAAATCCAGCAAACTGAAAGTTGTCATTTTTATACTGAGCTTTGGAGGTGATGGTGGGCAAACGTTATTACCTTCTAACAGAGCCAGGCTCGCTGTTCTGTATTGATCAGTGCATCATTCAAAATCAACACCTCTTTACTGAAGTGACTGTAACTGAAATGAAAATTAAAATGACAGAGACTGATATTGACCTTCTCATGTAATTCTCAGTAAGAAAGCAAATGAGTGAACTACTATCTCAACATATTCTTGGGAACTTTAACGGGTAATCAGATTTACCAATGGGTCCAACAGGGTTCTTAGGCCTGAATGCAGCACTGAAGCAGAGGTTGGTGTTGAAACATGTGAGCTTGCGTCCATTAATGTCACAGGGTTTGCTGAAAATGTTGATCTTATTGGGGTTGAAAGAAGCTTTAGCGCTGACAGATGCCACACCTCTGGACCTGAAAACAAAGTACAATTCTAAATGATCAGTCTAAATGATTTTTGATCACTCGCAGTTTATTACAGGTTATCTTTATCGTTCCCACATATTGTGATGGTGAAACTTACCAGAGCTGCACCACTTTGCCGTATGCACCGATGGAGATGTCAGGGAGAGTGTCATCATTCAGGTCTTTGTAGCTGTCCAGGGACCTTCCAAAATACTGCAACTGAGGATCCAGTTTGGAGCCGAGGATTCTCTGAAAAAGATGATCGACAGTGATCATCACTCTTAACGCTCTCGGAGTTTAGTGAACCAAATGATTTATATTCAATATATGCAAGACAAAAAATAAATTCAAGTACAAATGTAGGGGACCAAAACAACTTCCTGTTTTTCTCTGTACCTGTGAGAACTGTTTCTTTAATGTCTTCTTCTCCCCGTTGTAAATGTAGATGACACCTTTTCCCTTGTCCTCCAGCGGGGCTCCAACTACGACATCGTTGTAACCGTCGAGGTCCAGGTCAGGAACGGCAGAGATGGCCATCCCAAAACGTGCGTTCTCAGTTGGGGACGGACCGCTGAGGAATCCCTGCTCATTCAGGATACCCTTCAGACGGTAAGACAGAGAAAGTACTATTACTAAATTCCTACAAGTACTATTGCTACGTTGCATATTAAGTTTACCACCACCATGTCCATTTGTTTGTTTGCTTGTTTGCTTTTCTGTGTTGTTATTAGATTAATGGTTCTCCCCATTACTAACATTTCTGTATTTATTCTCACTACTAATTGTTGAAATCACATTTAAATTTTACTACTAACTTGATTTGATTGAATAATTAGTTACATTACTTATCTATCTATCTATCTATCTACGTACCTACCTACCTACCTATCTATCTATCTATCTATCTATCTATCTATCTATCTATCTATCTATCTATCTATCTATCTATCTATCTATCTATCTATCTATCTATCTGTCTGTCTATCTGTCTGTCTGTCTGTCTGTCATTACCTATTTTATTTTATTTTATTAAATATTACTATTTACATTATTGTTAATTTAATTCTTTAATTGTCTTTAATATTTTATTTGTACTTTGCCAACAAATGTAAATGTCTTGCCCATAAAGACTACTGAAAGTGAATTAAAAAAAATTTAAAAATACATCTGATGATGATGTCTAGCCAGGACACCTCTGCAGCACTACAATATTTATTTTAAAGTGTTATTTTGACACACATTTCACCTTTAAACAAAGTTTCAGTGAATTTGGATTAATTGTTCAGCCCTATGTGGAGCATAGCATCATGCTAACGATTCATTTATATATTAAATCCCTGCCTTTTTACTAGAAGAGCTGATTTGAAATGGATTTTTCACACCAACCAGTGCTGACAGACATTATAAATCACAAAAGGAATGTAATCAAGCAGGATGTGTCTTTTTTTTTGTCCCTCTTTATGCCTCAGTATGTGAATAGTGATGAACAAGTATTTGTTCACCGTCACTCAGGACATCCAGACCACACAACGCTGCTGTAAAAGTGACGTTTGTACCTTTGTGACAGAGAATAGATAGACTCTGCCCTCTTCTTTCTTCAGGTCGCTCATGAACATAGGTGCACCAACCAGCAGGAGGTCTGTCACCCCGTCTTTGTCCACGTCCAGGGAGCACAGGACACTTCCAAAGTAAGACCCAATCTACAATTGACAACTGGTGATGAGTTAAATTTGTGCAGGCTACACACTACATGTGTACAGTAGATGGGGGGAAAGTATGAATACCATATCCTCCAGTATTCAGTACCTGTTTCCCTCTTTCTGAATCGATGATAGCAGATTGCTTCTGGGCGTTGACGATGTAGACAATAACTTGTCCAGAGTGATTGGAGCGAGGTGCACCAGCCACAAAATATTCTGTAGACCTGTCGCTCAGTGTGGTGACAGAGTAACCTGCAAGTGACCACAAAGAACACATTTACTCGTTAATATCTGAACTAGAGCTGGGGGATTGGATGAATATATTGGCTATTAGTTGACAGGCTGAATGTGGCTGGTTGGAAAATTTTACCATATGAGCCAAACCTAATCAGATCATTTCGTTCTTAGACAGTGGTGGAATGAAATTAAGTACATTTACTCAAGTACTGTGCTTAAGTACATTTTTAGGTATTACTCTAATGACTCTAATTTCAATAATGAGCTACTTTTACTTTTAATTGGTTACATTCCAGTGGTAAATGTTGTACTTTCTACTCTACTAAATTGTTTGAAACGCATAAATACCATTGCAAATGAAACGCTCTGCACACCTACACAGGTGTTTTCAATTACTCTGGTTCATTAGACCTCTGGTCAGGTGTAAGTTGGGCGGAGCTGTGTTGGGAATAAAGTGATTCCAGTAACTTAGTGTATCATCAGTCCTAAAAGTAAGAACGATAACGTGGTGAGTTGTCCTGCCTCAACAGGTACAACAAAATCAACAGAAGCATGAAGGAAATGACAATCAAGAGCAGTTGGTACATGTCCACGCCATCCTGAGAAGAGATCCAGTTAGGCAGAATAAGTGAACACTTGTGTGGGTGAACTGTGTGGGGCGACACAGGATATAAAACAGTATATGACCCCTTTACAAAATGTGATGCATTATGACTGATTGCATAACCAACTAGAGTAAACAGAGGTGGGAATCTTGTGGCTCTTCACGGTTCAGAGGGCTACATGCATCGAAGTTTATGATTTCTATATATGATTTTTTTTTATCACTGTCACTACTTGTTAACTTCATAGAAGCCAAAATGCTTCCATATACTAGCTTTAAACTCAGGGGTGCCAGTCACCAAAAGTAGTAGTTTATAACACAAACACAACGCGCATGTTCACGTCCCGGCCATTTTCATCTAATTGGTTCTCTTGTGAGGAACACAAGGCCTGATCTTAGAAAACTGTTGCACACGATCAGAATGTCAAGAATTGGGTTTTAAATTTCAGATTACATAATCTTCAAAGAGAGAATCACGATGCATACAAGAATTTATTTTTCCCCCCACCATTAATAATAAATAGTTTGAATTTGCTCTTCCTCTACAAATTTCAAGTGCTGTTTATTCTTAAATACATTAATACTAACACATTAATATTATATAAAACATAATGCTGTATAATTTACTGTTGATACTTTATGTATTTTCTGACTTTTACCTACTTTTATTAATTAATTAACCACTGTACTCAGACCTGAAATTGTAACACTGTCACTGTGTCACTGCAGTAACAGACCTTTTTCACGGCAGCCATAATTATAACACTAATCTGTGTCAGTGGTAACACCTGTGTTTACTCTACTATTGTGTGTCAAAATGGCTGCTGTGAAAAAGGTCTACAGATGTGAAAAAGAAAAGGCCATTGCATAAGGCCTGTGGAATACATTATATTGCATACACATTATATTTCTCAAAATATTTGAAATAGAATTATCGTGAAGTGCAATTAAGCTGAAATTGCCAAACAATTGCAAACAAACCATTTACTGCGTGTATTTCAGGTTAATTTAGGTAATCCTGACAATCATCACAAGAAGCAATCATGATTATCCACTCATGTATACTGGCTTTAACCCGGTAGCATCTACTGCTGTTACAGTATAGATGATGCATCTTTTTCAGCTTTTCTATGATGGTTAACTTCTGAGAATAGTTACAAGAGGAAGAGGATAGTAAGCAGACAGATGCAATGGAGTGGTTAGCCAGAACAGAAGTTGACATTTTAAAAAAACAGTTTCCACTGAAAAAATGCCACAGACACCTAGAGAGGTTTGTACAGATGGGAAATTTGTTATGAAACATAATCTGTCAGCCACTTTTGCTCAATTTGCATGAACATCCACAATGGCTGTCAAAGCAGGGCTGCTGCAGTGTTTACACTTGTATTACCAGTTCAGAGGACAGCCTTCCCGCACCCTCATTCCTGAAGTAACAGAATCCAAACTTATAGTAGAGTTGGTCAAATAAATGCAGAGGACAGCTATGCATGCCTACCCAGTAATGAGCTGTGGTTTCTGTCTTGAAGCGTTCCTTCAAAGGCTGAGAAAGGAAGAATGTCTACATTGGACCCTTTTTGGTGGACGACGGTGCCGCTCCAAGCGTAGGCTCCCACTGCTCCCAGCATCATCACATCCTTAAACAGCACAGGCCAAATACCAGTCAATATATACCATAGAAATATATATTATATTTTTGATCTGGATCACAGACGTAAACTACAGATGACACATAGAGTGAGAACCACAGGCTTGGTTAAAACTGTGGTCAAGCTGTTCAAAATGCAGCTTCCTGTTTTGTTTCAGTGAGAACGCGGCGCTGGTACAGCAGAAAGGCTGGGGGTTCTGTGACCAACTTTACTGTCACTTCAAATTATGGCCAAATAATGGTATTTTGATAGTTGTTATAAAAAAATGGTTACATAACAGTATTTAGTTATTTCAACATATTTTCATAGCTTTGGTTCCAGAACTGGTGACCAGCAGTTATTTTTCATTAGTTTACATTTTTATTTCATTTTTAGCTTCTGTTTTCAATTCAGTTTAGTTTCAGTTAGTTTCCAGAGTGTGTGCTTGTTTCAGTTCAATCTCAATAAACATACGCACCTTTGATCAAACTGACAGGGACTATCACTACAGATATTTCCTGTATATTCTCTATTTTATTTTAGTTGTCATTTTTAACACAATACTGTTTCAGTTTTTGTTTTTTCCAAAGAGTAGATTTTATTTTTATTTCAGTTAAAGCTACTACAAGGTTTTAACTGGTTATGAAACAGTCTCAATTTAATATTAATGCCTCTATATGACCTAGATGACCTGAAACGAACATGTGCTTATATTTTTCAAGCCAAAGTCACAATCAATTTGATGCAACACAAGCAAGGATCTAGTCAGGAGAGAACATTACAACTAAGTGCCATATAGCAAACTCTGAGTTTGATAAGATATAGCTGCCTACACGTAGTGCAAGTTGGTTAAAGTTCCTGATATTGTACAGGAAGATCAGACCCTACAGTGTTATGTTACCAGTTAAAAATTGTATATTTTGTGGTTATTCCTGCAGAAACACCACCACTTTTGTCCACATGGGCTTCCAAAATCAACAAAAAATTAAAGTTCCTTGTAGAATTTTTTTCAGTTTAGTTTTAGTTAACTATAATAATCTTTGTGGTAAAGTAAATGTAGGTGCTGGCTCGGGTGCTTGTTTTTATCCATCAAAACTCTGCTAAGGTCAGATACATGCAGACACATGTTTCCTTGCGTGCACTGACACTGAGGACAAGTTTATTGCTGCTGTCATAACTCTCCAGATTTGTGTAATCCTGTGCATCTGATAAGCCTTCAAACCAGACTTTCTTTACCATCAGATATGTCACACAGCCAAGCACAAACCCTTACATTTTTTGCAAGTTAGTGTGGAAAACAGCAAAACATGTGAACATGCTTTGTCGCAATTCATAGGAAGGTTTCAGGCATACGGGGCAGCGATCTGTACCTGCTGGCTGGAGTAGTGAGCGCTGAATCCTACTTGGGACATCTCCATCTTGAAGTTATCGGCCCCTTTTCCAGTGCCTTGTGGGAACAGAGTATCGCATAACAATCAAAAACAGGGGAGCAGATCAAGAATCAGTGCAAAATATGTAAAATAAAGCCCACACATTTTGTTTTGATCTCTCCTGGGATCTCTTCAGCTCTGACAGACATGGTGCAACATGCCTGGATGAGCTTCTTTTGGAAAGTTCTAATGAACATGCGGTATCATGTAAAGAAGTAAAAAGAAACAACACTCACCTTCTATGTTGAAGATGCGGTTCCCTAACGTTCCAGCGATGGTGGAGAGAGCCGCCTCTTCAGACACATTGAAGAAGTACTTCTCTGTGGGTAAACTAGCGATGGATTTGATTTCTTTTATCAGGTTTTCTGTGTCAATGTTGTTTCTGATGTAATAACCCAGGACCTAGAAAAAAGAAGATACAGTGCAAATCCAGCAACCAGAAAAAAAGGCACATCAAAACATGAAATGAATTACACAAACGTGGAAAATGTAGGTTTTGGCTTATTTTAATAAAGCTATCCAATGTTATGCAATCAGCAGGCCCATTCACATCCACAATGCCTTAATAAACATTATGACGTTTGAGCTGAGGCTTCTTGGGCGGGGCCAAAACAATTCAATAAACAGGTTAGCAAACAATAGCTAGCAAGTTTTGTTGCCTTGTTTCTTAAAAATGGCTGAAGAAAATACGAGCTCTTCCGAATGAACAGTTTCTCTCCCAGACAGCGAGTGTTCATGAAAAAGTTCACGTTCACCAGTCGGAGTAGACTGACCGACCCTTGCATACTCACTCAATGGATCTTAGTTTGGTAAAACAGAGAAATTTGAATTCACAAGCTGTACAGCCTTTTTCTCTTTAATAATGAAATAGGTGAGAATATTTCCTTTCTTGACATTATTTCAGTTCATTTTGTTTATTTTGTTTCTGCATGATATCAGCTCTAAAAGGATTTACAGGTATAAACTACAAAATCGCTCTAGTTGGAAGTGACCCAAATCTATAACTACGGCTATACTTCTGGTTCTATCTCAGCATCAAATCAGGGAAATTCAGCTTAAATCTGTGACTTTGTTTATTGAGTATTAATCTAATTCCTGGTGTAGATTTCATTATGGTGCAAATTTTTAACATTAAAAAACTATTACTGTATATACGTGGTATAACATGGTGAGAGTAAATAGCAGAGTGTCACTTACAGCAATACCGAAGCGGGTGATGCCTTTTTCCTCACATTCGCGAATGACTGTGTCTCGCATAGCTTCGTCATGAGACTCCCCATCAGTGACGACCACCATCACCTTGGCAGCGTCTGGTCGAGCGCCGTTGGTTTGACTGAAACCCGACCGACTATAGAGAGTGGACACGGTGGAAATTTAAAGTTACTGTTTGTGGTTTGATCACAAAAAAAAAAAAAAAAAAAAAAAAACGTTTATTTTTTTCAACATCAAAATTCAGTCCTAATCAGATATTAATGAAACAGATAAACAGACAGACGACCAAGGAACACACAAATTACAAAAAACAAAAAAGCAGTCAAGCAATCAAACATATTGGTAAATAAATAAATGCATGCATAAATATATGCATGAAAGGCAACACCAACCTGGCATACTGGATCGCTTGGAAGGTATTGGTGGACTGACCATACATTTGTGTGATTCTAGATGCTGCAGCGGTCACCTCATCTTTGGTTTTATACTGGTTCAGTTTGAATTCAAACTTGGGGTATACTCCATACTGAATGACGCTGACCTGCCATGATCAAAAGCACAGAAAGCTGTCAGTAATGACAGTGTTATGACCACAAGACAAACAAAAGATTATCCCCCTGCTTTATCTCGGCTTAAATTCTCTGTTGTGGCTGATGAAACATGGTGTTACCTGTGTGCTTTGGGGCCCGATGTCGAGTGCAGGTATTAATTTCTGGAGGAATGCGGTCATTGGACCCCAAGGATAAATGCTGTTGGAGCCGTCCAAAACAATCACAATGTCCATAGGCCCTCCACATGCTAGAAATGTCATGACAGGTGATGTATAATAATACATTTAAGCAGCAGTGATGAATGGAATTGAACTAAACATTTTCTTTTCATTATTATGTACATTCTAACATTCAAAAATTGTGATTGGCTGATGTAAAGCAGAGCACCGATGAGTTACGTTGTGACTAGAATTACTGCATCGCCTTTGACCTTTTGGATATAAAATGTCATCACTTCACCAATTTCTCCAGCTGGACATTTGTGTGAAATTTTACATAATTACAGAGGAATTCCTGAGTTTCAAAGTTCAAGTTACAGAGACCTTGACCTTCGACCACCAAAATCTAACTGGTTCATCTTTGAGTCCAAGTAGTCATTTGTTACAAGTTTGAAGAAAATCCTTCAAAGCGTTCTTAAGATACCGCGTTCACAAGACTGGGATGGACTACCCTAAAAGATAATGCCTCTGCATCAAACATCAAACCCAGCAGCCAAATAATAACTCACACTGGAGGGAATAATTCAAACTTGGCCATGTCTAAAATCCATGATGTTACAATTTCCCATAAGCGAAATTATCCCAGACCACGTTAAAATGTAACGATGGAAAATCATAACAGACCATGTGTTGCTCTGATGGATGAACTGAAACCTGTCTTGAAATATATCTGTCTATACATAGCTAAAAATATCCACAATCGTATGAAAAGATAACAGATCTTACTCTGGACGGCAGGAGAGAAGGCAGGTTGTGGTTGAAAGAGGGGGTTCATTTTTGCACATATTCCTGGATAGAAGTCCTGAGTGCCACACTGCTGTCCCCACAGAGGACCACACATCTGTAGCAGATGACCACAGAAGCAAAGAGAAAAGACAAACGTTTGTCTTTAAAAGCTCCCTGTAAATTCTTATGTCTGAGTTCAATGGTGAATTAAATAGTTGTTAATTGTAAATTCAACTTAACTCATTTATTACCTACAACATAAGCAGTCATGCAATGGATGTTATCTTTATTTAGCTACACAGAGGCATGACTTCCTGCTGTAGTGATCAATTTACCTAAGCCAAATGACACACTTCCTTCCCCTTTAAAAATAACATTCTAATGTACATTTCAGAGGAAATCATAACTTAACCAGTCAATGATGCATGTACATCTTGTTGTTACAATATTTCTGACAGCAATTAAAGGCTGTGTTACTCATTATGCATCAGAATTATGAATATTCCATTTACACACAAACACAAAAAAGAGATTTATAAGAAAGCTACACTTTTTTTGTACTATACAAACACACATACCATCAAACCATTGACTGCAGGTATCCTGGTAAGAGTCAAACCCAGGCACATGTTGTTGTTGACATTTTTAACATTTGGAATGTTAACAGAATCTGTGGAAAAAGATGGAAAATTTGCTATAAAGTTCAGATTGTAGTCAGTCTCAAAGATTTTCCTAAATTCCTAAATCCGAGTGAGCTGCACGCATGAATACAGCAGCTCAGAGTCCACAGCCAGTGAGTGGGCATGTTAATGACAGTGTGCAGTGCACTATAGCTTTGTTTTCATACAGACTGTCCACCAATATATTAGTCTAAATGAATTTAATATTTTTGACCACACGTTTTAATGCCTTTCTTCATCATCTGTGATGTGATAACATCACAATACAGTTGGAAGAACAGCGCACCACAAAGTGTCTCTCCTGCCAGGCAGCAATGATTATTTTCATAGGATGCTGAAGGCAAGTATACTCTGGCTTTGCCATCCTGGGAAGAAATATTGCTGCCAAGTCACACTGGACTCAGCTGATCTCCACATCTACCATCCTTCTCCACTTCCATTGCAGTTTGCTTATTTTGAGACTCTGTGCAGTCACAAACAGTCATCATTATGGATGAGTCCTCGTCCTTGCTCTGCAGGCGTCACCCCTCATCTGAACCATACAGATTATGTCTAACATGAGTGTCTGACACAGACAGTCTCCTAATGGGTGCTGCATGTGTGAGAGGGCACACTCGGACGATGTCTAGACCTATAGTATTAAACCACATTTGCTTTAATCACAAGTAAAAGCTGTCGACAAATTAGCCAGGACTGAAATCTTCAAGAATGCCACGTTAAATCTGGAATTTACAGCATACAATGTGTATATTTATCGTAAGTATAAAGTATAAATAAAATACATGCTTTGCTGTAATACACTGAAATTATTTGTATTTTTGTCATTCTCAGAACAGAAAAAAGTCTAACATCTTGAGACATTCTGGACATTTTAAGGTGATGCAAGTTTTCAGCGTTTGTTTAGGCATTTTAAGTACATGGACAGTGTTTTGTAGAGAGGTCAAAGGTTGAACAATAAAACACCAAGTCTTACCTTCAAGATTAAGCTTGTCACAGCTGTTTCTGGACCCTGAGACTGGACACTTGTAAATATCCCCCTTCCTGTTTCGACTGAATCCACTCCATGGAGCACTAACCAGGAGCCTACAGAAAACAACAATATTCATCTCCTCTCCACTCTCATAAACATGACCCATAAGAATCATCCCTGAATATGACCAGATGTACGTACAGTGTCAGAATGAGACTCATCTGAATTATCTGATGCTGAAAATGGTTCAGGAATTTCTATCTATAGATGTTAACTTGTTATAACAAACAACCAACAGTCAGTCTACCATTTTAAGCACATGTCAATAAAACTTAACAGCAGTAACCTCTGGGCAAACTTCAATAGAAAAACACAACAAAACATACATAAATATCAGTCTGTGCAGTAAGTTTGTGTGGTCCTGTTCTGAGCAAGTGGCAACAAGTTATCCCTGTAATTCTTCTAACTTCTTATGAGACAGCAAACAAGCTTGTACAAGTTCACACAGAAATTCTCACACTTTAAACATTTTACCCCACATCACAACATGCATCAGATGCTGGTTGTGGTTGAAGCTGCTACTTAAGATTTAGACATTTCTCGAAGTCCAGAGCCTCACGACAGTTTCATTTTCTCACATGCACAATAAATGGGACACATTATTTTTCTTTATAAGTTAAGAGGACAGGAAACAGGATGTATTGTTTGTTACTCATGGATACTACTCTGGAATACACAGTCAGAGACCACTATCAGATATGGGACACTTCCCTCAGTTACGCAAACGGGACACTCCTCCAGACAGTGAGTGGCTCTATGGGACTGTGACTCAGAGTGCACAACATCCAGACATCGCTGAGACATTCAGTTACTCTTTAACTAAGTGGTGTAAATGAACGGGGGAATAAACAAAGGAGGCTTTAGACACGGCAGGACTGTTTGTGTCACACGCGCAGACTGCAGCTGCACCAAAGATTTTTTAGACTAAAGTTTATACAATTTAGCGGAAATCTACACAGGGTGGTGTTTTAAGATTCAACAATGTACTGCAACATTAACTTATTAGTAGAAAAACATTCAGTTCCCCTATACTTATCAATTGTTACAAGTGTAAAACATACATTTCCTGACAGTCTTGTACATGAGAGGGGCTGGATGACTTTGGAAAGAACATGACTAAGAGTCTACAGCCATGTTAGCAGCTCTGTGAGGCTGTGCCATTTACAAATACAAAGATGGGCAAACATGACAGATCCCCAAAACTGTAGCCAAAACATTCTGATCATCCCCTGGGAGCTTGCTGCAGTATAGACTTAAATCTAACCGCTCCATGTTAGTGATGGGACAAGGTCCAAACTTTGATTTTTTTTACTATGTTCAAGTGTTCATTTTTCTAATAAGTTTGGTTTTAATCAGATATTTGATCCTATAAAAGGTTTTCTTTATGTTATTATTGACAGCTGAGCCATGCTCACGATTGAGCCAGTCAGGGCAGGATTTCGGTACCATGACTCCAACCAGACATTTCAGCTTCATTTTTGCACAGTAGGAGGAAGTGGACTGACAGACCGACACTGCCATCCTTAGATTCATATCACTAAAAATAGGTGGTGGTGCAATTTCTGAGCAGAGGAGTATTTCACAACACACATCTTCTTAAACTTGCAGTGCATCAAGCAAAAACCACTGCAATTTTCATTCCCTTTAGTTACAGTGAAAACAACTGGGCACCAATGAAGTGAGATTTTTTTTTAATCATGGTGTCTGTTGGTGTCTGGTGCCAATAGTGCAGGCTAGTGGTGCTCGAGTAACAGTGTGGAGAGTTGTTTACATGCTACAGAATACAGGGACGTCACTGATAACCAGGTGTATCTCTTTACAGCACCAGGCCTTCATTTGCAAAATGGATACTTTTATGAACACAATTCTCCATGACCTGAGGAAAATGCACAGATCATTTCAGAGATCCAGAAATATTACCAACAACTTGCATGGCTTTGAGATCTCGAACCTGTAGAGCATCTTTGGGACATGCTCACAGCTGTTTGAAACATGTAATTCAGCACGGACGAAGATCGAGCCCAGTGAAGCATGTCAGGAACTTTGTTGAACCTGGAATCCAGCCTGTTCTGGTGTACAGGCTTGTACTGACTGGGTGTATCTACAAAAGTAGCCCACTGAATCGACATCTGCACTTTGTTTGCTTGCTAGAGAGTTGACTGCTCTCTGCATGATATTTTTCAAGCAGAATGAAACATGATTCTAAGCAGTGATTAGCATTACAGATTAGATCATCACACTGGGAGTAACAATGGCTGAGAAAGTTACTCTCATTCCATTGAACAAAAATCATTAAGGAGTGACTTAAATTCATACCATTTGCCTTCATGGTTTGTCGCCTGTTGTACTGTGTAGCCAAACTCTTCTGCCGCCGGTCCGCTGAAAATCTTGGCACCTGCAGTGCCGACGTTGAAGGACTGTGAGTGCCAGATTCTGTCGGCTGGTGGAAGAGAGAGATGAGGGTGAATTATGAGACGGTGTTTGGTTACAACAGCACCTCAACAACATAATATAACTCCTTTAACTGGTAATACTGACCATATTAAATAGAGGTGTCAAAAATACCGATACACTTGAGTATCACCATATTATTATGTTTTTCTGACAACTCTTACTTTTACTTCCTACATTTGAACAGGTTTGTTACTTTAGTTTTAATAAAACAATGTAAAAAGATGCCGACATAAAATATGTAATAAGACGAAAACAACATAAAAGACATAACAAAATAAAAACGGCATAAAAGACAAGAGAGACAAGGCAAAAATCGCATAACAAGATGAAAGTGATGTAACAAAACAAAAACAAGACAGAAGACGTAACAAGACGTAATGGGACAAAAACGACGTAACAGACGTAGCAAGACAAAATAGAAAGCAAGAAAGACTCGAATGTGGAGAAAAGGTGAGGTTCAGTTAGCTTTGCACAGAAACAGCCAGCAGAAATGTCCTTCAGAGAACTCCTTTTAATTTAGTTTTAATGCATCAGTACATACAATACATTGTACTGTACTTTTTCACTTTGACTTGAGTAAAGATGTTGAATCAGTGCTTCTTCTTTTACCAGTGTTCTTTTATACAAGTATCTGTATTTGTACTTGAGTACAGAATATATGTACTGCCACTTTCTTTTTTTTTAAATCAGTGCAGTGAAGATAGATAACACCGCTATCAAAGTGTGGGGGTTTAAACACAAAAAGAACCCCTGAATCTTAATGTGTGTCACAATATCACAATACAGTGTTGCTGAGAATGGATGCAGTATCATAAAACATACTATCTGATATTCAAGTGTACTGATATTTTCTTGCACCCCTACTATTGTCATTGTTCTTATAGCACAGAAATGTAAACTTTTTAGGGATGCGTTTTATGCCAGTTTTCCTAAAATTACATAAAAATAGCACTTTATTCAAATCATTGCACAATATTAAATCATAACCCCTGTATTGTGATATGTATTGTATCACTAGATTCTTGCCACATACAGCCCTACTGTTAAAGCTGATACTACCAATTATGTTACTACTACTATTTGGGATTTTTACATACATACAGTCATCCTGACTTCCCCTTTGGATTGACTAGGTGGTTTTTGTGGCTGCCTCATGGAAGATTTAAAAGACGCATCAGCATGACTCATGACAGCAAAGCGACCCACTAAAAAAAGCTTCACAACACATGAAGGTGACACAGCTGATTAAGTGCACTGCGTTAATAGAACAGTGTGTTTCTCCACTGGCACGATCCACCTTCAGACGCAGCCCTCTGAACCCCCTCAGGACATGGAATCTGCCTGACTCCGACTGAGTCTTGCTGCAGTAACAGAGCCACAAGCCCATACAGGCAGAGCTCAGCTATCAGCCTGCCTTCCCCTCAGTCCTCAGGCAGGAGGAATGTGGATGCGTCCTGCACTCAGGGGACCTTCACCAGCTCCTGCCACGCCTGTTTACCTGCAGCACAAAGTAGCACTTTGCCTCCTCTGCAAAGCCCAGAACATATTAATATCTGCTTTCAGCTCAGAAATGGAGAATGTGCATACAGTAAGGAGAGCAATTAAAAGTCTCTTGTGTGGCTGCTGCTTGAAAGCTTTCACAGGTAATAGAGAAGCCACTGAGCAACACAAATGATGTGATTTTCTTTTCTACACTATGAGCCATATGATGCACAGTAAAACATGAGGGCTGCATGTGGATCATGTATTTAATAGCATAGGAAGAAACGCTGCAGGATCGGAGTGTTAATCAAAATAAAAACACTTGCAGGCAGGTTCAGTCAGTAAAAGTGACCGCAAACTGAGCGTGCATCTCTATGCTGCTCTTCAGATGAGTTTGAAGTGCATGAAAACATTTAACAACCACATTCAAAGCTGTAACGAACGATTAATAAACACTGCCGAATCCAACCTTATGAAACCGGTATGAAAAAAAAAAAAACCCCGCTATTCGTGCCGGAAAAAGTTGGATCTTTTAACACAGTGAGAGACATGAAAAAGATGAAAAGAACAGCTTCAAAGATCAGTACTTACTGATTACCACTATAAAGAAGAAGATATTCCCCCAGAAGAAGTCCATTGTGGCCTTTATTCCATTTGTGATTAAATGAAGGCGCCGCTCAGCAGTTGTCAAAGTTGTGGCTGGCTTGCGACAGCCAGCAGTGACGCACCGGATAGACTTCCTAAATAAGGACTGGTGTTCTTTTCTTTCTTTTACCTGCCGATACAAACTTTGACCTGAGTTGTTTGAAAAGGGCGTGAAGAAAGGTCTGCAATAAAGTCTTACAAACACTTTACTAACACTTTGTCACGACGCCCATGTCTATGATGCATTTTAATTGGACACACTTACTGTATAATGCGCTACACTGTGCTCATAGAAATGTATAATTATAGTTGTAAATAAATAATCATAATACTTTATAAAAGTTAAAAAACATATTATAATGAGTTATAAGCTCAATTATCACAATACTTAATATTTGCTAGGCAGTTGCTGACGAAATTATTATTATAACACATTAATAATCACTTTATAATGCATGATAATCACCACGATATTATGCATTTTAACAGTGTATAATAAAATAGTGCATTATAATGCATGATAAAATACTTATATACCAACTGTTAGGTTATAGAATTATAATATATTTATTATAATACTATAAGCACAGTATAAGGCACTCTGCTACATGCTAATAAACTGTTAGTGAGTAACCAGTAACCATTAAGTTTTATGATACTTGAACTTATGAGAAAGTATTATGTTATAAAGCATTATAAATATGCTTATTATTACATGCTTATAACAATACATTTATAAGTAATGAGTACAGTGTTACTAGTATGTTTATCATGAAAGCATTATAAACATGCCTATAATGTGTTATACTGTGTCTATAGACATGTATAATTATGGTAATAGGCACAAATAAATATTCATAATACTTTATAAAATAACCATAGAACATAATAAATTATTATAGTGACTTTTAAGGTCAAGTATGATAAAACTTCAAATTTGCTGGTCATCCACAGACTTTTTTTTTTTTTAAGGCAAGCATTATTATGTATAATTACCCTAGTTTTAATACATTTAACTATTTATCTATAACTGTTCAACAAGCATTATAATCACTACATTATAAAGTGATGATATGTTAGTCTAAGTGGTCACTGGGTGCTTTAACTAAAGTAATGAAATTCCAAATGTATAAGCAGACACAGTATAATACATTACAAGCTGATTAAGTCGCTATAAATGGTCATAAATGGTATAACAGGTCATAAATGGTCATAAATGGTATAACAGTTATTATAATGCATTAGGAAATGGTTAAAATGTATTACAAGTACTAGATTATATAGAATTATAGTACATATTATAGAGTATAACGCACTATGATGTCAATTAATTGTCAGTGAGTGACCACCATGTATAAAGTATTATGGTACTTGACCTTAGTTAATTATAAAATGCTTGTTATAAGGCATAATTCATATTTATGAATTCTTATGACTATAATTATATATTGCTGTAAGCATATTATAATACATTATGACAGAAAGTCTCAGAAAAAAATGTCACCTCAAGTCTGAGTCATTTAAAGCTTTAGCCCAAATATAAACATAAATCAAATTCAAGTTTGAGGCAAATGTAAGATTTAAAAAATGTCAGCGTTCAAAACAGGTCCACACCCATCAGGCATCAGCCTTTATTTCTATCTCCTTTAATCATCTTTCCAGAGCCACATCACTGAGTGAACAAACAAAACTTTTATCAAGAGATGTCAAATAAAAAAAGAAACTTCATCAATTAACACTGAACAATTTGAAACTCATATGCCATCATCCTGAACCCTAAAATTTCTGTATTTTCTTCTTTATCACTTTAGTTTGTCTTAATAAAAACACAAGTAAAAAACCCACAGCATTGAAACTTTCAACTTAGAAATTGTTTTCTTTTTAAGAATATATGAAGAAATTTAGAAAATCAAGAGCCTTTGAAACTGAAGCTGTAACAATAGAAAGTCTATTAAAAGATCTGTTAAAAGAGTGACCAAAGTCTTATTTCCTTTACTGGAAAACAATGATGTAAGAGCTTCCATGGGATCATGTGTTAGAGATTGTAAAGTTACTGAGCAGGATGGTGAAACAGTTGAAGGACATTTCATTTTCAATGAGCGGTTTCGTTCCAAAATGCTATTTTGGAAAGAATGTTGGCTGGTGATGGTTGCTTAATACCCAGACAGATGATTACATCCACTGATAGCATGTTGTTTAGTGAGCAAATAGAGCAAATAACTTATGACATAGTTGCTATGGTTCAATAGCATCATTAAAGGGAAGCTCAGTATATTAGTCAGATAGTAGTAGACTCAGCCTCCGTAAACTGTTGTATAATGTCCTCTGTGGTGGAAGTCTGAAAAAAATGACCCTGATGACATCATCTTGGCCACAGATTTTTAACAGAAAGCCTGCATTGTGAACCGAGGTTGTGGAATTTGAGAGATGTGGGCACTGTTCAGGCAGGGAGAGTCAAAGGAAAAGATGCTTTTGGTTGTGTTTTGAGAAATGTAAGATCCAGCATTCCAGGGGAAAAGTCAGGATATCTTGGCATATGTAAGTTTAATTATTTCACTAAGAGCCAGTCTTTTGCAGGAGTGCCATGATCACAATTAAGTCAGTTTTATTTATACTGTGCCAAATTGTGACGTTATCTCAGGGCACTTGTCATATACAGCAGGTCTAGACTGAACTCCATAATATTATTTACACAGGCCCAACAATCCCACCAATAGCAAGCACCACACCTGGAAACAGCCCGGTATATCCCCAGTCTGCAGCTAAGAGTAAAAGCCCTTCCTCAGTAGCCCCTAAAAGGTGCAAGAACTGATTTTTTACTTTCCCCACCCAGATGTATCCTGCCAGACAAACCTGCCGAGGATCGAACCAGCAGCCTTCCAGCGAAAAGTCTGTCTGAGTCCCCCAAACTGTATTGAAATGTAATACTAAAACAACGCAGCACCTGTTCAGCCACCTCCACTGGACAACACTCGTGGTTTATAATTAAGCAATTTAGCTATTGAACACAGAATGGAATTGCTTTGAAAGGCTGCTGTTGTCTTAACAGACTATCATTTACTAATTGCAGTATAATTACCTCCCCTTTACTTTGACACAGCCAGAGTCTGTTGGAAAAGTGACAGAGCTAAGGAGTACAGCAGTAGTTCTTGGAGTAAAGACCGAAAGATTTGACTGACAAATAAATGTGGTCCTGGACACATAGCAAATGCAGGTCCTTTACTCTTACAAACTGCTCCAAGCAGATTAAAGAGTGAGTTTTCATCAAACAGCATTAGCATGAGGAAACAGGAAGTTGTTGTAACTTGAGTGGACAGGGTGGCGACTGCTATATAGTCTGTGTGTGTGTGTGTGTCATCATAGCAAAATGTGTACTGATTTTGATGTCTGTCGCAGCTGGTATGATCCCATTGCTCTCTAGTTATTTTGTCTCATTAGATGAAACTTATTCCATGCAGTAGTATTACTAGCCTCTCTCTTGCCATGGGACATTTTTCATCGTAACACTGCCTCGGTGCTTCTCTGTCGCCTTCGTTGCCTAGACCAATGAACTTACTGCCTAATAAAAATGATGAGTTGGACATCATTAACTATCTCCACCCTTCCATGTAGATCACGTCAAACTTTAAATCACAGTTATGAACATAGGCGGACCCTATAAGTTGCCAAATTTTAGGCTTTCATATTAAACAACCACAAAAATTAATTAAAGGCTCTAACTCTGGTCTTCGAAATCAGCCTGTAAGCTTCTCTATTTAATACAAGCTCTGCAAGGAATATGTGAGGCAAACACAAACCAAACACTGTGCGCTAGAATTCCTGATGTAATTGTAACTTGATTCATTCACTTACTGGCCGCTCAGTAATCTTGGGGGCTGAAATAAGGTGAAGATACGGTAAATGATCTGTATCAGGGTCCAGACACAGTTTAGTCTGTGGGGAGGCAGGTAGGCCACAGACCCACAGCCTCAGCTGCGTGATTCATTTCAGAAGAAACAAAGTACAGCCTTATTCAGCAGCCGATCCTCTACACCCACTCCTCTTTTTGTGTCATCATGATTCGTGTGTAAGTCATCTAATGAGCTGGAGCACCTTGAGAATTTAAAATGAACAGGGTCAAGCATTTGTGTGGTAGTGACGCAGAGCTGTTCCTGGAAAAGACCAGTTTTCTTTTCTAATGTTTGTGTTGACAAGACTTTCTTTGAGAAAAAAGTCATTCATTTCTTACAGTGGAAAAGGTAAGAATACAAGCAGACTTCATCTGTTAAATCCCCTTTAACAGGATATAGCACTCCTTCATTTGTATACATTATTTCTCTAAAAACAGTCCTGAGACTTTTGGGCAGCTTATTCTGTTAAATCATGCTGAACAATCAAAGGAAGGATCCTGAAACAGCAATGCTTGTGGTCAATCTTCCTGTCTGACCACTACATAATGGAGCAGTGTGGGCACGTCATAAGAAATCCCCACCGAGCAGGATTGTGAATCATTATTAAAATAGGTTATAGTGAGGTCTTTTATCTGGAAGTTTGTTGTGTTGCATACATTGTGTTTGTGAGTTTTCTTTGCACATTTGTTTCTGTGTTGAGATGAATCTCCCTGATACAGTCAAACCATCAGGTTCACAAAGGTGCTGTTCGTAAACCTTTTTCACTGCAGTGGCGTTTTAAATGTGATATACTAGGATAAACACAGGTGTTACCAATTACCAATACTAATCAATGTTCTGTTTTATTCAGGTTTAACAGAGTCAGGGTACTAATGTTAGCATCACTGGTATTACCTGTGTTTCCACTACTACTTCATATAGGTAAGGGTGCCGTGAAAAAGGTTTATTGTGAGATTTCACAGATATTCATGTTAAAGGGTAATTTTAGTATTATTTAATATGGAGGTTTTTGTGTTTAAATGACTGATGGAGACAACAATGTTTGCTGCAGCTGATAGCAGTGAAACAAGTTGCAATGTAATCTTTACGTGGAATCGTGATCTTTCAAAGTACGTCCGCTAAAAGTTCTTGTTTCGTCACTGACAAACTGATTGTTATTCTAAGTGTCTCACTCTCTTTAAAACCATCAGTAATGTTGAATGAAGCTTGTTTTACAATGATAAAATTACTGTTTCTTTGAATTGAGTTTGGTGGCTTTGAGGATGGCAATATAACAGTTGAATAAACAAAATGTATTTTACTCTTTAACAAAAAGGTCTATGTATGTAGGGATCCTTTCCATAATTTTGTCAGACACTCGTAATAACAATCTAACCCTGTCAGTGGCAAAAGCGAGCACTTCAGTGGACGTTTCCAGGCTGTTTCACAGCTGTCGGCTGTAGTGCTCTCACTCAGTGTGGGACCAGTTTCAAAAATTGTCGTCCCCATTAGTCACTTAAACACAGATATATGGGGAAAAGGCACCAGTTTGAAAAATACATAAATTCTTCTTCATGTCCAGCATCATTAAGATCATTTTAGTTATATCAGTCAGTGTGGACACAACGAATTAAAGAGCCAATGGAAACCTAAAAAAAAGTATGTTTGATAAAATATCATATAAAAATACTCGGATGAAAGGGAAATACTCTCAAACACTTCCTCAGTCTCGGGCTGCATCTCAACAACATGAAATCACTTGTGAATATTATAAAAATTGTGATTCAGAGTCACATATTTTGTCACCAGAGATTCCAGACAAATATGCTCCCAGTAAGGAAAACGTTGCTTTTCAGTGCTTGTGTCAGTTTTAAAACCACAGTATGTATGTAATATATGCAGAGGCATGAATAGAGATACAGAAACTCACACACAGAGTTCTGGGTGAGTGGATTGCAGCACGGAGCTAATCCCTCTTTCACACCCATCTGCTGACCAATGGGAATGTAAGGCCCTGGTTTTCCCTGTTGCATTGTGAGCCAGACAGTCACAGACAGTCCAGCCGGCTCAGAGGGGCTCACGAGTCAATGACTGCACACAGACAGACACGGTGGTAATGTGACTGGTGGGAGAACTTACTGTCCCTGTCACATGACCACGGATCTTTTTTTTTTCAGTTGTCAGATTTTTACAGGTGCATTTACAGCAGTTCTGAAGAGAAGCACATAAAGTGAAGGATGCAGCTCATTTTAAATGTGAGCAAGATGGTGCATTAGTTGAGTTGGCAACCAGTGGTTTGCAGATAAGATATCAGCAGAGTGCAATGTGCTTCCTCAGTATCCCTATGGATGACAAACACATTCAAAATGCACTCACATGAAAATTACTATCATTATTTCCTCTTTATGCATTTAGCAGTGGTGCACCACCACAGCAAGGAAATTATGTATACATATATATAAACATTATATTCAGGCCTTAAAGGGACAGTTGACTCCAAAATCAAAATTATATTTTTTTACTCTTACTTGTATTTTTTCTGCTAGATAGTGTCTAAGCTGTAGACCTGTCTGCCTCTTCTCGAATATAATGGAACGGGGTGGCACTTGGCCTGTGGTAATCAAAGCACACAGAAAGTAAAATAAAATAAAATGTTTGAAAAACTCAACAGTAACGTCTCTTTCCAGACATCACGACCCAGTTACTCAAGATAATCTACAGACCTTGTTGTTAGTAGTTTCAGGTAAGAACTACTTTCTTTCTAAAAAAGAAAAAAGGAAGTAGTTTCCGTAGATTCAACTGTGGAGAGAAAATAGTTCCAACATGAAACTGCTCACAACAAAGTCCGTGAATTATCTTGAGTAACTGGGTCATGATTTCTGTAAGGAGATTTTACTGTTGGATTTTTCTAATGCATTTTTTGGGGTGCTTTGAGCTGAGTGCCATTTAGTACTACAATATTTGTCAGATACCTGTACTGCTGATATCTCCAAAACTCAGCAACTCACACCAAAACAATCCAGATGGATGAATAGCACTAGAGGCAAGAGGAAAAATATGTATCTTTAATTTTGGGGTGAACTGACAATTTAACGTTACTGCATCATGTACTAAACAAAGTGTAGCCCAGATGCTTTAGAATAATGACTATATAATAATTAAAAGGACTTTTTAACATTAGAACCTCATCTTTAAATACAACTTAGACTCACAGTAACAGATATGACTTACTGCCGACCACAGCTGTCTTAAACTACAGAGGAACCACTGAATATCATTTCTGCTTTCCCAAGTCATGACAAAACAGAAACAGTATAGAACATTTACTGCAGAACAATACACAGCGATCACTCCTTCGTTCCGATAAGTGCCACAACTGCTTGTTGGCAATAAATTGGAGACAGACTTGTGGGAGAGTGCTTCAATTTTTTTTTTTAACAGAAATGGTCTTTAATTCACAGTAGTAACAATCTGCAGATGCTAACAATTTACTTGAACTCACTGCAAGACATTGCACTCTAAACTGCAGTGAAACATGCTAAAAACATATAAACTGCATTTAAGCATTAAATCTAGCTTCAAGTGGTGACCCATGACTGATTATTATTTTTGATACCCGGTGTGTGAGAAGGGAGTGACACACAACAAAGGATTATTGTGGTCGTGTGGCATGTATCTTACATGGCTGCGTCCCCAGGATGCCTCAGTGTACTGTACCCCTGACAGACATGAAAGAAATATTGACCCTGTCAAGAGAACAGAATGCAATAATCTCAGACGTGAGTCTTACAATTGAGAGTTACAAAGCACAAAAGAGTGATTTCGTTGTAGCAAGAAACATAGCTGTGGTGTGTCATTGAGGTTGAGGGAATGTTATTGTATGACTGTTTGTCATTTTCCTCTGAGCTCAGGCAACCACTAAGAATGTTCAAGGCCTCTCTGAACACGCATGACACATTTCTGACATGGCAAAAAAGACGTTATCTTTTCTTTTATTTATATGGAAAAGGTCCCTGCATGAAAGTAATGTAAAGTAATGTAGTAATGTGTGTAAGCTGGCATCCACTTGCACAATTCGAACAATATAAATGATGTGATGACTGAAAATGAGGATGTGGTTGTGATCTTTAATGTTTGTACTATCAGACATTCTGTCTTCTTGCTGCAGCAGACCTACGATGATGTGATTGTCTTAGATGTAATAGAGTTTGCAATTGAATATTTCTCCATTCAAAGTCATATATTCAGACATTTACTTAAACCTACTACAAAGAGTTTTTTAACTGGATGTGAAACCGTCTCAGTTTAATAATGACGCCTTTATATGACCTACATAACCAAATAAAACCATCAGATATTTTTTTTTACAGTTAATCTTGATGTCTGCCACCGGGTCGGATTCTCCTTGAAATCAGATGAAACAAGTCTGTGTTTACATGTTGACAGTCAAAGTTGAAGAGTGATATGTTAGCCAGTTAAAAGGAAGCACAATATTTTTTATTCTTGACATTATATTTTGTGATTATGGTGGAGAAAACACCACAATTTTTGACCACAGGGGACTAAAATTACTCAACTTGGTCACCAGGTGGAGGCAAAGGTTTAAACATAACAGGCACACAGAGATTTTACTGTGACATCAACTTCTTTACTAAGTGATGTTGGTTTGTAGGAATAATATGACCAGTTGTCATAGTCATTTTATTCTGACTGAATCTGTTATTGATTCTTGATCTTTAACTTTAAAACAGCTTTAAACCTTGAAATTAAGATTTCAACAGTTTTCACCCTCTATATACTGTCTATGCATATGCAGTCAAAAGGCTGTAAACTGGGGAAAACAGGTGTATTCAGTAATCAAAATGATTACAGTACTGTATGTGCATATGATATTTATATATAGGTATGCTCTTTACAATTTAATACAACAAAATTACAAACTATGTCCTCATAATTTACTATATATTGAAATCATAAACTCTCAGTCTCACGAAGGAGTTCTGTAAAGCTGTTTTTTTTTTTTTTGAGTATCTCCATCCTCAATGTCTGGGCTCATATAACCACCAATATTCTAGTTATTATTGTTACTGTTGAACCAGATAAATCAAGCATTGCATAACACTGGGTAAGAGGCCCATCTGAAACCTGTGAATTAAATCAGCCCTCTGTCTCATAGTTAACTCTAAATCAGCAAACCAGAGAATATCTGCACAAATCATCCTATGAACTGTTAAGTCTTTTATTTGACCGACAAACACTGACACTGCATGTTTATTCTTGCTATTCTTAGGACAGAGACAGCAATGACTCAAACAACCAGCTGTAATTTGATCATAAATGAGATGAACTGCTGTTTAAACAAGCATAAGTACTGCACAGACACAAAGTCACCAGATGATGGCAGAGTTTGTTCAGACTTACTTGTTTCTAGTTCGGAAATACAAGAGTGTTGTAATCGTCACACAGCAGAGAGGAATAAAGTAGGAGTTGATACTTTCAAAATAAAAGCTAATTAATGGATTACTTTCTTGCAGCTTGTCACCTTATTTTGATTCTTTAGTTTTTGACTTGAACTCAAGAGTTAATTGGAAATTGGGTTTTGATTTAACTCTATGTGGTCATTTTTCATTGACATCATGAGCGTCAAAAAAGAAATCATATGCTCTCTGGAGCCAAACATAAATGTGACCATACAAAATACAGAATGCACCTCACTGCATATCTCTTTAACCTCAAAAACGCTCAAGCACAAATCAAGCAAATAAAATTTCACATTATAAAGAGTTTATTGCAGGCAAACAATACCATAAATAATATTTACAAACTATAAAACAACATTCTTTTTATGGGATCCATGGATTGCTGGTAAACAGTCTTTCAGTCTTGGATAAGAATGAATCCTTTTTGCAGTTGCGTTGTGTCACACTGACTGATGCCAACTGCAAAATGTGTAGATATTTAAAGCTACATTCAGGAAAGAAAAGTGAATTTAGATGCACTGCATTCTCAGAAATTTGACATTTGAAACATAAAATGTCTTAAAATGTTGACTTCTGTCGACACAGAAATAGGTTAAAAAAAGAGTTTTTGTCTATATTCACTTTCCAGTTTGAGACTGAATTTACAGTATTGCCTTTCACAGGGTTTCTGACCACTCAGGTTCAAAGCAGCCAGATTTACAGGTGAACAGCCTTGAATATAGCATTTAATATTGGCAACCTGACAAGAGACACAAGTTCACAACGGTGGCTGTATATGCATTGTATATAGGCATGTAGTACAACAACACCCATCTACAGTGCATTTTACATTAAGACTATGCATCTCTTTTTTTGGCCTGCAGTATATGCATGGGGCATTAATTAGTATTTAACAAATTTGCACACATCTGATGAAACTCTTTCAGAAAAGAACTCTAAAAATCCACAGCACACTATTTCCCTCTTGGCATTTAGTTTAGGCGTAAAGGAAAAACGTTTCTGAAAGAATTTAAAAAAAAAAAAAAGAGAGAATTTCAAAAACTCCTCAAAAATATCTCAATACCTTAACATTTCAAACAATTATCCCGTTGATTGTCCCCATTTTCTAATCAACACTGACTGAAAAAAAGTGTCAGAAGTGCAACTATGAACAGCTCTTTTTGTTAAAATGCTTGTTTGCAGGAAAATAAATGTTTTAACCTATCTGCTGCTAGCTTCCTTTGCTTTTCAATATTCCAGCAAGTTGGAAAAGTAGAATATGTGCCTGTTGAGTCTCGCAGATTCTTACTCTCACGTCATTGTTGTCGTTTCCTCTCTGATTCTAGACAAAAATTCTCAAAAGCTTCTTCTATCTCAGGCTCCATCTCATCTTCTGAGTCATCATATCTGTGAACACAACAAAACAAGAGATTTAGAGTGACATACTTTACTTTTAATATATTTAAGACAAATATGCTCTTTGTTTAAATAGTATTTACATTTCCTACAATATGTGCATGTAATTGTCATTTACACATTACACACACACAGACACACACACACACACACACACAGACACACACAGTTCAGAGAGGAGAGATGACAGGGGCGAGCTAAGCCCTCTTTCACACCCAACTGCTGACTACACCGAATCTGAGGCCATGGTTGACCCTGTTGCATTGTGGGCCAGTCAAACACATTCGCCAAGCTCAGGGGCCCACAGGTCAGTGGTGGTCACATGTCACAGTCACATGATCTCAGGTGGTACCCAGTATAATTACTGTAACATCAGTCTGAAAATCTCATCCTCATTCATCTCATTACTTAGAATATATAGAGAGTGTATGCAGTGAAGTCGTATTCCCACTGGAATACACAGCCTGAGTTGGACTGAGTGGCCAAACATCCTGCAACACTGCATGTAGTAACAGAAACTGTTGAACTGTTAAAAAAAAGGAGTAAAATTGTCTGCTTAGTAGTAGGACTCAACAGCTTACCAACAACCAAAGTCTCAGCATTCACAGATATTTGGTCAGGAATCATATTTCCTGTTAATTGTATGTACTTGACATTCTGGTTGTATGTGGACAGGTTTGTACAGATATTTTATTCCATTACATTGTTGGAGACACATGTTAGTCTGCAGCAGTGTTAATGGTTACAGTTATATCCTGTGAGAAGATGCACATGGATGTGCTGCGCCTTTGTAGAACAGAAGGCTCAGTTACACAGAATATAAATGAAAGACAGTAAATATTTAAATGATAAGTAACATTAGTCAATGCAGTATATAATTTAATTTATACCGTAGACACAGAGCGCAACATGTCATACTCTGAAAACCACGCCCACCACGCGGGAAAACAATCGGTGCCACAATATGAAAACAAGCGCTGAAATGCTAACAATTATTAAATTGTTAAAAATATTAGATTTCACATGTCGAAGGATGATTTTAGCACTCTACATCTACCACAGAGGAAAAGTTGAACTGACAAACGCACAATTTCTAGTAAATCTCAGTGTTCCGTCTCCTTACTTTGCTTTTCTGTGAAAAACCATCCCACTGAATGACCAGAAGTGAAATACTTTAATATGAATAACTATTTTCTTGCATCACCAGGTAAAATCGTCCTGTAACTGAACAAAGATCAAAACCAGACCTTTTAAAGCTGAGTTATGTTGAATTTCTACCATGTGTCTGGTCAAATTAGAAACTATAATCTTGGCATAACATTAGTGTCAAGGAACCCACAGTTTCTCCATTCATCCTGCTGACGCCTCAGGTCTATTTTGTCTTCTTAAAGACTTGGTTTTTCGATTCAGCAGCTTATAAAAACTTAGTTCTGGGTTTTGTAACTTGTTGGTAGTACATCCCAACACTTAGCGGCTTTAAAACATTTTTCTGTTGTTTGCTAGCAGACAGAAAGTGAGAAGACACACCTTCACAAATGGATTTCTTTCTCCTTTGGTGTGGGCGGGGTATAAATGTGCTGTCTCTATGGTCTGGGTGAATACTCAGTTCTGATTGGCTGCAGGCATCCTTTAATTCCTAATAATAGACACCTACTGAGTAGCTCCAGTGAAAATGTTTGTTCACTGTTCTAAATTACTGCACTGGAATGAGTAACCTAGCATCAGGGACACAGTCAAAGCCTAACTTACATTGCAACACTCAGAGAATGACTTGCCTCATCCTCTGATCACCACAGGAATGAAAATGTGACACAAACTGCAAGAAGCTGACCCTCTGAACTTGTTGACACTTAGCAACACATAAACAATAATGTTACATCCCGTGTGTTACTCAACTCGCTACTTCAGCCTCCTGCTAGTCTTCCGTAGCCAGATCTATCTTCACACTGCATTTTCACATTGGCTGTGGCCGACTGAATCATAAATTCCCTTTACTTTAGCTTTTGGCAGTCTGTAAAACGACAGCAATAGCTCTAATTTCTCTATTTGTACAGTCATCTACACAACACCTCTTTCCCATTTTAGATGCGTTTTGACAGCATTCAGTATCAACGCTGCCACTCAGTCGTCTTGTTGCTGCTGAGTGAGTGTAAAGGCAGTAACTTCCGCATACTGTGACGTCATGCGCATAGTCTCTCTCTCTCAATAACCACGATTCCATTCATTCCTGTGGATGTGCTTGTTTGCCAACAAACCCAATAAAATCCTTTGAAATAAACATGTAAATAGCAAATAACCACATCAGTAACTTGTTTGTTCAGTGTGGAATTATACTGAGGGTCGATGTGCCACCTGAGGCACAACTGAATGTACACAGCACATGGAGAGACTGAATTGGCTAAAATGAACCAATGTTCTGTGACATATTGTAGCTGCCTGCTCAGTGTTTCCACTACACCACCGATGTAAAGAAATATCACGAAGATGTGACATAACTATTTTGATTGTCTAATTAACAGGCTTAAGATGTGACGGTTTGTATCCATAGCAAGAAGCATTAACAAGTCCCCCAGTAAAATATGAGACTGATCTGAAATAAAGGCATGTATGACAGTTATCTCAATGATATGTACTTACACTTCATTTCCATTTTCTCCATAAATATCATGGAAATAGTCCTGCCTGTCCAGGATCTCTTGGTATTTCTCAGCATATTCTGTAAGAACAGAGAGATCAACTTTCAAGCACAGGAGAGGCTGTGAAGAGGCTATTTTCCATGTTGAAAGGACACATTCAATGACTTGGTGAGTCAAACCAAGATGCCAATTTAAGTATATAATCATGTATTCTCCCCTATGTCCTGCCAAACATATTTTGTATTGATGTTTAAAAATATAGTAGAATAACAACATATTCACCAATCAGCAATAAAAAATACAATCAGCAATAATAATGCTTCATAAACAAATGAGCCCATTTGTGTCAACACTGGTTTATATTTAGATTTTTGGCTTAGTATTTAAAAAGAGCAGATCTCCAAATAAATTATGCACATCCTTTGCCTGTAAATTACTGCAATCTGCTTAAAGTGTACTTAACATTACACAAATCACAAAATTGAGGTGGACAGCCAGCATAACAGCCTGTATAAAGCCACTGCAAGGACTTTTCATATATTTTTTTTTTTTTGGAGGCCCCTGGGGTGCGGTGGCAGCCATTAAGAATAAAAATACAGAGACAGCCAGTCTTCTCACAGATGATTTCATTAACTCATGCAGATCATAGACTGAACAGAGCTGATAGCCTGGTAGACAGCATATAGCAAACCCCATGTTGCTCTCTCCTGATTTATGGTGTTTACGTAGTCTCACCTGGGTCTGCTGCTGTAAATGGAGTGCCATCTTCTGTGTAGAACGTAGGTTCATTCTGAGAGGAAAAAAACAAATCCATGACAAAGAGAAATACAGAGAAAAACTGGAGAATTTAAGATAAGAAAAATGCGGAGTGCAGTACAGTTGACACTCACCATGAAGTAGTTGGGGTCGTTGTCTGGTGTGGCATTGCTGGCAGATGCAGCAGCACGGACTCTGCCCCAATCACTGGATCTCAACTCCACTAATTTCAGAAGCATCTGTCTGACATCCCTGAGGAATAACATCCTCATATCAGAAGATTTTCCACAGGACATCTATGAGGGTACCTCTGAACGTTTTTTCTTTTTGCACTGGAGCCTTTTTACAGTTTATGCCACACTTCTGAATGTGTGTGTTAAAAAGCTAAAATGCTTTGGAACAAATTTTCATCTTAGTTGTTTACATAACCCTTGCACATAAACCTCTTATAAAATCAGTATTTTCTGTGAAAGAATATCTCTTCTCCATAGTTTTTTTTTATGGATGAACATCTCTAACATTTCCACCTAGTACACACAAGATCATTAGTTGCAACTACGTTGGCAGACACATTGGCAAATGTCTCTCCATTCATTTGCAGCACCTCAGATGCAGAAACATATTTCAAGCTTTTTAAATCGAAGATTACAATAAACCTAAGCCTGGAGTAGCAGCTGCACACAGAAGACCACACTGATCTACACACCTACTGCAGGTCGCATCCAGTAGAATATTTTCAATTCTTTGGATCAGTTCTTCCATGTGTGGTTTTCCGCTCTCTTTCCATGCGTCATCCAGGACAGAACCTGTCAGCTGTAAATTTAAAACATGTTGTCATTACCTCCTTAAAAACTACCTGGAAATATTTCAATACAAATCTGTAAATGTGTCTAAGTGAGATTTGATACCTTAAGTAGTTTGACAGCACAGATGAGATTTGCATCCACAGGATTGTTGAACAGACTGTTCATCAAGTCATTCAGAGCAGACAGGAGGATATCTGCTCGATTTGGGGGTCCTTTTCCACTTTTCACCTGAGCAAAAACAAACAGATGACTCAGTGACATGATGAAGAAAAGGTTCAAGAGGTGCCAGGTGGGATTCTGGTGTTGGTGGCTTATCAGCCAAACTTGCAAAGTTGCCCCTCATCTGAGATGTACAACATAAATAAAAGGTGGACGGCCCATGAACTAAAGTTCGGCTTGAACAGAACAGCTACCTGTCAATCAAATTAATAAGAACCCTGATTATGTGATTCAAAAAGGAAGCCAATATTGTGTTTAAAATTGAACAAACTCATTAAATAAATGCATGCTGTCTCAAAAACAAACCTCTTACCTCCAGGTTAAGATAGAGCTCTCCCAGAAACAGCACAAAGGAGTGAAGTTTCTTCTGAGTCTCCGCATCTCCTCGAACAGCTACGTCCCTCTGTTCAAACTCTATTCGACATCTACAGAAGACAACATTCTTCCTTTTTAATGACAATTTGACAGAACAATGACAGCTCACTCACAACTCAGTTTATAACACTAAAAATATTTCCATTTCATCATGCTTTTCCATCAGTCTCATTGCTAAAAGAAGTGCATTATACAAAAAGTTAAGCGGATTTGAGTCATGAGATCTTATTTACCTCTGATAGAAACCCATATTGAAATCAGTAAAAACTGAAATAAAATCACCTTTTCAGGAGCAGCTGGCGAAAGTTGCCACTCGGTGGGCTGATCGTGAGGTGATGGGACAGGTAGTTACAGAGCCTGGCACCCGTGTAAGAGAAGTTCGGAATGGCAGTAGACTGCAATGAAGAGAAAACTTAATACGCAGCAACTAAATATTATCTAATATCTATGAAAAAACAAAATGAGAACTGAATGTGTCTCTCCATACCTGTGTGTAGATCAGTTCCACCAGCTCCTTCAACAACTCTTCAGTAGTAACCCAGGAATTGAACATTCCAGTTATGTATTCAACATCTGACTCAAAGGACCCTGGTGAAGAGCTCAGGTGGCTGAGGAAGTCTGTGACCATATCAGCCAAGGTTGGTTCACCATAATAGCTGTCATCATAAAAACTGGGGTCTGTCTGTACAAAAATCATAATAAAAACACGAGAAATAAATCTTTATCATGCTCATGCAAAATAACTGTGTGACATTCATTTTATCTTTACAAAAGTAATGATGCATGCTCTACTAACAGTTTCTGACTCACACTTGGAAGATAAAAGTGAAGAGAACCATCATGATGCAATACTGTTTTACTAATATTTGTAAATAGGTAGTAATAGCATCAGGATAAAGGTGGTGATGGTGTAAAACTTCTCTTACTTCATACGAGTTCATTCCAGAGGGGACAAACTCTGGGGCACTGGCTGAAAGCTTTGATGATTTGACAATGGAATCCACTTCATTACACCTTTTGGAGGCAGACATACTGTTGGCATTTGCACTTTGTTGGGGTTTGTTCTGTCTTTTAAAATCTGAAAGAGGAAAAAGAAAGATGTTCTCAGTCCTTGTTATATGTGACTCTGCTCATCCCACGTGGACAAATATTCTTTTGTCTATGCATTAAAAAATGTTTCTTAATGTTAATAATCTTCATGCAAAAATGCCAATGTCGGCCCCTCAAATGTAGATAGATTTTATTTATTTAGACTTCCTGCTTGTCTCTGTTTCATTGACTGACAAAACAAGACATTTAAAGACATCATCTTGGACTTAAAATGAAAAATTGTGATAGACATTTTTACTATTTTCTGGCATTTTTTAGATATTACAGCCTTAGCTTAAACATGAAAATTATTTGATAACCACTATAATAAATAAGCCAATTTGTACAGGAGCAAGTAAAATTTGAATTGAGGTGAGTAGATTTCTGACCCACTTGTCAGACCAGAGCAACATTAAAGCTGAACTCTGTCCATTATTCCAGAGGGAAATTTGCTGTATTGCCACAGAATTTAACAATAAAACACACAAAGCATGAAAGAATTATCAAAGGGAAATGAAAGACATGATCTACACATGGCAGACATCCACAGCAAACAGCACACAACACTACACAGCACTGTCCTGCAGTGCTTATAAAGTATAAGAATTCAATATGAGAAACTAAGTGCAAAGGTGCAATGCAGGACAGGACAAAAAACAATACTTCATACTATTTTGTGCTAAATATAATCCAGAAATAAGGTTTTCATGCAGGACTAATTTGGGAAAGAGTGTATGTGCATCTGCCATCTTCCCCCCAGTGCTGCAACTCATGAATGTGTGTTATAAAGTGTGATGATGGGTGGTGGGATAAAGGAAATATAACTGTTACTTTTGCAACTGGGGGGCCAAAGACATTGACCTGGTAGAGGGGCCTGACCCTCACTGAACAAGTGGTGCTGTGGGAGAGAGATGCACCAACACACATCATTCGCTGCAACACTGCTGGCTGCAGCACAGCATACCCCCAACTCT
Source organism: Lutjanus erythropterus (assembly GCF_056507025.1). NCBI lineage: Eukaryota > Metazoa > Chordata > Actinopteri > Lutjaniformes > Lutjanidae > Lutjanus > Lutjanus erythropterus. The sequence continues at coordinate 20,242,326 of NC_139326.1, read as the reverse complement.
ATCAGACTTATTGTTTAAGGTCATGCTGCAGGCCAGGGGCACCTAAATGGACCTAGTGGACCCTAGTGGTGCAATGTACGGTTTAGTTGGCTGTCATCCCAGAGTGACACATAAAGAAAAGATATGTTTTTTTCAGAAGCAAATACCAAAACATTATCAATATGTACTGGCTGATACTGACGTGTTTTGGGGAGAGTTAATATACCTGTTTTTTTTTCACCTTTCTAATATAATGACTTTGTTTTGACTGTACTTTTATTTTGTTACAGTATTGGCAGGTGTAAATGTGACATATTTGACTCGTCCAAACATTGGACTTATTCTCATGTAGACTTTTGCAGATGATACCGAAAGACAAAGTTTTTATTCTACACAGTGAACAAACCTATCTCACAGGTAGTTTACTAACCTACTGCTTAACGCCACCTACTTAATCAGATTTGTAAGGGGAACCCATGCTTCCTCTTTGCTCTGCGTTGCTAATTCAACATAACATTAGGTTTGCTTTAGCTAATAAGTTAGCTCTACAAACGTTTGGCTGGTACGACAGCCTTAGGTTAACTGTGGCACGTAACTACTTAACAATGTGATATCTGAGTGGGAGCTTTATTTAGATGCTGCATTACCTCACATGAAATAACAATCCAACAGGTGCATGTTGCAACGCCAAAATGCTAACTTAAGCTGACATGAATGGTAGTTAGCAACTAGCTGTTAGCTATCCGATGAAAGCGAGTATCATAATGGCTCCCACAGTCGTGTCTAGAAGGGAACCCCAGACCTGCTAACAATCTCGCGAGAGTGATCGTTTTAATCCAAACAATGACCGTAACCTTAAGCCCACTCAAGTGTGTTTTATCCCTAAACATACTCCAGTCTTCAGCACAGCACCGTCGCATTATTAAACATAATTCGTTCGTGCAAAGTGCACAATCAAAAAAAAGACAACGCTTACAAATCTCGCGAGGGTTTCGCAAATCAAGGGTTCACTTCTAGGCATAACGCCCCTCTGCTTCTCAGCTTACCTGTCAGTCGGAGGAAATTTTGTGACTTCTGTTTAATTCAGGTTAAAACTGTGTGTGTGTGTTTCGGCCCTCAGTGACCAAATCAGCGAGTGACAATTAAGTTTCCAGTTACAGGAAATCGAATGTGAAAGTAGCTATTAGCTCACTTAGCTTGTTGATGTTAGCTAGTTGACAGCTCCCTACCTCCACCAGCAACGTCGTTGCTAACGTTGTTCTCGGCTAAAGGCGGGGATGTTCGCGGCTGTCTCAACGGTTCCCTTTGGTTGAATATAGCGGTCTTGGTGTCACCATCCCCGGCGGGACCCATGAGCCCGGGGTCTGCTGGAAGATTTCGGGTTCTCCCTGCTCCAGGAGTTCGGTCGAAATTCTCGTTCATGACTACTGGTTTGTCAGCCTCGGCTCTCACAGCAGCATCAAAAAGAAGAAGAAGAAACGCCGTTCACCGTTTTTTGCGTTGTAGCAGTTGCGTGTGTTTTAGCACAGCAAAACACGCCCTATCTGTCTTTCATGATGGGTTTTTCGCTATTGCACAGTATCACAGTACATACACAACTTTTTCTGCCACTTCCTTTAACAACAAACGCGCTGTCGCTGATTATCCCTGGCAATGTTTTATATCTAAGTGAAACTGTCTCCCTCTAGTGGCGCGGAGTGGAAGCGCAGCCACCAGTGGCTTATGATGCAGCGTCAAAATACAAGACGAGATAATCAGAGGTGAAATTATTCACATTTCTTATTCGTAAATGTAGAAATAATGCATTGTAATGCATGCTATCTATAATGTATTTTTTTCTTCATATTGATGACGGGACGGTAGTCTAATTTCATTGGGGGAGCAAGTAAGCGACGTTTAACTTTTTCTCCTCCCAGATTCATTCTTCCCTTTTAAGATTTATTGTAAAAGGGCCCAATTAAAATGATAACTTTATAAGATATTGTATAATAGCTATGTAATAATTTGTTTTGAAGTTATAAAAAGCAGCTCCCTAATATTTTTTGCAAAGTTCCTATATGTATCGTCCATTTAACCAGGTAAAGCCTCATTAAAATTCAAATCTCTTTTTCAAGACTGACCTGGCCAAGAAGGTAGCATAAAACATTTCACACAAACAATGCAAACAGACAAGTATAACAGTCACACATTACAAATGAGTGAACACAATATCCAGTTTATATGGAATACAAGGTCAAGGACAAATGCGATTAAGATACAGGCACAATCTCTAAAAACGATTACAGAGAAATTTTAAGAGCAACCACACTGACCAAGGTGGCCATTTTCTCAATCCATCTTGAAAGAAGAGAATTATTAAAGTTAAAACATGCTCATGCACAAAAAGGGGGGCATTTTGCAGTTAATGTTATATTATAATTCGTTGGAATGTTGGATTATCATTATTGATGCTTACATGTGTGAGTAAAATTGTACTGTGGTAGATGTTTGAGGTGATTGCTACTTTTAAATCCTGTTACTGAGTAGTTTATAGCAGTTTTTTCATAATATGATTTTCTATAAAATGCATTGGAGTTGAAAAAAAAAAAAAAAAAGTACAAATTTCTCCCTGAAATGTAGTGGCAAAGGCATATAAAGTAGCATTAGTAGTATTTTTGGTATTTTTGTAAAGATTTGGCTCCTCACTATCATTCAATTGAAGATACTTGGTTGGATTCTGAGGTCATTAGTCAAAATCCTGGCCCCCCTATGAAAATCAGTCAATTAAATCTGTTCACATTATATGTATTGATTAAACTACTCAGTTATATTTACACATTTTATTTGTTACATGATCTGTTTAAATGCAGTTCAAAAAAATCCTCTTCACTGCCAAGAAATCTAGTAGAGAAATACTAAGAAAATACTAAATTCCTTTATATTAATTTAAGGTCATGGTCTGTTTTTGCCATGAAAGCTCTGTGTGGAATTTTTGATTTGATCTGAACTTCTGCTTAGGTTGTGTAAAATCACCAAATTTCTAGAAAACACATTAAGGACATGACCTCAGTGTCTGCAATGTAAGCTTCTGCCCTGTTTGTGGGTTTAAGCGGTGGTTGTCTGCACAACATGAGCGTATAATGATGGACCTGTTAACGGGTGTGTGGTTGAGTGGGTTAAATCACCTCATATTGATCTAAAATATCTGCGAAAGCAACAAGAGCTGGATAATCACATTTAACTGATATATCAAACAGATGTGAATGCGTCGCAGAGGAGATTCTGGACCTGTTCAACCCCTCAGACGTGCCTCTCTCCCTGAGCTCACTCAGTAGCTGCCCACTACAAACATGTGTTGCACCAGACCTCTCAGTGTAAGTATTCATTAGTTGTTTTAGCCTCCAGTCATTTTCCACTTGTTTCCCAAAGCTGGATCACATTATGCCACAGAGAATTCCCGTGCCAGAAATGTGGAGACCTACTTTGATAAAAGATTACTGTCCCTATTTTCTGTTATTGCAGTTTTTCCCCCCATGCCAGTATCTTGGAGGGAGTTCAAACATTCACAAGTCTCAGGAATGCACAAAATGACAAATGACTTGGTGTTGAGGAGGGGGATCACACACACACCCATCACCACAGATTTTAAATGCAAAAGCGTGCAGTTTCATGATTCAGCAGTACAGTATTTGGGTGAAATCCCTGGTGATTTATTGGCTGCACCATTAGGTTACATACAAAACAATTAAAGACAAATCAAGGAAAATACTGTGTGCTACTGTGGTGTAATTTTTCACAGTGACCAAATCTTGTGTGAGGCTGTCAAAAGGATCAATACTTTGAGGGCCTTAGTAGATAATTTAGTAGAGCGCCTGCCTCGCCTCTGAGGCTGAGTCCTCAGTGACGGCCGTGGGTTTGATTCCAGCCTACAGCCCTTTGCAGTGTGCCCCTGCTTCTCTCCCCCATTTCCTGTCTGTCTAGAGTTGTTCTATAAAATAAAGGCCCAAACCCCTGAAAATAATGTTTAAAAAAAGCATGCATATTTTATCCACACATCTAGTTTAAAATGATACAACATCCGTTAGAGGTGTCACAGTTCTCCTAATCCATGATTTGATATTTCACTTTTAATTTTAAGGATTGATTCAACTTGATTTTTCAATGTAAACTCTTTTTTAGGCACTGATTGTGTGACTATCGAGTCTTGATTTGTAAAGACCAACAGATCATTGGTTTAAGACTGATAGATCTGTGTGGTGTGTCATCTTTGAAGTGTTGTTTTTTTATTTGGACAGGCCAGACACTGCAACTAGGTTGGGGTGGAGAGAAAAATAAGTATTGGGAGAATCACTGATTCTGCCTTTGATTTCGATTATTAAAATTGAAAGTCATTTGGGTAATTTCTGATTTAATATTGAAATTGTGAAACGTTTGATATCCATATCAAAAGTATCAAGATAAGATCAACCAAGTGCTCATTCAAGACCTCAGTTCAGTTCAGTCTTTATTCCTCTGCATGAAATTTGGCTTGCAGCAAAGACATTGTTCAGTGACTTTTTCAGCACGAGCACTGTGTGCATCTTATTAATAAAAAAAAGAAAAGAAAGTATCCTATTTTGTGTACATAGGACTATTTTTTTGCTTTTTGCAATGGAATCGAAAGATTCATCAAGTATTATTTATAGTAGTTTATGTATTCCTTCTCATCAATTTTAGAAAACAAAGCTCAAACCAGTTGTGAAAGTTTTTGCCCAAAGGAAGACTTCTACAAGGTTCTTACAGGTACTGGATATCCTTGAAAACACTGGAATTTTAATGTCGTGTTTTCAAGGTTTAAAAAGTGCTTGGAATTCAGATAAGGAGCTTGAAACTGTAATTACCTTACTTTCCAAACCAATCGCTCCGACTGAACAGTTTGCCTTTTAGATAAAGAAATAGAATAAGTCAAAGAGAGCCTAATTCGTTTTTCCTTTTGCACAAATGATAATGACTTCACTCGAGCCTTGCTTGCCACTCTGCACGTACAGCTGTACTTAGAGTGATCTGTCAGTCTCCTTTGATGTGATGATGATCTGATGGAAGAGTGAATGGGAGGCCAACGGATGAAAACATGACAGGAGGTTGCTGCTTCGATGAGAGATGGTTCGAAAATGAAAGGTGAAAATATATATAATGAAGAAGTTAAGTAATCATTTTGCAATAGGGTATAGGGTGCCTGAAAATGCTCCTTGAAAAGTGCTTGAATTTGACTTTGGAGAAGGTGTAGGAATACTGCTTCTAAATCTTTCCTTTTAAATCCATTCATGAATTGCACCCAGTAGCCCTTTGCTGAACTTCCTAATCTCACTTCTTAGGTAATCTCTAAAGGTTTATCCTCGGGCCACTGTTGTGAACCCGGCCTCAGAGGTGCAACAGCCTCACCATATTGCACAATAACTTGAGAGACCAGAGAAAATCTCATTGACGGTTCAGAGATCATGAAACAGTATTCCATATGTTGCCCTGACTGTCATGGTGGAACGCACTGCAGCATTCCTCAGTATTAGTCATTCGTTGCGGGGATTCCTTAAACGACTATTAAAGGACAATATACCGTACCTTCGCTTAAAGCAAAGGCTTTCCTGCACTCAGATCGCTTTTGTTGTTTTCCCTCCTTTTCCAGTCTTGAATCACGGGCCAACTTGGATGGATTTGGGAGTCCATCCCTCACCTCCTCGTCTTCGCCTCCTCGTCCGATTTTTCATGCCTGCGCTAAGATGGATGTTCAGAGAGGCGGGATAAGAGAACATGAGGCCCGGAAGCCTGTGGTGTTAATGCTCTCCCCGCGGCCTTTTGATCTGGCATCAGGGCAGCTGTCATTGATTAGTGTGTTTGTAGATGATTACTGAAGGAAGTGGGTGGTCAGACGCAGGTCATATCTCTCCTTCTCTCTCTCATTCACATTTCTGCTTCCACTCACACATTCAGATCCTCAGAAACAGACCAACATGACAAAGCTGTTTTTGCAAGTATTATCAGCAGGTGCTCAATCAGCTATCTTTACTATTCAAGCCCTGCTGCACTTGGGGAATGTTGCAGCTCCTCAGTAATGGGCTGATATTAGGAAATGATGTCATCATCTACAGGCCGTGCAAGTTCCCTCCCTCCCATTTTGTTGTGGTCGGTCTGTATGTTTCCCGTTTGTTTGGGAGCTAATCATTAGTGCAATGGTTGCCACATGGAATATCTGGCAAGGCATTAATAGTTGCCTTTTGTCCCTTCCCACCTCAGAGAGCCAGATAAGAATAGACTTATCATAACCTGCCTGAATGTTCACCAGTGTTTAACCCTAGCAGAGTTGGCAGAAGTGTACATATTTTTACTCAGGTACAAGTACAGTTACTTGTGTAAAAAAGACTCTGGTAAAAGCAGAAGAACTGATTCAACTTCTTTACTCAAGTGAAAGTGAAAAAGTACAGGCTTTGAAATGTGCTCAAAGTATAAAAGTGAAAAGTAGATGTTTGAACCTCAACTTTTGTCTGCAGTCAAGTCTCCCTCTCTGTCTCCCGCTTTGTTTGTTTCATCGTGTTGTCTTTTACACTTTTTATCATTTTCTTACACTGTTTACATCATGTTACGTCGTTTTCATCCAGTTACATCTTTTTGTTTTTGTCTTTTATGTAGCTTTTCTTTGTGCTCTGTCTTCAACAGCGTTTTCATTTTGTTTCATTGTTTTCATCTTGTTACGCTGTTTTTGTCATGTTAGGTTGTTTTCTTCTTGTTGCGTCTTTTTCATCATTTTCATCTCGTTGCATCTGTTGTGTGTGATATGCACTGATGGATAAACAAAGGAACTATCTTTTCTGTTATTATCCCATCCATTTAGGCTGAAATCAGTCTTGACAAAATAGGAATAATCAATAATTCCCCTCAAATACATTAAACTATAACAATTCTGTTTTAAGAATATAGGAAGTAGAAAGTACATATATCATTTTATATGTTAAATGTACGGAGTAAAAGTAAAAAGTTGTCAGAAAAAGAAATACTCAAGTAAAGTGCAGATGACAGTAAAATCCACTTATGCATAATAATAAAGTAACTTAGTTACTTCCTACCTCTGCCCGCTACTTGGAAGAAATGTTTTTTTGGAGGAAGTAAGACAACAGCATTGCAGAGGAGAAAATTGTATTTTATTTTCACATAATAGAGTTCCTATAAAAAGTAGAGAATGCAAAGAAATGCTTGCCTTGTAAGTGTTCCCCTCCAGTTAAATATTTTCACAAAATAAATAAATCATTACAATACAGTCAAAACGCAGTGGTTAAGTATCAAACATTTGCTTTAAATGTGTTGTATCCTCTATTATTTCATGCTGTTGTGATAAACTGACTGATCATTTCCTTTTTCTGATCCAGTTTCTATCTCCTCTCCCTTTGCTGATGTCTGGTGTCTCACAGGAGAAAATGGATTATAAATAACATGTCGAGATACTTCTGCATCTACCGCAGTTCATTAGCTGGGACAGTATCTTCTGTGTTGTCCACATTACACACAAATCCAGTTGCAAACTGTTTGGCACAGAAAAAAAGGATAAATATTGCATCCCGTGCCACAGAAAACACAGACATCATCAACTTCTCCCGCCAAATAAAATGTATGATCTCAGTCAAAGTCAGGAGCAGAGATCTTATTTTTGTGTAACAGTGTTAGTGCCTTGTTTCCAATTGAGAGATTTCTCAGTGTCTTTATTTTACAGCTTTTTTTTTTTCAGTATTGAAAACGTCTCTGTCCAGTGCTGCATGTCCTCCTTCTCCAGTCGAGTTCTCCAGTTAATTCACACCACAATTGGAAGGAAGTGGGTGGCCGTGTTCTTCCTGCGGGTTTTCTTCCCTCTCAGTGGCTTCCCGTGGACGTTCAGCCCCACGAACATCTGCCGCTTCTTGTTCTTCCACTCGGCTGACGCGTACGTGTTGTAGCCGTTCTCCTCGATCCGCTCCTTCAGGGTGCAGTCGACTCCGAATTCCCTCTGGAAAAAACAGCAGGTATCATATTTCAGTGTTATAACCCCCGACATGTGAGGTTAAGGCAAAACACAGATCATTTTCTTGTGCAAATCCATTGTGGTTGCACATTGGTTTACTTACTACTCCTTAATCTACACAGCATGTTTTGCTTTGTGTGCTTATGCAGAAACTACACTTTGGAAATTGCACAGTTCTCCTGGAGGTTCACGTGTGTGTGTGTGTGTGTGTGTGTGTGTACGTTTGTGTGCAATGCTCTGGTTGAGATTCAAAGTTGACCCAGCAGTTAGAGGAGTAAAGATAAGGAAGGACTCTGATAAGGACAGAAGAATCTAACACTATCTCTGTCTGTGGAGCATCCAGATTGACCCCTGACCCGGATACTAACCGCTCCGTACAGTTCTCCCTTCCTGCTGATAGCCAGATAGTAGTTGCTGTTCAGCCCTTTGATGGCCACCACTCCCACGTCCACCGATGTGATTTCCAGAATACCTAGGATATGGCAAAACAAAAAAACAAAACAAAACAAAAAATATATCAACATGTGTCAACAATCAGAATGTGCATAAGACCTCACACAACATTTGTGTTTCTTAGTTGTTTGAGCTGAACTGACAGAGAAAAAAACTTTGGAAAGTAATTTTAGTACACAGAGACAAAACCCAGAAGACATCTGTATCTGTACTTAATAGAGTATTTATTTTTCTGACAACTTTTTTCTTTTATGCCCTACATTTTAATGGAAATACGTTTTACTCACTGCTCAAGAAAGGCTTGCTACTTTATTTTTGATGAATTTGAAAAGAATTATTGATCATTTTTATTTTGCATCATTGCACGCCGCTTTCCCAAATCAAAAATTTCAACCTAAACCTGTATAGAACAATAATGCATAGAAAAGGTTATACATCAGTGCATGTCATGTAGGACAGACGAACAATGACATTAAAGGTATAACACAAACAAACATAACAAGACAAAACAGACATTACAAGACAAAAATAATGTAAAAGATGTAATGACGTAACAAGAAGAAAACAATGTAAAAGACATGACAAGACAAAAAAGATGTTACAAGACGAAACTAGCAAGAGAGGGAGACTCAACCACAGAGAAAAGCTGAGGTTCTGTCAGCACAGAAACAGGTGGTAGAAATGTCCTTCAGAGGACGTTTTAGAGGTGCAATGAATAATCGATCATTGTCAACTACTAAATTAACTGCCAATTCTTTTGATAATCAATTCATTTTTTTGAGTCATTTTTTTCCGAAAATCAGTCCAAATTTTCTTTGCCTCTCTATGACTGTAAATTGAACACGTTTGGGTTTTGGACAAAACACCAAAGGACACCATATTGGGTTCTGGGAAACACTGATTTCTTTTCGCCAATTTTCACCAATTTCTGGCATCTTATGGACCAAACGACTAATCGATTAATCAGATTAATCAACAATGAAAATAATTGTTAATTGCAGTCCTATGAGTACATTTCAGAGCCTGTTTTTCACTTTTACTTAAGTAAAGGAGTTGAATCAGTGTTTCTACTTTTAATTCATTGTCTTTTTAAGTATCTGTACTTCTACTAGGGTAAAGAATGTGTGTATTTTTCCTGCCTCTGCAGATAAGAGTATAAAACACTTAATACTTTGGCAGCAGTCGCAGGCCATGCATTTTTACAGCCAGTAACTAATGCATAACAACATATAGCATGCTCATTTCAAGACGTTTACATGTGGGAACACACAGTGTGGGAATTCTGTGCAAGGTCACAATTATTCTCTGAGCACATTTATCATTTCAGTGATATTATAAAGTTACTTTACAGCCTACACCTGTGTAACAGATTCCAGCTGCACAGGCCATTTAGTTTGAAAATTAATGGGTGGATACCACAGAGATTCTCAGGTTGTTTATGTTCTGTTTGGTATTTGGGTTTCCAGGTCCCTATACAAGTAATTCAGGTTCCTCATAGGCTATTAGAAGGGCTAATTTATACCCCAGTTAACAAGGGCATGCTTTAGCCGCAGACAGCTGTGGTTATTTGTGTGGTCTCAGTATCAGAGGTCAGAGAGATATAACTTCCTAATGTGTCCTTTGACCACAGAACCCACTTGTCTCGTCGAATGCCGGCGTGAGTGTGCGTGTGTGTGTGAACCTCCCCGGGTTCCCATGGCATGTTTGATTTCATGCCTCCCTCCCTGACTTCCTTTCCCCACTTCCTGTGAGCTGTCGTTATTTTATCCCGATAAGCACACATATGTGGGGACACACACACACACACACTCCGATGTGGGGGTGTGAACTCCAGAGAGTCGACGACATGCTTTGATCAGATCGGTGGCCCCTCCTCTGTCTGATGACTGTTTGTGTGGCGACCCGCTCCTCCACTGTCAGACCCACTCTCCGGTGGCTGGGGGGCCTGCTCTAAAGCTGCCAGCACTCGTACGTGAGTGGACAGTGGACGGCGCAGGTGTGCGTCCCCCCTCCCCCCCGCCAAAGAACAATCCCATTCTCTTAAAAAAAAATACAGCAGCTTCTCTCCTCATCGGTGAGGTCTTGACTGTATCAGTTTCTAGTTCAAACAGTGGCACCTCGGGGCAGTGAGGTCTGAAGTGGCAAGGCGGTGGTGGGGACTCTGACACAACGGCCATTGAAGATCTGAGAGGAGCTGGTTTCTCTATGGGATCGGGTGTCGGGTACGGAGTGAGGATGTAAGACAATCTATGGCAGTCTCTGGCTGCTCTGTAAACATGGGAGGGATGAAAGGAAGGAGAACAGAGGAGGACAGAGGAGCCATGACAGTGAGACTGGGGGTGGAGGGAGGATTAGTAAGGCTGTAATGATCACTGATCAAAGTCAGCCACCGGAGGCAGGGGCGAGACAGGTTGTATATACACACACACACGCACTAATGTTCTCAAACACACACATAGTTAATATTGCAGCAGGTGAATGTGCACTTGCATTCCCAACCTGGCTGTGAAATGACAAAATCTCCATAGAGAGTAATGAACGTATGGCTGCAAATATGGGAAAATGCCATAAGAGAAAGCATGCTCTCCATTTAGCTTCCTCCAGATTACAACATTAACCTGTAAATGTGACAACAAATGCTTTGTGTGGGGCAGATTTTTACAAACCACATGTGTAAAACGTAGCCTAAAGTCAGCCAGCCAGGTTCAGCTGTTTACGTGGAGAGACAGCAGTTTTTCTTTTGCATGCTGGTTGCTTTTTCCTAATGTGTGGCTTATTTGATACGCTCTGTTTGGAGTTACAACAGTAAATGGTGCGTTGGTTGTGGAATGGAGGCGCACACAACGCCAATGAGAATTAAAGGTGGTTTTTCCACAGTGGGATGCCAAAAACCATGTGCTTTGCAGCTTCAATTGTTATTCTTTCACACTCCTACTTGAAATTAATGTTCAGGGGCTGCAGAAAATGACATCTGAGTAGATAAGGAACAATGTAGATTTTGATTGGTGCCATTCCCATGCAGAAAAATGGTGCGGAGTGAGGCGTAACTCAGGATATATGGTAATAACACTTGATAAGGACCACACTGAGTGTATTTACACAGAAGGGATATCCATCCTCTTCCCCACCTCAGAGAAAAGCTATACATCTCTCCCCTCAAACATCCATAAGAGCACCATCTGTTTTTTCCCCACACAAAAGGCCACTGCTTTGATTAAAGGAGATGAATACACATGAAGACACACACTTAAACACACTCATTCACTTATAGCATATACACACACACTTCTTGAGCCATGTCCACAAGCATCTTGCACACATGGCGTGGCCCCTACACTGTAAAAAACAGAGGAATTTAGTGGAATCAACTAATCTTTTCTCATTAAATTAAAGCTATAGTATGTAATGTTTCCGGATTGAATTTCTAGAAACACTTGACATATGTTCTATATTTTGTTGAGTTGTGTGCTTACATTATCCTAAATGTTTCCAACCATGTTCAAACCCAAAGAAATCTGTAATCTATTCAAGGTAACAGTGCATTTCCTATGAGCTTGCTAGCTAGTTGCTTTAATATCCAGGAAAACATGGTATATGTCTGAGAGTGAGGAAGAAAGTCTTCCATAAATCTAAATGTTTTTCTTATGTTTTTAAGTTAAATAAACTTAAAACTTCTAGTATTTATTTTGACACTTCAGAACAGTTCAACCAATTCATTGAATTAAGTCTCTAAAGAAACACAATCAGTATATTAATCCCAGTTATTATAATTATTTGAGAGCTAAAACTCGCCAAAGACCTTTCTTTTATAGTTTGAAGTAAACATATATGATGAAAATGATGTGTTTTATATGCAAATCCAAGTTGTTTGTAATGTTTGTCAGTGTGACTGTTGGTTCAACTTAATATCTTAAGCTTAATGAACATGTTTATTGAATTCAGGTCCTACCCGCTGGCACTGAAAATGCAATAGATTTAAGCTCTTTGTGTGAAATGAAGAATTTTTCTCGTCTTAAACACAAATCAACCTAAAAGGCAGCCTGGACACTACATTTTAAGTTTTAAGTTAATTTTTTTCTTGTATTTTTTGACATTTTTTTTAGTTTATGTAAAAATAGTATTTTTACAGTGTACAGCACAGAAACACAACTGGTGGCCTGACACATTCGCACAAACACTTAGACACACTTACACACACACGATCTTGACAGGCTCACCCTCTAACACCATCACAGCCGTGGATGATTAACCGAAACTCTTTTACCTCTGAGCTTTTTCTTGCGTCTTATTTATCCATATATCACTCGTCATTCAGAGCTGTTAGAAGTCAATAAATTAAAGATAAGTGAGCTGTGAATCATAGATATTTTAATCACATACTCAGGCCATGCAGACAGTTGCTTCGCTGACTTTAAAATAATCTCCCTTCCTCTCTTGCTGCCTCTGTGTAACCTCAGCACAGGCTCCCAGCGGGTTGGAGAGCCATGTGGGACAGTTTTGCGCTGGCATCCCCATAAATCTGTGGGAGGCTGTATACTGGCTCTTTAACAGACAGTGAGCCGGGTCCTTGCAGGGCCACAGGCAGCACCCAAAACCAAAACCTCCACATCCATACACATCTCTTACTAAAAACGGGGGACTTTTTCAGGCTGTGGACCCCCTAGCTGATAGAGAGATGGTGCAGGGACTTGCTATTACATAGTTAAATATTTTCAGGTTTTCTCTCATTTGCACTTACCCATAACTGTTAAGTCAACAGCAGTCGTAGCATAGCTAATGTTAGCTGTGTTAGCCTCCCCCTCTGCACTTTTGCAGGTGGTTTTTTGAGGCAAAGGTTAAGTCAGAGTCTCATGCTCATGAAGTTAAAAAACAATCCATTGTGGCTCACAATAATGTGTGAACACGTGGGATAATGATACAGATAATTTGTCAATATGTTGCAATAATACGTAGCTCACTGGCTCGCCATTCTAGATAAGTGCTGCACAGTGATTTAGTTGTTAGCTAGCTCACATGATTGCACAAGGACTCATGGGTAGCCTTTTGTCAGTGTTGTGTAAATTGAATTTGTTTTTTGTTTTTACAAATAGGCTGACTAATCTTATGCAAATGATACGGTGGATTTATATTAAAGGAACAGTTTACCCCAGAATACTCTTACCTGTGGGGCTGTTTATAGATCTAGATTGTTTTGATGTAAGTTGCTGAGTTTTGGAGATATTGGCCCACTCTTGAATTCAATACAAGATGGTATTCCGCTCGTGGTCTTGACAGGCCAAAAAAAAATACATTTCAATGCGACAGCAATGTCTGTTTTCCAAAAAATCATGACTCAGTTACTCCAGATAATCAACAGACCTTGTTGTGAACAGTTTCATGTAGAGACTATTTCCTCTCCCCGGTAGAATCTACTGGAACTACTGTCTTTTCTTTTACTAAAAACAAAGTATGAATCTGCTCAAGGTCTGCAGATTATCTGGAGTAACTGAGTCATGATGTCTGGAAAGAGACATTGCTGTTGAGTATTTTTTGACACTTTGAGTAACACAAGCCAAGTGCCATCTAGTCCCATTATATTGAAAATAAGGCAGACATCTCTATGAGCAATATCTCCAAAACATGGCAGCTCAAACCAAAACTATCCAAATGGATAAATAGCACTAAAGGCCAGTGTAAAAATATGTATTCTTGATTTTAGAATGAAATGTCCCTTTAATGTGTGTTTTTGGACATATCCTATTTAAAAGAAAAAAATTATATAATTCTAGAATAATAATTTGTACACCCACCACCCCCCCGCAGTAACTCTGAGGACCTCCAGGGGGTCACAGACCTCCTGTTGAAGACCCATGTACTAAAGTGTGATCAATATATACAGTCATCAATGGTAAAACTAGAATGCAGTGTGTCTTTTTCATCTTCTGGCTCAGGAAAAGGCAAGCCATCCTCCACTCATCACTAAAAAAACCTGATATTTTGTCACTTCAAGGGACCATCGAGGGTCTACAAAGGACGTCAGCCCTGGGATCATGTCTAGCCCCAGGGGCCAGAGCAAAGACTGAAGCTGCTGTTGTGTAGTATCCTTTACCGTGAGAACCTGATACGAGGGCACATAATCCACACACAGTGTCCCCAGACCCCCTCAGGACACAGCTTTTTGATGGCACCACCATTGATACTGAAGCCGCTCGGCTTTGATGTGGCCACAATGATGTTCAGCCGTGTCATTCATGAACTTGTACCTCTAGAGAGTCCCCCGTGCTCCCCTTTCTTTCACCTCCCTCCCTAATACAATGTGCAATCTGCACTAACTCAAACCGACTTTTGAAAAAGACAACACGCTCCTAAAAATGAGGAGTTGTGGGACAATAAAAAAGACAAGACAGAGTGATAAATCATTTCCCAAACATACATTAAATTTAGGGAGCATTTCACACACCACTATTATGATAAAGTGAGTCAGACTTCCTCACGCCACTCTAGTTTTACAACTTAAAAGAAACCACTGACAAACGCGGCAGTAAAGGCATCACGGTGTAATACGGTCAGTAAATAAAGTTGCCTCTGTCATGACCTTGTCAAAACAAACATCTCCCCTGACATTCTGCCTCCCCGTGCCATTTCCCCTCAGTCACTTTGATTGAATGTGTGGTTTAGCTCTCCCAAGAGGAACATTAAAGGCTTCCATATACACTCGCTATGGGGTCGGGGGACAGAGAGAAAAAGAGGGAGAAAAAGAGCACGTGAGAAGGAGTGCAATGTATATGTGTGTGTGTGTATGTGTGTGTCTGTAATAAGCAAGCACATGTGCCGTCGCTATATGATCACACACCCACTGGAGCATGTGAGTGCCCGCTGGCTGATAGGCACACACACGTAGCTCGGTGGGAATGCTGGGAGTCTGCTAATGAGAATGCTATTTTACTGACTGATATGCCGAAACATACAACATGTAATCACTTTAAAGACGTGTTTCTCCGAGTGAGCACGTCAAACTGCTTTAAACAAATGTCTGATCTGTGACTGAGGGTATGTAATTTAGCTCGACGCTGGCTGGCAGGCGGGCAATCTGAGTGGGAGAGTGAGGCAGACACAAGAGAAGCAGAAAGAGTCTAAAAGCATCAATGAGTCTGACAACCGTATCCTCCATATACCCTCCTCCTTAAAAGCCCCTGTTTCTTCTGCAGTTGTTATCAGCGCTGTTTACCCTGGGCTGTGAAGACTGCCTGATAATGGCCGGGTTATCTGCCCCTGCTCCTTTTTAAGCCATCTGAGAGCTACCATCATTGTCCTGAGTGTTTGGACAGCAGAGATATCAGCGGGATGTCTGGTTTAAAACAAAAAGACTAAGAGTCTAATCGGGGACTGCTTCATCCGAACTACAAGCTAATGAGCAGGATGATGGTCTCTGGAAAATAACGCAGAATAGTTTATTTTTATTTAGTTGAATGTTCATCTATTCAATTTATATAATTGTGTTGATGTTATGTAACTTTTTTTGGAAAGCATGAACACCTGATTTCTCAAATTAGACATAACCAAACATCTTAGAGGGTTTCTTGGTGTCAGAAATGTTCCTGACTTAATGCAATCAACAGGTGCTTTATGTTTTTTCTAAAATATGAATGCCTCAAAATGCAAAGGTCAGGAATTTTCACTGCAGAAGTTAAAAGATATTACGCGGACAGTTTGGAAGATCAAAACAGACATGTTTCAGCTTAAATGAGCCTTATTTCAGGACACTTTTAACTTTTGCTGCCCTGCAAAGACTTAGATCAACTTTGTGGTTTGATTCCCTCTTGTTTTCATGCCAAGAACCCCCCCAAAAATTGTTTATTTGTGCTTTTGAAAATAAAGTCTTTGGTCAATCTATTAGGATCACTCGTAATTACAATCTTCACTTCCCCAAAAGTATGATAACAGTTCAAATATTCTATTCTTCCTTTGGCTGGGGACACCCTACAACCCACTCAAGGACCCCTGTAGGTCCCCAGACCTCAGTTTGAAAATCAGTGTATTAATCTACTCAGTGGGTTACTTACTGAGGGGGTCGTCTTTGCTCTTGGTTCCATTGACCTTTCCAGTCTTATCGATCCTCAGGAAAAACTTCTGGAAAGAGAACAGCTTCCTCCTCCGTATGTCCCCTTGGAGATGATTGTAGCTGCGCACATGCCTACCCTGCGGTCCCCCAGTCCGGCCCAGGGGGCCCCCAGTAGCCCTGGGCCTGGAGACAAGCTCAGTCTCAGAAATGTTCAGTGGAGCCCTAAGAGTTCGTGGGCTATTTAGCCTCAGTCTGTCTCTGCGGAGCTGATGGCAGGCCGCCCCGGGCAGGGAGAAGGAGAGAAGCACCAGGGCGACCAGAAGAGGCAAAGACAGGGAGGAAAGCAGTGTTGATGACCCAGAACGTGCCCCTAGCCCAGCCCTGGAGCAGGACGAGGCAGAGGCAGCCTTACTCCCTCCAGCAGCAGCCCATCTGATCATGGTAGTGTGCTGTGTGGAGGACTAGAGGCAGCCTCAGAGCCTGGGACATGCTGCTGGGGGCGAGGAGAGGCTGGGAGGGCAGGGAGGGGACCCTCCACAGTCCAGACTGGGTGAGATGGTCCCCCTGTAGAGTCCAAATTATTTAGCACCTGTTGAAACTCTTAGATTTCCCTCTGAATTCTCTCTGACTGTCCAACAAGCCACTGTCTTTCACGCTGATATTCCACTGAGTCTCTTCTCCACCGTTAAGAGGCTTTAGGCTGATGATCAAAATGTCTCCAGTCCAAGTCCGAATGAGCTAAGTAGAAAACAATACACCAATTACTATGTGTGTGTGTGTGTGTTCCAGTAACAAACCTGTTTTCCCACTTTCTTTCTAAATTGTTTGTGAAATTTGGACTATTATTCTTGGCTGCTCCAGTGGGATCCTTGTATTTCCAGGCTCAATTTAAGAGAAAAAAAAGAAAAGAAAAGAACGAGAAAAAATCCAAAAATTCACTGATATCCAGGTAGAAAGTTCACCATGTGTAAAACTCCTTAGCTCCAGTGAAATAAAAAACAGTGCATGACACAATCTACCTGCTACACTTCACATGTGCAGGACAGCATTTTCAGATTTCAGGAAAAACAGGACTCAAGACTTAAAATGAGGAACGCTTGTTCATTCCAGGCGCACGTCAGATAATCCATCTGTCTTCTGTTGCTCTCCTCATCTCTCTCCGTCTCTACCCCCAAATGACTCCACCTTCATCCAGCATCGAGGTAACTCTGGTCTGCACGGGGAGGTCTTTTTCTACGTCTGAGGGCTGAGTCAGAGCTGTCCGTTTGCTCCTTGATATGAGGATTCCTGGTGTGATCTCCTCACCTGAAGACTGATCACACAAAGTGACTGTGTGTTGTGTTGTGTTGTGTGTAGCTGTGTGTGACTCTGTTAGTTATTTGATCCCTCCCTCCTTTACTCAACTTCCCCTCTCACATATGGGAGCAAGTACTGCTCTGCATGTGTGTGTGTGTGTGTGTGTGTGTGTGTGTGTGTGTGTGTGTGTGTGTGTGTGTGTGTGTGTGTGTGTGTGTGTGTGTGTGTGTGTGTGTGTGTGCATGCCTACATACAGGCAAATCTAACTTATGAGAGTGGGTGATAGCAGGGTTTATCTTAGTAGATGCAACAGGACAGGAAGGAGCAGTCCGGCGGTATTGGATTAGTCTCTGCAGTTACAGATTGTGCTGATGATTACTTTATCGGTTAAAGGGATAGGTTGGATATTTTTTTGAAGGAGTTACTTATAGTCAGTTTATTGCCTACAGTAGATGTTGGTCGGCATGCCCCTAGTGTGGAGAAGCAGCAAGAATACTGGTGTACGAAGTATTTTAACCACCTAAAAATGACCACCTAAGGGATAGTTCACCCAATATCAAAGATGGAGATTTTTCCTCTCCTCTGTAGTGCTATTTATCTATCTAGATTGTTTTGGTGTGAGTTGCTGTGTTTTGGAGATATTGCCTGTAGAGATGTCTGCCTTCTCTCCAATATAATGGAACTAGATGGCACTTGGCTTGTGGTGCTCAAAGCAGCAAATAAATACATTTGGAAAATTCAACACCAGAGTCTGTTTCCAGAATTCATGACCCAGTTACTCCAGATAATCCACAGATCTCGTTGAGAGCAGTTTCCAACAGTTTTAAGACTGCAAACGTCTGTTGTGTAAGCCAAAGATTGCTCTCTCCAAACCAAACAAACTTCAATGGCAAAATCAGTAATGTTACCATGCAGAACACTTGATTTGCTGGTCTACTGCTTCCTTGATTGGTTAGATTGTTTGTGTTATTGTCTGACTTTGTTGAATCACAACTAACCCTTCAAAATACCAAGATCATACAATAACACAAACAAGCTAATCAATCGAGGGAGGGGTAGCTGAGCAACTCCTGTGTTCTGGAGGTAAAATTACTATTTTTTCCAAGGTAGTCTGGTTGCTTTAGGCAGAGCAATATTTAGTTTATATAATAGTGTATTTTAAAACTGATATTATTTTTTTTGCATGAGTGCATATTTTTTTAGGTAGCTAAAATATGTTTTGCTGCTTAGCTTCCTACACCAATACTCCTGCTGCTTCTCCAAACTGGTGGCATGTCGACTGCCATCTACTTTAGGTAATGCACTGACTATAGGTAAGTATCTCGTACAGTGTCCTTTAAAAAAAATCTTAACCATCCCATTGATCAAACCGCTGTCTTGTTTATACTGTTTATGGTTGCAAAAAAAAGTTGTATTTTCCACTCAGCCTGGCATGATCGTATTTGTTATCAGTGCATAAACGTGGCTGTATGTCTGAGTGTGAAAGGGATAAGTCTCACAAACTGAAATGCACCCACTTATTACTCATTAGGATGTGATAATCCTGACAAGTGGCCATCTTCCTCTATCTCTCCAGATAAAAATCATATTAAGTTACAATTGCCGGTTCCAGTCTGGATGCTGGCTTATCACAGCCATCTTGCTAAGGCCTCTCTCTTTCCCTCAAGGCACTTTATCGTAGTGTGTTATCTCTCCTGCGGCGCTGTAATGCAATGAAGCTCTCCAGTTTCACTCACCAGACCTCTGCCTTCCTCTGTGACTCAGGTGTCTGAGTGGCCTTCAGCCAATGGGACTCTCTTTTACGAACCATGCATCATTCGCTCCTCAAGGCAAGGCATGCACAGGATGGACAATGTCATAGAGGACTAGGCAGCAATGTACAGTATGTGCTGTGAATGTGCAAAATATGAGGGATGGTGGCTGTTCTCACGAAGACGAAGCAAATAAAGGCTTTATCTCATATTGGTTTTATTGATTTTCAACGCCGATTACACATGAGGAGGTGGAGAGATGCTGAGTTCGAGGAAATATTTCTGAGTTTTGAGATTGTACAAAGATGGCTCCAACCCCACCACCAGCAGGAGCTTTTCAGTCTAATTAACATGTTACTGTGGCAGTGATCAAGGACCATAAAGTGGCATTTTAAACAATCCACTGTGATAAACAAAACTTATCTTATCATAGTCTTATCTATTCTCCCTGATCCTCGAGTCTTTAATGTTGTCTGTCCTGTTCCCTGCTTTCTTTCCCTTAAGTCCTAGTTTTTACTGCCTACTTTAATGTCTGTCAACAATCTACAGCCAGAGCAGCAGTCTGGTCTTTACTCTGGTCTTGGCATGGCTTTATCTGGGGACATAAACAAAGCAAACTTATCAGCGCTTCCTTTGTGGTGTCCATTCCCACTATGATAACCTGAATCAGTGCAGAGGAAACAGAGCTGGGTGGAACAGGACGCATTTATATTGATTATTGTTGCAGCAATAATAGTCGAGTAATGATTTCTCTAGATTTCCTTACCTAAATGGTATTGGACTATAACTATTTAATCTAAATAAGAATTTACATTTCTTTAACTGTATTCAAGTTTTTTTTTTTTTTACTTCTTCTTTAATATGCATACATATTATATGTCTGGGCTGCCTTAAAAATGTGAGTTGACTGAATTTAACAGACATGTTGAGGTAATACTGTAATGATTCAAAACAAATAAAAATGCAAATATAAATATGTAATTAGTATTATAAAAAATGATATTTCTATTTGATAAAACCATGTTCAATAAAGCTGAACAAAACAGTGACACTGATGAACATTATAAACAAATTTGATTTCCTTTTACATTTCCTCAGTGTGAGTCAATGCTTCATTTCAGACAAAGAGCTTGAGAGAGAAAATCAGTTACATTTCAAGTGTGAAGGGGTGGAGACTGGATTCAATACAAACCTTCATGTTTTCACTATTGTGGAAAAAAAAAGCACTGTAAATCATTTAAGCCGGTTAAATTAAAAAATCTAAATTCTCCTGCTGCCTTAACAATGTGAGTTAACGGAACGTGGGTTGAATAATTGGTTCAAATTCATCTTATGAGTTCTGGAAATGTAAATCCAGTTGAATTAAGTGAATTTACATGTACTGAAGACACACAAAGTTTGCATCATGTACTTTTTATTTAAACTACAAAATAGAGGGGATTAATTTTTGACTCTCAAACAACTGCATGCTGGGAATTCTGCTAATATGCTGACTAAGTTTCTTTTGAAACTTAATGTAATGAGTTCAGTGGACTCGCAGCACAGTAATTCAACTCAAAAGCCTTCAATACAGACCAACTCATAATTCGAAGTGGTTTGAACTAGAATTTTAAAAAAATCGTTAAGAAGAAAAGATCAATTGATCCCACTAAATTCCTGTATGATGTTGCAGTGCAACCAACCAAACAGCAAGTCTTCATGATGTGTGTTTTCTTCAATAATATTATAAATAATAATTATAAAAATGAGGGGTCTCTGAAGACTTTTAGCTCTTAAACAGTGAATGCTTGGAACTCTGCTAATACGCTGATCGTGTTTCTTTATAAACTTAATGAGCTGATTGAACTCTGGACATTTCAGGTCAAAAGTCTGTAAGAACTCAGGTTTATGAGTTCTAAAAATAAATACTAGACATTTCAAGTCCAATTCATTTGAAGAAATAAAACTTGTATATTTATGTTACATTAATTAGAAATGAATAGTCGATTTCACTCAAATCTTTTTTTGTACAGTGAACAATATGTGTTTTTCCTGTCTAGTTTTACATATTACAGTCATTTGCAACCTCCTTACTTATACTGTGTAAATAAATACTGAACACAGCAGTGCCAAATACACAAATGTCCATTTTAAGTCATTTAATCTAATGGAGTAATTGTGCTTTATTTCTCCTCTTAAAAATCTCCCACTGAGAGTAAATACTTCACTGTGACTTTTAAATTCCCTAATTTAAGTGGTCTTTAAGTGATCAGTGTCAACTGGGTAAAGAAAATGTGTGAAACATGTTTAACAAGTAGAATATTTTGGGATAAATACTAGATTAGATACCTTATTATGGAAATCTTGCATTCTTATATTCTTTGCGCGTTGCAATTATATCCAAAAGTTTCTATAAGTGGTATGAGCTAAAATCCTGTAACATTCCTGAACTGACAGCTTGGAGCAGTGTGTTG
Organism: Lutjanus erythropterus; assembly: GCF_056507025.1. Lineage (NCBI taxonomy): Eukaryota > Metazoa > Chordata > Actinopteri > Lutjaniformes > Lutjanidae > Lutjanus > Lutjanus erythropterus. The sequence goes on along the minus strand of NC_139326.1, from coordinate 20,220,351 downwards.
CACCCAGTTTAATATACATCAGGATTGCATTTGAAATGATTTCACGTTGAAGGCATGTGTCAGATTCTCAGATCAGGGTCTAAAACTGTGCAGATATACCCTCAGCTCTTAGTGTTCTCTCCACTAAGACAGTAATGTCCTCTGTAGGTGCCTCAGAGGGATGGAGGCCTGCAATGATGCTGACAGACTCGAAAGATTTGCAGGATTTCTAGAAGCCAAGGAGCAAATTCTTTGCAAACGTAACCGTGCCTGAGTTTTTTCTACTAAATGCAATATAAGTGAGATTTGCGGGGACTGGAGACGGTCTCATCTCCCTCCCTGCTCTACAGCTTTAGCATTTAGTGTATCTTTATAGATCTATCTCCCTGAATTGCATTTCAAAGTTCAAAACAATAGGCAATAGAACAGACAAATGTGCTTCTGATCCCTCCCTACAGGCTGTGGCTCTAGCTGGGTTCTCTTACGCTATTCTCAAAAACAAAAACATAATTACAATAAAGGCAATGAAAAGTCAAATACCGGAAATTTATACGCGTCAGCGGAGATTTGATTTCACACAGTACCAATTGCCAAAAAGAAAAATGAATCAAGGTGAAACACATGGAAAGATGCCTTTTATTCCTTTTAGGGTGTAATGTAAGTGAGTTTCAGAAAAGCAAACTCTTATTTCTCCACATTTATCCTTGACAAAGTAGCATTTTTATTTTTTTCAGATTAGTGGTCTGTTACATTGATGATCTGAACTCAATTTTTATGTGATCAGATTGGCATTTTTATGTGAACCTCATTCAAACACATGAACAAGTCAGGAACAGGGTGAAACAAATAGGCAGATGGATTATCTGGTGAGCAGTGCATATAGATATATATTAAATGTCAAATTCAGTCAGTGATATGATCCTGTGGAAGCAAGATGGACATCCACAAATACTTATTAATCCCGCATGTATAGACTGGTATTTTCATTATTTATTTCTTCAGTGGTTTTTATGCATTTCTTTAAAAAAATATTTCTTTATTGTTTGACCCTTCTCTGAATATTATTTTGTGTGCACCAGTTAGGTGCATTATGATTATGAAAGGCAGTCTCGAAATAAAGTATAGTCACATATTGTCAAGGCTGTTGAACATTGTCACAGAAACAAAATACCTATTTTCAGTAACAAGATTAATTTGTTTATCATTTTTCGACACAGGGTCGCATAAATGAGATGCAGTCCTCGCTATGCTGCCCACAAAAAGTAAAAGTTATAGACAAACTTTATACACAAATAAATAAAAAAATGCATCAGAAATAAAACTATTCAACAATGGTAGAGGATGAATTAAGCAGTCTCACAGCATGAAGAAGACATAACTGCTGTGAATCAGAATCAGAAAGATTTATGGAAGTCTGGTGTTACGGCAGCAAACACACCTGTATCTGTTGCCAGACAACAACAGGATGAACATTCAAATCAGAAATAGTAATAGGTGAGATCGACTTCTGTTTTTATCTTGATGGCAATGAATTATTTGATAATCTATCCCAGAATCCAACTATCTGTGATTTGTGTTGACAAAGTCTGAGTTTCTTTGGCTGGCATCGCTACCTTTTCCTGTAAAGCCATGATGGTATCGTTGCTCATGCAAACTAGGCTGTTAGATCTTTTTTTAAACCGCTGCCGCTGCCCTCCGGCATTAAATGCATCACTTCCTCTGTGTCATGGTTTTATTTCCTTGATCAAGGCCTGCTTGACCCCAGATAGTTTTTTTTAAACTCCTTTTATTTCCTCTTATCCAGTGCCATCAAACAGTACAGTCATCTGTTCAGAGACACAGCACAGGCACAAGTTACCTTACCTTACCTTTCGTCCTCTGTCGTGTCATTGTGAGGGGCTGCAGCCTCGGTCATCTGTGATCATCTTCTTAGCAATTAGTTGAAGGACTTCTTATATTATTATTCCTACAAAAAAAGTAAGATGAAAGAAGAAGGGCAATTTGATATCTAGACATTATTTTATTCAGTTTTTTCATGTTTTGCCAAGATTTCTTTCCAAGTCAACTGCCTGTTATTTGCTGTTACACTGGTTTGCTTGGCAGTCAGCATTTTCCTGTGCTGGCTGTATACCTCTTGTATTATTATTATTATATATATTTTTTTACTTTTTATTTTTTTTACATTAAAATAAAATCGCCTTTTCTTTATCTTTGATCCTCCATGACATTGCTGCATTCACAAAGTCCACTCCAAAGACTGATCTTAACAAAAACTAACTTAGCAATTAAGACCAGACAAGACTTGTGCAACAAGCTCCTGATGACCAAATGTTTAAAGTAGCAAACAGTAGCTTTTTTAAAAATATTTTTGGGGACTTTTTTATGCCATTAATTACATAGGACATGAGAGGAAAGTGTGGGGAGAGAGAGCGGGGGAATCAAACCCACAGCTGCCACAGAGGACTCAGGACGTGGGGCAAACGCTCTAGGTGGAGCTACTCTGCCATCAGTAAACCATAGCTTTCATGAACTGAGGTTAGATTAAATCACTCAATATATTAACCAAACCAAAACTATTTAAATAAAATTGTCAGATTGTTACTGAAAATGTGCATTTATTCTTACATAGAGTGTGTTTTGCAAGCAGAGCATCATAAATGAAGCTCTCATTCAAGTGCAACATACCAGGTGAATCAATATCCAACTTAGGTTTGGTCTTTTTTAATCCTGACCATTGTGGCAGCAGGTGGATCCAGCACCATGCAATCTGTTGCTCTGTCTGCTCAACACTCTGTATCACATTAGCAAGTAGAACTGTGGAAATTCACCTTATTCATGTCATGTGTCTCTGATTTTGCTTGGCCTCATTGTGAGTAGATTGGCCCATCCATTTTGGTACACTATCATTAAGCAGATGTTTTACAAAGAAAAGCACCTCACTCCGAGCTCAGACCCATATGTGGTCTATGAGGGAGTCAAACGCACAACTCACAAACAACCAAACTGACCTATGGGAACCATGTGTGTGTCTGTCTGCGTTCCCTGGGGCCCACTCTGTGTGTGCTGGGTCAGAGGAGGCCGAGGCTTTAATAAAGGAACAGGCCTGGTACAGGGATGCCAGTCTTTCTGCCTGGGGACATTTCAACCTGATGGGGTCCAGATGAGAGCCACCAGACTGGACTTCTTCCTCCAACCCAGCAGCCAGTTGTTGGCGCACGGATTACGTTCCGCCTTCTTCCTCGAGCCTCTCTCTTGGTTTACTTTGGGATTTGAGAGGTAAACTGCCAGATCAAAGTAACATTCTCCATTAATTTTACTTTAAAGCTTTTCATAGATCACAGGAAGATGTGTTACCTCATGCTCCAAAGACATAACCTGCGAACACATGCTTGGCTCGTACCAGAGGCCTCTTTTTTTTCTGTTAGTCATCAAATGTAAATATTTAATGTGTTCCTGGCCGTTGTGTTGGTGGGTGTCTGGTAACCTACAAGATGAGGTTGCTGTTTCCTGCTTTACGGTGATCAATAGATGTTTGTCATGTTATCTTCCACGTCCTGAACAGGCACTTACATCATCCTTCTCTGCTGAGTGTCAATTTCAGCAGGCCAGAGGAATTTACTTACAGGTCAGACACTGGATCAGCTGATGCACACTCAACTGTCCGCTGTCTCACTCGGGGCAACGTGAGGTGACAGTGCAGTAAATTTTACTACCAAACTTTTTACTAGAATGAGTATAACCAGGCTTGGGGAGTAACGGATTGCATGTAATGGGATTAGGTAATCAGGATAAAAAAAAACAGTGTATTCAATTACAGTTACAGAAAAAAGATTATTTTTATTTATTTATTATTTATCAGGACAATTAAAATTTACAAATTTAAAATATATTTTAAAATAAAGTCAAAGTAAAATATACACGAGACGCAGATGGGAATACGTTTATTGCAGGCAACTTTGAGTATGATTCTTCTTCTCAACAGATTCTTCTCAATACACAGCCCTACATAAAACATTATATTATTAATTAATTTCACTTGAAGTAATGCAAAAGTAACGGGAATTAATCAAGTTACATTAAATTAGTACTGTGATACTTGAATTAGGTTACTGACTACATTTTTGAACAGGTAATCAGTAATTGTGGTGAAAAACATTTTTAAAGTAACCCTCCCAGCAATGGGAAATATGATGATAGCTCAGTTTTTTTTTTTTTTTTTGTGTGTGTGGGGGGGGGTGGGTTTAGTTATAAGATGAACTAAAGTAATAAAACAGTTAACCATGTAATATCATAATAGATATTGTCACTGTCAATATTGTTTTTTTTTTTTTTACTGTGATATGGCCATATTTGATATATTGTCCCTGCTGACTATGGATAAGTACCTCATACAGCTCTGTTTCAGAAAAACCAAACCAATGCCTTAATATCTGTAGTTGTACATTTTCTAAAATTAAATTAAATTAAATTAAATTAAATTAAATTAAATTACAATTATTTTATTTTATTTAATTTACTGTATTTTCTTTTATTTTAACACTTTCTTGGCTGGTTTCCATAAAATGTATTATATTGTGATATATATTGATATCATGATTTAAAACAACTGTGTTATAGCACTGTGCATCATATACCTTGATGCACACAACACCTGACTGAACAATATGCTATAACATCAAGTAAAAATGTTTAACCGATTGTGATAATTGGATTAAATTAGATGGGGCAATATTAATATCTCACTTGCCCACAAATGAGAATTTACTGTTACTAACCCGAACCCTAAAACTGTTGTAATTAATTAACCTCAGATTTCAAGAATAAATACATCCATCACACAGTGTGTCCATTACTGACTACTGCCAGACAGCGTTATACTGTTCTTTATTGTTTCTTTACGACTTTATTTTATTGATGAAATTAGATGGACAATATATATTATAAATATCTTATTTGCCCCAAATTTTGCATTGTCCAATATTTGCTGAACTGTCTTCTATATCTTCTTTGCGCTCACAGAGCTCAATTTGCACTCTTCCAAGTGTAAACTGCTGAGTATGGCTTGGTCAGAAATAACAAAATATATTCAACAAAAGCAACTTTCATAATTCTTGTTCTGAAAACAAAGTGGAACATCCTTTCCTCTAGTGCAGCATCAACAGAATTCACACCGGATAGCTGAGCTAAAAACCAGTGTCATTTGTTGTATTAACCACTTACCTGCTAATCAGGCATGCTCTAACCATTACTGTATTATGTCCTAAAGCTTTGGAGCCAACATCTGTTTGCTACTGTTGGCTTTGTACACAAAAAGTCTTTTACACGAATAATGAAGTTTGAGTATCGAATCCAAAACCACAATTGTTTGGCTGTGGAACACTTGTATTGTGTTGCAGAAGCTGTTAGCAGTAATTTTATGGCCATTTTTTTTTTTTTTTTCGCCATTTTTAGAAAACAGCTAGTCATCATCCACTTATGTTGTTTTGAAAACAGCTGAAATTGTGCTGTGCCAGGTAAGTCACTGTTTTTCTTCAACACGGACTAACTCTTCTTTAATGAAAAATACATTCACTTTTCACCCACTTCACTTACTCATTGTCTTTTGAAGACGTCTGCAACACTGGTGAGGAAATTTTATACAATAAACAGGCTATAAATATATATTTTTTAATATTACCTCACTGCTGAGAAGTTTATATCCATCATGAAGTTCAGAACCTGAGAAGTTCTTTGATATTTTCAGGCAATTCCTGATTTTGAGCTTAATTGCTTCTTTCCATTGTGCAACTCTCCAAATGAAGCAACACAATGACATAACAGAATGAGAGATGTGGTTAGGTAATACAGCTGGATGGTGTTTGCTTCGTCATGATAACACACACACACACACACACACACTCATGCACACTGATGGTTTTTAGGACATGGTGCTCCACATTGACCCAGTATTGTGTTACTCCTTCCATTACTGCTGACTAACTCTTGGTCTCTGGCTTGAATGATAGCAGCAGGGTGCACGGAGCGGGCCAGCGTCCGTCCGTGTCAAGTTATCTGGCACAGAGGAGCCTGGGAAATCTGGGCCAGCTGAACCCGATCCCTGAAACAGAGCCTTGCACCGCTGATTCTGGTGTTACACATGCAGCAGCATCTGGCACTCTCAGGCAAGAATGACCTTGTTGACATGAGAGGTCATAAAGCAGAAGAGTATGACGTAAAGGAAGGTATGTTATGCTTGCTGAGATGAGGTGTTAATACTCATATTTACACTGTTATTACTGTGGTATTCAAGCAACGCTATGGCTGTTCATATTACAATATCAACTTCATTTTACACCTGGAAGTTCCTGACTTCAAACCTTAACAGGCATGATGGAAAATTAATTTTAAAATCACCCAGAACAGCCTGCGTGCATCCAGTGGTGGAATGTAATTAAGTACATTCACTACTACAAATACAAATACCGTACTTAAGTACAACTTGAGGTACTTGTACTTTACTTTAATATTTTCTTTTCATGCCAATTTTTACTTTCAGATTTCAGAGAATCCTTCTATGATGTAATGGTTCTACCCAGAACCAACTCCGGGGGTTCTATCCAAAACTATTCCACCTTCTGGGTGCTAACAAGGACACATCCAGGGAGGTTCTACTCGGAACCTTTTTGACAACCTTTATTCCAAGGGGTTTTTTTTAGAACAAATTCAGAGTTCTATAATATAAAATACAGTATAAAAGAGTTCTAACAAGAACCCTATTATATTATGGTACGAATAACCCTTTACAAAAGAATATATTAAGGATTTCAACAATTCTTGAAGAAGGTTTCTTAATGGAACCCTTAGTCTTACAAAAAAACCTTTGATGACCCTACTACTACTACTACTACTACTACTACTACTAATATTACTCTACTACGGCTCAGAGTGAAATATTCTATTTTTCACCCCAAAAACATTCATCTGACAGTTTTAGGTTATTTTACAGATTAAGATTTTTACACACACAACATATGAAGAGTTTATAAAATGTTTTGTATTGTCATAAATTAAACAGTATACACAAATGCATCTAAACTGATTTGTCAGTTTATCAGTTAATCAATTGATAGAAAATTAACTGACAGTTATTTTGATAATCATTTACTAATTTTTCACGCACAAACACTTCATGGGTCGAGCTTTAAAAATATTAATAATACATTTTATTCATACAGGGCTTTTCTTGGTACTCAAAGACATTTTACATAAGATAAAAGATCAAAAAAGCAACACACACACAAAATATAAGGCATAAAATTAGTCACACATTAAAAGCAGCTCTGAATAGGTGAGTTTTGAGCAGTGATTTGAATGTGGACGGGTCGGTACAGTACAGTCCAGAGTTCCACAAATGTTATGGTTTTTGACTTTGCCTTTAATATATTTTAATAATATCCTTTTATTTATTTATTTTTTTTAAATAATTTTGAGGTTTGGACTATTTGTTGGACAAAACAAGGTGTCACTGAGTAATTGTGACAGCATGTCTCACTATTTTCAGAGTTTTTGCAAACCAAACAATTGATTGATGGAGAAAATAATCAGCAGATCAATCCATAATGTAAACAATCATCAGTTGCCATCCTATATAAAGCAGTTAAAAATTAGCCCCGCCTCAACTTACTACAACATTAAATAGTTAAACGGTCACAGGGGACATTTTACTGTCCTGATTGTACTTACACACTTAAGTAAAATTTTAATTGCAGGACTTTTACTTGTAACAGAGTATTTTCACAGTGTGGTATTAGTTTTTTACTTAAATAGAGGATCTTAATTCTTCCTCCATCACTACATCCATGATACCAGCACATTAAAAATATTCAAAGAAAATTTTATTTAATGTCTCAGCTGCAAAGCAGTTTTGTCACAAACATCTTTTTACTGTCGCATTTATTGATGGAGACGTGAAGTACAAACCAGTATCAACGATAACACCTGTACAACATCGTACAAACACAGCGGCCATCTTTAGAGGGACCTGAGAGGGATGACCTGCAACACCTCTTTCTCATTGGTCGATCTCACGCCAGAGGAGGAGCACCACAGGTTCGGCTGCAGGACTGTGCACGTTCTGCAGCTGATTTAATTATCATCAATGACAATCGTAACAACAAAAATGACAAAAGCAGGAACTCCAGAATAATGTAAACACACAGTGCCAGCTCTGAGAACAAAACCACAATTGAAGCAGAAAAAAAAGCAAAATATATGAGTACAAAAATGACTATTAACAATTTAATAAAGAGGTCACAAAAATATCTTTATTTACATTCTGTTTTTACCAGTTTACTTTGAAATGAAAATATAACTGGTAACCTGTTGTGAATCATCAGCACCTTGATTCTAAAAGCACCTTTGGACCAGAAAGATTTGTACTGTAGCTCATAATTTTAATTTTTTAATTTTATATCCTGTATTCAGATATGCTATGTGCTAGGATTGTCCATGTTGAAAAAAGAACCAAACTGTCAAATGTTGCGGGGGAACTGAAAAAACGACATTATAACAGTCTAATCTACATCAATTATTAGGTAGCCAGGTAGCTACTGTTTTGCTAACATTAGCAAATTTAAGATGTGACTATGTCACTTTTACAGGTCCCCCAGTAACATCTTTTAACCATCTTCAGAATTTAGTTTTCTTCTCAACATAGTCGAGCCTGGCACATAGTTAATTATGGAGGTTACATTGGGTGCCAAGCTTGCTTGGAGGACAGAGAAAAAGGGGCAGGATTTAGGAAGGCTCAGTTGTGTTTCTGATTATTTTTTAATTAGTAATTCTACAATTTTTTTAAATGTTTTTTGTTAAACATATTTTGCTCCTGTTAAATCACATTGATATGCTGAAAAAAGCCTGTTCATAAATTCACCGACATTTTTAATAAAAGAAATATTCAAATTTTGAAGAGCATTTCTGCCCATCTGAACACGGCTCGATGAACATTTAGCCCTACGTTTGTAACAGTCCAAATCTACATTCATCATCAGTGTTTTGCCTTGTTCTCTTGCTTACTTTTTTTAAAAAAAATCATGATTCATCATTAAATTTCTTATTGGAAAAGACCTAAATAGGTTAAAAAAAACATAATCCAGTAACATAAACTTAGGTGACCCAGGTTTGTTTGTGCTGATTAAGATGTGCTTGTTGTAGCATTGAGGCACGGTTTGGTTTGGACGTGTCAGTCTGTGGATGGCATGGCTTTCTGCCAGTACTGCATGAGGATACAGTCAGTATTACTGTAGTTAGGATATGTCCATTGGAATATATGTGGGTGTGTCACCCTGGTTATGACCCACAGGTGACACAACACTGTCTTTGGACCGACCTGAGAGTGCAGCGACCCAACAGCTTCAGCTTGTCACAAAAGCGAGAGGACATGGTGTTCTTCCTGCAAACTGGACCTGCACAAGATGGCACACGAGTCAGAGATCAAACACAATACAGACTGCAATAAAAGACATGCTGTAACGTCACGGAAACTGTGTATGTGTGTTGATAGTGAACCTGACAGACCAGACCAACAGACAGATTGAACGCTGCGTACAAACCTGTGTTGGTCTTGCATTCCTGCATATTGCACTTCCTGAGTGTTTCTGGTTTGGAGATCTTCTCACAGAGGCTGTTTGGCATTACGGCCAAATCCTGCTCACTTGCACAGTAGACTTCACGCTGCTGCTGCCCCCCACCACAACTCACAGAGCACTGAAAAGACACACACAAACAGTTAAGATTTAGTCCACGTCTATGTCTATCGCAACTGCCAGCCTAATCTTTTTTTTTGTGAACCAACAAATGCCCTCAATGACCCGAGGAAATCTCAATCATGTGTGCCTGACCTCCTCCCAGTCCCTGGCCTTCCAGTGAGTGCAGGGCTTTAGACTGCACAGCTCTGTGCTGTTTGGCCTCCGTGTGGTGTCACAGCGATGAGGTGCAGGGCAGTACACCAGCCGCTCCCTGATGCCTTCACCACAGCTGCCGGAGCACTGAGGAAAAAACAATGATTTAAGGGAGGTACCTGATTTTTACTGAGATGAGAACAAAATACTTACATTAGCATCAATATGAGGCATGAATGTGACAGTATTCATAAATTTGTGGAGCTGGATGTGATTACAGGTGAATTATCCTAAATCTTGCAACGAAATAGCTAATAATCGTGGGTACTGGTGAAAATGGTTACTAGAAAATGGGATGAAATAAACAGGAATATTCTATATAAATGAGACACAAATCATTCATGCAGGCAGCAGTTCAGTTATCAAAATGCAAAAAATTATAACTGAAATTAAATTACAAAAATATCTTAAAGAAAGAAATAAAACTGAAACTATCTGCATTGCTAGATACCACAAGGTAAGACAGAAAATAAACGTTTATTTTTTATAAACATGTTTAAAATTGCAAAAGTGAAATAAATGGAGATTTGATGTGTGTCATGCTCCTACCGGTCCCCATGGTGATATACTCCAGGTCATACAGGGCTTGTGGGGGCAGGTCAAAGTGCTGACGGGTCTGCTGGACACAGCCTGACAGTGGAAAGGTCTGAGGGGACGTTTATTCTGAGAATCAACACACTGGACATCACGGTACCTCCTCCCTACCACTGCACAGGTGTCTGGACACTGCGGAGAATATCACAGCGCACAGTGGCTAAGAAATACATGTGAGAACTGCAAGGGAAATAAAGCCATCTGGAAAAGTAACTGGCAAATAAGGGGAATCACAATAAAGTATCAAGTGTAATTAACAAGTAATAAATATAATTATCGGCTTCAGGGACTGAAGGAAATCTAACGTTACTCACCTTGCTCCAGCTGCTGCTCTGCCAGGTGGCACAGGGCTGCAGATGACATGTGCGTGCAGGCTCAGGTCTCTTCATGTTGGCACAGTCCTCATCACTCTGAGAGCTGCATACTACTGTCCTCCATATCGCTCCGATCCCACATGTTGTTGAACACTGCACGGAGAGATGAGATTCTTCACTTATGTTTAACAGTCTTCATATATTTGTCATCAAAATTTCTGATTTTTTGCAGATCGGTTCTGTCGGTCCTGGGAGAGGGACTCCTCTTCTGTTGTTCTTTCTGATGTTTTTTTGTCTTTTTGAGAGGGAGTTTTTCCTCATCTGAATTACAGTTCTGGGGACAGATAGTTGTCTGCTGTCGTACACCCCTTGAATAACTTTTCTCTGGAACATTAACATTAATCTGCAGGTCAAAGCTTTTAATTTCATAGCAGTCATTACATGCTGGCTGGGAGGAAAAAGATCTCAAAAATCTCGAAAATTGCCAGCATTAATATCAAGTATTTAGTTAAAGAGCTGAAATATTCAAATTTACTGACATGGTGCTTTAGAGAATAGGATAATATGCTCATAAAACGTGTACCCACCTCGCTCCAGTTTCCTACAACCCAGAATATGTCCATACTGACGGGCTGTCTGGCACTCAGGTTGCTTTGGTCACTGGTAGAGCTGCTTGAGGGGCTTTCTGGTTGCTGGTTTTGGCTCTTTGCGCGGCCGCCTTTGGACAAGGAAGAGGGCTTTTTAGCCCGAGAGACTGAACTGTTTTTCTTGGGTGTCACGGCAGGCTTCTTTTGTTTAATAATCTTCACCGTGGGCTGGGGTGAAGCAGTGGTGTATGGTTTTCTTGCAGTTGTGGAAGGAGCTCGTGTTGTGTGGAAGCCAGCTTTCGATGGGACCGAACTGTACCTGGGAGTGGTGAGGGGAACCCCGTGCGTCCAGTGGCTGTATGGATCGATACGAGGGGTGGTGTTGGGATAATGGCGAGTGGTCTTTGCCCATGTTTTAGTGCTAATGTGTCGGGTGGAGTAGGTGGTGGGTGCTTTGGTTGTGTGCAAGGTGGGTGGACTTGTTTGTAAAGTGGGAGTGATGAGTGTATGTGGTGTTGGTGTGGTTGATTTAAGAGGATTTTTGAACGATGTAGATGTGGTCACGTCCAGGTCAATAATCCCCTCCTCCTCCTCCATCGTCCTGTCCTCAACAACATAATCATATCCTGGAGTGTACATCACCACATTTGGTGTACTTCCCTCCTCTCCCTCTTCCCTCTCTTCAACCTTTTCATTTTCCACACTAGTTGCTTTTCTGTCATTTTCAGCAGCTTTAGATGTGAAACCTTTTCCTCTCTTATCATCATTTTTCTTCACTTTAACATCAAACTCATAATCATCTGTGTCTATGATTTCAGGGATTGTGGTTTTAGGGGTTGAAAGGGTGGTGGATGTGGTGGTGGTGGGGATGAAAGCAGTCGTAGTTTCTTTGGTGGTTGTTTTCTTCCTCACAGTGACAGCAGCAGTGGGTGCAGCTGTGGCCGTGGTGCTTGAAGGAGCCCAGGTAGGTGTGGGAGCAGGATGCTTGGTGGGGTGGCTCTTAGGTGGGACAATGCGGCGGTATTTAGGAGGAGGCCCGGGTCGTCTACGGAGACCTGAGTTAGGGCAGCTCTGCAGGGCACATAGTGATCTGGACCGAGGTTTGGTTGAGAGGTCGCAGGTCTTCTTGGGTAGTGCACATGTGACGGAGCGTGAGCGAACACCTCCTCCACATGTGACTGGACACTGCAAAGACGAAGAATGCCAGGGATACATTAATTCAGAGAGGGTAAAAAAATAATATATAATTCCTTTGGCTGCCATTTTTGTGACTGGTTCCAACTTGAATTTACTGAAGAGATAGATCTATAGATCTTTTCTCTCTATTGTTGTCTATCACTCTATTTATCCATTATTTAAAATATATCTTCTGTGGCCGGCTGCAGGTGTCTGTTTTTGTTTGGGTCAATGGAAGTGATCTGACAAGGGTGAGTGTTGTTCAGATAAACAAAAAAAGATTTTATTAATTATTGACAATCCATAAAAAGACAAAAAGAAAAAAACTTACTTCTTCCCAGTTGCCGACAGCCCAGTCCTGTCCACAGGGCACGTCTCTGTTGCAAGGCACTATAGGTTTGGGTTTAAGGAGATGCTTGCACTCAACAGGGTGGAGCACCCTCTCCTCGCCCGACACAGTGCGAACACATAACACAGTTCGCTTCCGCACCCCATCTGATCCACAGGTGGCTGTACACTGCTGCCAGCCACCCACCCACCACCTGAGGAAGAGAGGAAGAACAGAAAAAGAAAGTGAAGAGAGAGACTACTGACAGAAGTGATCTGATAGCATTAAAAAAAAAAAAAGAAATGGGGAGCACATGGCAAGTGGATGATGTTGCCATCTCTATCTAACAATGAACAGGCCCGGGTATTGTTTCAAAATGTTTGATAGTATTGCCAAGTTGTTTCTGAGGAAAAGATGTTTGTCATTTATATCAAGAAGCCAAACTTGTTATATAAAACTTTAATCACATTTCTAAAAAATATATGTTATAAAATGTTATGTGCCCTCAGAACATAAGCAACTGTGCATGAACTTAATTAAAGTAGAAATAGACAACTTTTTTTGCCGTACTTTATCATTATGAAGTAAATCTGATAGCACAGTGTAATGGCTATACAATAATGATAACAATTAATAATAATATCCACCACAAGCGATGATTTTTCCCTGAAAAATGGACTAAATAGACTAAATTAATAAACAAATTCACACTTCTTCTCCTAATGTTTTCTTCTAATATTACTCCCCCTTCCACTCTGGCACAACCCCTGTTGCTGTTACTTGTTTGTATGAAGTAATAACGTTATTAGCACTCTCAAGTACTCTTTCCACCAATGGCTATTATTGTGCAATGCGCCTCATTAAAATAGCTCATGCCTTACCAAATTCAGTATAAATTTGTGACCATTAAAATGCATCTCTTTAGAAAACACAATTCTTTCTCCTGTTTTATTTCCAAAATTTCCACCTCTTCATGGAGCTGGGCTCTGACGCTGAGGAAACGGTAAGTGATGTGTGTTCCCGTCAGATAGTTTTCCTGTAGCGGTGATGAGTAAGTTGAGGGGTAAGTTATGGTTAAGCATAGCAGAGTGAGGTCAGGGTGAACGCATACCGTATTGATGGGGAAACAGATTTTGACACACCTGTTGTTTTTGCCACAGCAGCACAACAATAATACCACTGTGAAACGCTAGGGGGCTGACAAGCTGTCTGTTTCCACTTTAAAACACTAAAACTGACAGAAACCTTGATTTAAATCAAGAAGTATGTCATCAGAGAATGAGTAAACAAGACTATAAATTTGACCAGGCCATCAGTGCCAACTTTTGGTACTTATTTTTAATATTTTGTACAAACACATTTTGGTCGTTACCAAGAACATACTGAGGTTCCATACCCAGCAATAAAGATGAAATATTAGTGATTGAAATAATTAGTTTTGATGGTTGAATTTTTGCTGTTTGTCATTACAGTGAAACCCATGGGGCAAAGGAGAGAGAACGCAGTATCACTATAACGACTAACTGAAAAATGTTGATTAGGGCGGTGAAACGACTGCCTAACTAAAACCACAGTACAACATGTTTTGGGGGTCGGAGCAGTACTGATAGAAACACAATTAAAATGCATTTGAGAGTGAAAGGACCTTGCAGGACAGTCCACAGTCTTGCATTTTCGGTGTCTGTCTTCTGGACGGCTCTCTGGGTCACATAGAGACTCATCCACTACACCCATGTCCATCTCAAAACACCTCACGGGCTGGTGCTGCTCACCTACAACAGCCCAGAGTCAGACAGAAAGCAGATGGCCAAGTCATGAAATACTTTAACTACCACAAATGTACAGGATAAGATTTGTTCTTGTCTAATGCAACACCAACCTAAGCCACAAGTGGTGCTGCAGTCTGTCCATGCCCCGTGTCTCCACCTGTAAATGGGTTCGAGGACCTCATTTCCTGTCTCTTTGGTCTTCTTGATGATGTACTCGTACTTTATACCTGGGTTCTTCTCCTGAAATAGCAACTGGACAACCACATTAATTACTATTCAGAGTACCATTTCAAGACTGACTAGACTGTCATATGCACATATAATGTCAATCTGATTCTAGTATCTGGTGGTTTGGAAATCTACTACTTCTACTAATCTACTAGTCTACTTTTGAGAAAACAATTGCTTGGAGATATTTTATCCTTCACCCAGAAATGTACAAGGCTGATTTGAAAAGCAATCTAAGTTTGCAAGTTTTGTTTGGTTATCCATCCTTAAAGGGACAGTTCATCCCAAATAAAAAAATTGTTGCAGAGTTGCTGAGTTTTGGAGATATCGGGTGTAGAGATTTCTGCCTTCTCAGCCAGTGTTTTGTCGGCCTGTGTCAAGCTTGTGCTGAAGATGCTGTTAGGCAGGGCCCTGTGTTGAGCGCCCACCTCCTAACTCCCTCTCTGTTTCTGATAGAGAAAGACACAGCAAACACAGCAGCCTCTGACTTGTTTCTCCCCTGTCATCTCTCAGACCACTGTTCAGCATGAGCTGAATGCATACTGACAAAACACAACAAAGATGATGTTGGGATGCACAGTTCTGAAGAGAAGATGCATTATTGCACAAAATATTTCTATAGGTATTAATAACTTACTTCTTTGATTTGTCACTTGACCTGCCTGGCTGAACCAGTGATATTTTCACATGGTAAGGTGAACACTTTTTAATTGCACTGTTGTGTGTGGAAATATTTGGGTATAATTACTATAAGAGACTCAAAGCCCCAAAAAATGGCATTTAAGACAGCCGTAGTGCATCTGCTCACAGTTGAGAAGTCACAGCTGAGCCAAGGAGGATGCCATTAATGTTTACATCCCACGTGAGCACAGGCCTTTCGTCCATGAGTAGATGCACGCTTCCTTCTGTACGGCGATATGGTTGCCAACTGTAGTTTGGTAGGCAAAACTCAGCAACTCACATCAAAACTATCTAGATGGATTAATACCACTAGAAGTAAGATTTGGGGGTGAATCCTTTCACATCCGTCCCTTTTCTCTGTCCCTGATTGGTTGAAATAACTGGAATAAAATAATCTATGCATGTTTAAAAACTGTGAAAATAAATATCCTCCACCCCCTTCAAACACACGAAACCTCTGTTGTATGATGATCTACCTGCAGCATGACTGGGTGTCTGGTGGGTCCAGGAGCGGTGAGGTTCTCCATGTTCCCGCTGCGTTCGTAGTAGAACGTCGTCCCGCCGGCCTCATACTCCCCGTTCCACTGGATGATGTAGTTGCCGTTGAGGAAGTACTCCTCCGATGTCTCGCTCCTCAGAGCCAGGAAGTTACCTGCCTCCGCCACTTCCCTTACCAGGATGTCCCGCGCCCCCTCAGGTATCACGCCCACGTCAGTGTACCCTGGGAGAGTTGGGAAAGGAGTCAGAGTCACAGCGAGGTAATGGATGGCCCACCATGGCTGCTGCCACACTCACATCCAGACTACCAGACAGTTTCTCTCTGATCTTTAATAGAGGGTGGGCTCAGTCTGTGGGGGTGGTTGGCATGTGTGTGTGTGAGTGTACGTGTGCGTATTCGGCGTGGGGGGCACTGCCCTGTCTCTGGTTTTTATTGTGTTTGGATGGGGGGGGGGGCTGGATGGGGGAGGACGAAAGCAGCTATGAGTAGGTCTCTGGAGTTTAATGATGTTTGTGGGAAGGTGTGTGTGTGTTTCTGTTTGTGCAAAAAGAGGGGGAGGTTTGCCCTTGGACTAAGCCTTTTGAAGTCTTACACATCTGGGCTGGTTATCTGGAAAGGATGCTGTGCAGCAAACACACACACACACACACACACACACACACACACACACACACACACACACACACACTCACACACAGAAAGACAGAGGGAAAGAAGGAGGGATGTTTTATTGTTTTACAGGCTCTTTTTCTATGAATCTGTCTCTGCCCTGTGTTGATTCTCCACACAGTACACTCTTAGAAATAAACGTACTAACTAGAACCATTAAGGGTTCTTCTGCTTGTCTCCATATAAGAACCCTTTTTGTCCCTGGTAGAACATTTTCTTCCACTTGGAGCCCTTTCTACCTAGAACACAACATAAATGGTTCTACCTATGACTATTTGTGAAAGTTTCTACCCAGAACCCCTCATGAGAGGTTCTACAGAAAACCTTTTTAATGTGTAATGGTTCCACCAAGGACCCTCCCTGAGGGTTCTATCAAAAACCTTTCCATCTTCTAAAGGTGCTAAAGAACCCATGCTGGGGTTCTACCTTGACCCTTTGTACATTCAAAAGGTTCTATCTAGAACCCTTTTATATTTCAAAGGTTTTAAGTAGAACCTGCCCAGAGGGTTCTAACGAGAACGCGTTTATGTTCAAGAATCTCTCCACCTTCTAAGGGTGCTAACAGGAACCCACCCAATGGGCTCTACCGAGAACCTTTTCAAATTCCAAGGACTTTATCTAGAACCAGTCCGAGGGTTCTATTGAGGATCCTCTTAAGTTATGATAAAAAAGAACCCTTGACGAAAGAACTCTCTCTTTCATAAAAGGTTCTTCGGATGAAAAGGTTTCTAAATTGAGCCCTTAGTCCTATGAAGAAACTTGGACAAACCCTTTCTCCAAAAAGGGTTCATCATTAGCAAATGGTTCTGAGTAGAGCCTCAGCCCTTTTAGAAGAACCCTTTGGGAACCCTTGTTTCTCAGAGTGTAACATCAGCCAAAGATATGTCTCTCTTTAGACAAATACAAACATGGGCCTGCAGACGCATGCATGCACACGCACACACACCCACACACATACATAACACACACACACACACATCACACCAGCCAAGTACAGCAGGACAAACAGCTGCACACTGTGGACAAGAAGGCTGCCATGACAACAAAGAAACAACACAATGGCGTAATGCTAATGAACTGTCCTGAAATGACTTTCCGCCCATGGACATAAATTTGATTTTGGTGCTTTTTCACACTCCTCTGGTGGGAACATCAAAGCTTTTCATCGTTAATAGGTTGTCTGTTTTGTGTTACAACAATTTTATAATTGTATGAATTCTTCTGTTGAGATAATTGAATTTGTTTCCAGCTGCTAAAATAACCTTTGTGCTGAACTCACCAAAGCCCTCTCCCTCATCAAACGACTTGTAGACCGTCTCACAGCTTGTGCCATCACCCAAACAAACTCCACAACGATCCTCCACTGCATTTGAGTCAATTCCATAGTCACAGCCCACTTCCTGTGGACAAAACACACATACACACACACACACACACGCACACATAAAAAAACAACCACAGGCACATTACAGAGTCACATAATCAGAGATGACTGATCCATTTCAATCCAAATTCAATATCTAAATTTGGATATCTGCCTGTACTGATGCTATACCAATACCAACACTATTTTTATTTATTATTACTAATATTGTTAATAGTGGTCTGGAAAGTAGTTGTATGTTATGGCATCTTTTAGCCATTGCGGGGTGCTATAGGATTTTTGCTTATAACATTCACATGTGCAGCTGATAGGCTGAGGGACGGCCCTTATTTGCGTAATTTCCCATGATGCTGCTGCTGGGAGTTTAAGTTTGCTATGTTATTCTAAAATGCAGATGTGTCTGTTTGTAATACAGTATGTTTGTTCAGAACATGGTGGTTTATGTTGGTTTATGTTGATAATTGTCATTTTTATGCTGGTTTATTGTTACAACATGAGTAAGGTGGCTGGTACATTTCTTCACTCCAGCTGTATCATAACATGGTCAATTGAAAAGTGTCTCCCTCACATTATGGCTAAATTCCATCAGGCGTGGCTGCGTTGCATTATGGCCGCTCCACATCAGTCGGAACTGATCGCAGCCCATCTACACAATGCTTCTGATTCCACCAGCAGCACCTTGGCGCATCCCAGAAGTGACTCTTAGTTCCACTCTGCTTCAAATGCATGCTGAGTCTATCAAGCATCTAGCCTGTTGCTGAGTCTCTCAATTAGCACAGAGCAGATCGATCGAGTTAATTTTCAAAATAAAAGACCTTGTGCAGACTCACGATCATAAAGACCGACAGAAAAGAAACTATTTAACCACATAGCCTGCTTATCTGCGGTAGAAGCACAAAGAGCAAGGAAAGACAACCTCACCAACAAAATCTAATCAGGCGGTTAAGAGGATAAGTTTGCACAGAAAACTGAAAAACTCCTCCCTTCAATTCAGTGTATCTTTTGTCATTGGATTTTCCTTTCACAAATGGGCAGATTCTTTATTTTGATATCAGCCTTATACACTCACCAGCCACTTCATTAGGTACACCTGTTCAACTGCTTTTTAACGCAAATATCTAATCAACCAATCACATGGCAGCAACTTAATACATTTGGGCATGCAGACATGGTCCAGACGACATGCTGAAGTTTAAACCGAGCATCAGAATGGAGAAGAAAGGTGATTTAAGTGACTTTGAACGTGGCATGGTTGTTGTTGCCAGACAGGCTTGTGTGAGTATTTCAGAAACTGCTGATCTACTGGGATTTTCACACACAAACATCTTTACAGAGGATGGTCCAAAAAAGAGAAAATATCCAGTGAGCGGCAGTTCTCTGGGCAAAAATGCCTTGTTGATGCCAGAGGTCAGAGGAGAACGGCCAAACTGGTTCAAGATGATAGAAAGGCAACAGTAACTCCAATAACCACTCGCTGCAACCACTCACCAGATCTCAACCCAATAGAGCACCTTTGGGATGTGGTGGAATGGGAGATTCGCATCACAGATGTGCAGCCAACAAATCTGCAGTGACCAAAATCTCTGAGGAATGTTTCCAGCACCTTGTTGAATCTATGCCACGAAGATTTAAGGCAATTCTAAAGGCAAAGGGGGTTCAACCCAGTATTGGCAAGGTGCACCTAATGAAGTGGCCGGTGAGTGTATATTGGCCATCACCTGCACTGCTCTTTAAATATCCCATCGGCACTGACCGTTGAAAAACCCACATCAGTCGACCACTATTGCAAATGACAACATCCGGTCACAGTTTATGGAAAAACAGGCCTTTTTCCTTTGTTTTATGTTTTATTTTATGAAATAAAAAAAATTAAATCAACCGATTTTTAAGAATGACAAAGAAAACACCTTGTATTTCAATTTAAATTTTTGTATCTTAAAATGACAATCAAATAAGCACTGTTTTTTTTTAAATAAAAGTAAAATCCAACAACCAAAAGGTACACTGACCTGTTCATTATATTGTAATAACACTGCAGCTGATCTCATGCATCCTGCTCCACTAACCCCCCCCAGTCTCTTGTAGTCTCTTACCCAGCCACACTACCTTGCACACTCCGTTGACGCAGATGCTCCTGGACTTGTTGTTCACGAAGCACGGCGTCCCATCTGTCACAGTGTCGAGCATCTTCTCCGAAAAATACTCACCGAGTGGTCGACAGTGGAGCTCACAGGGATGTACTGAAGACAGGAGAGGGTTGGAGAAAAGAGCAGTTTAGTTTCACTCCCATGAAATGCTGACTGCAGTGATGAAAAGTAACATAAAAAAAAGTAAAGTACATTAAGTCAAGAAATGTACTTCATTACAAGTTTGAGGTGCTTCTTTCTTTTCATGCCACTTTAACGGAAGGAAATATTCTACATTTTACTCCACTACAATTGTCTGACAGCTTTACTGCTTTCTACTTCACAAATTTTATTTTTATGCAAAATAACATATTAAGACTTTATAAAATATGTTTTGTCATAAAGTTAAGTACCCAACAGTTAATACAAGTACAACTGAAATAATTGGTCCATCAATCAATTAGGTGATTGTCAGAAAATTAATTGGCAACTATGTTAATGATCATTTTTGGGTAAAAACGTTTCATGGTCCCAGCTTCAAAAGAGTAAAGTTGTGCTACTTAGACTGTTGGACTTTGGCTCTGGCTTATTGTGAAAACATTTCTAACTATCTTTAACTTTTTACAAACCAAACAATCAATCAGTTAAAATAATTGGCAGATTAATCCATAAAGAGAGTAGTCATTAGTTACAGTCCTATACAAAATAGTTCAACCAACCAGAAAACCCTGCTTTTACATTAATGCATGAGCAATAATAATATAATAATATAATAGTGTAACAGTCACAGTGGCATTGAGTCATTTAGTACTTTTATAGTTTTAATGCATTTTCCTGATTATACTTACATACTTTTTCTGAAGTAACATTTTCAATGCAGGACTTTACTTGTAGAAGAATATTTTTATAGTGTTGTATTAGTACTTTTACTGTAGTAAAGGATCTGAATACTTCCTTCACTTCTGGCTGAATGTGCATTCAGTCAACTAATGTCAAGCCCACCTATCAGGGATGGATAATAAAGGGCTTTTCATTCATGACAAAACATCATAAACCCCCCAAAAATAACATTTATTATGTAGACAGTGATTTGAATATGGGAAATGACACCAAAAGAATGGACTGAACTGTGCTGAAACTCTGTATGCTCCTGCTGAGATACAGTCGATGCATCATTAAGGTCTTTTCCAGTGTAAATGCTGCCCTCTGATGGGTGATATATGCAGTCGCTGCTACAGACCTTCTGTGATATGGAAAAAATATGCTAGGACAGGATATATATTTTTCTTCTTAATTTTTAATTTACAAACTGCGCAAAGTACTGGTACATAAAAAGTCTCTGAATACTGTCTGGTTTTGCTCCAAGCCAAACGTCAGGCAGAACAATGAAGACTGAACTGAACTGTAGTCTTGAACAAGCACTTAAATCATTTTTATAGCTTTGGTATGATGAACAAAAACATTATAATGTTAAACATGCTGCATATAATCAAAGTATCAATACTTCTGACAACCTTAATCTGTGGTACCTAATTGTATATTTGAGGCTTTGACTACTTACATGGGTTTGCCACAGGAATCCACTGGTAGAGCTCATTGTGGTAGGGCACAGTGTCAAACTCACTGCACAGCATCTCTCGAAACGTTGGGCTATTCTTCTGACAGGGTTTGGTGTTACAGGTCCGATAACGCTTCCTTTCTCCAGTGCAGTACTTTCCCCCAAACTCTGGTCTGGTGGAAAAGAGTCACACATGTGAATCAGCCAAATGATCAGTATTGTTTCAGAGTGGTATCTGTTGAGGAAGAAATGCAAGAAAGGTGGATTATCTGAAGAGGGATTGTATGAGGAACTTGTCGATAGTCACTAGATGCTAGTCAGCAGGCCCCTGGTTTGCTAAAGCAGAGAAGGGCACCAGCATAGAAGCTAATCAATGTACTGCTGTGGACAGGGTCAGCAGCAAAGCATATTTTAGCCACTTAAAAAAGGTCCACCTAAAAGATAAATACATATTTCCTGGTGTATGTTATATTTGGCAGTCAGAGATGTTATGTATAAGCCAAATATTTCTCTCTCCAAACCAACCAAACTCCATAAGTGAAATCAGTCATTTTACCCTGCAGGACACAGCTTGTTGGTCTTCTGCTGCCTCGATCTGTTTAATTCATTTTATCATTGTGTTGTGTTTTGAAAGGATAGTTCGGATTCACGGATTCAAACTAACAGATCAAGGCAGTGGTAGACCAGCAACTCCTGTGTTCCACAAGGTAAAATGATGGGTTTTGTCTGTTGAGTTTGGTTTGTTTAGAGAGAGCAATATTTGGCTTATATGATGTCAATTTCCTGTCAGAAAAGGCTGTCTGATGGCAAAGTAGGGTGGTGGACCTTTTGTCGCTAATCCTGTCCACACCTGTCTGCTGCATAACTGCCATGCTGCTGATTATTGATCAGTCTCATACAACCCCACATCAAATAACCCAAACCATCCCTTTAATCACAGAAAGGGCATAAGAAATTGTTTAAATGTGCTTCATGGTGTGAGGCAGATCTAGACTCAGCTCTTACTTAGGGTTGTTACATTCCCTCTCTGCCGACTGAACTCCAGTTCCACAGGTCCTGGAGCAGTGAGACCAGGTACTCCACTGTCCCCAGCCTCCATTCACCGTCTCTGGCAGTTTACCCACAATCACACACTCTCCTGAGATACACCACTGAAGGGAGAAAATACTGGTCAGATCACAAGTAACATGACACATTTAATACTCTCGGCTCTGCAACAGCACCACCCTCATCTCTGCTGCGCTAACCCTCTCCATCCCCAGGCTAATGAAATCCAAAGCCTGACAAGACAAAGCAGATGGCACCACCCACCTTCTCTGGTCCACAGCGAGTGCCGTCTATAGGCGAGTCCAGTTTGGACCGACAGGACCCATTCACTGAACACCAAAGAATCTGGCAAACATTCTGAAAGAAAGGTGTAATCCAGTGAGAAAAGGATTACAAAAGATTTCTGACTTTCAGTTTTCAGCTGGGGAACAATACTCACATCAACCTCATGGCAGAAGGTGGCGTTTGGGCCGTACTGGAGCTGGCACTGGTGGTGCGTGGTGTATCGGACGCCGAGGCGAGCCAGTGGGGTGGTCAGGTCCCTCTTGGAAGGGCGGTCATCCAGACAGAAACCCCAGCCGCGACTGAGACAGACAAACAAAGATGTGATAGTGAATAAGTGACCTTTTGATGAAAAAAGAAAGTTGCACAAGGTGTGGTGGTTGAGAGAGATACCTGACAGAGAAACAAAAAGAGAAAACTTGAAAGATCAACACTTTGCAGAGTTTACAGAGTAGATGTAACATCTAAACAGCTTATTAGGTGAGATTAAACAATTCAACTGTTTCGTGTTGTCTGTAGATGTTTAACAGATTACGCTCAACTATTTCTCACTTTAGTCCAAATGAAAATTTACAGATGCCAACATATTTCAACACAGTCATGTGGTTGAAATTCTTGAATTGAACATTAGATTCTGAGAAAATTTCTTGTTATAAGTCGAACGTTACAATAGCAAATCATACTGAGTCTACAAAAACAAACTCTGACCTCTGAGAGCTTGAGGTGAAATTGTAGTTGTCAGAAATGAATGACTGAATTCGTCATTGACACGGTTTTAATGGAGATGAATGAGAGTCAAAGGAAACAGGGTGTGACTTGTTTTCTAATGTTCCTTTAGGCTCTTGCTTTTCCGTAATTTGCTGGATTTCATGCCCTCCAATAAATTGTGCTTGTTCAGCATATTTACACTCATGTTCTTTGTTGCTTTTTTTAAAAAAACTTGGTTCATTATGCTTTGCCACACATCAATGTTTGTATAACTTAGTTTTGTTCCAACACACACCACACCCACTGGATCTTTTCACCACCTCCATTCAAATCTGCACCAGCATATCCACTATATCTGTATCCAGGAGGAGTATGTGAGTGAGTGAATCATGATCTTATTTCATGATGTTATTATTTTGGCCCCAGAAGAAAGGATTAATTCAGCCTTACTCGAGGAAGCGTGTGATGTAGTCTTTGGAGCAGGAAGACCAAGTGAGAGGCGAGCTGTCGTACATCAGCTGTCTGGACATGATGAACGGGTGCCTCCCCTCCAGCTCACAGTCATTACCCTGGCCGTCATGATGGATCCCAAAGCTGCGTTCAAACACAACCAAAAATGACCAGTTATGATGTTATCATTTCTCAAAGAAATGTTTAACAAGAGCAGATCATCTTCATGCTCTAGCTGCCATGATGTAGGAACCCCAAAGCTGATTGTCCCTCTGAACTGCTAATTTCAACAGAATTCAACAATAACGTGTCCAATCCTGTGCTACAGGCGAGTACTACATTTGCTTCCAATTTGAAAAAGTTCCAAAGTCGTTTAATAACTTTTGTTTTGGCATGTCTTACATTGTTTCCTGTTAGTACAAAGCTGTAAAGTACATTCATTTCAGTTTGAACAAGAAACAGCACAAGCACTTTGTTTTATTTGTACATAATGAACACAGTGTGGGAGTTGGAGCTTGGAGACAGTTCCATCAGGAAAGGAAGTTTATTGATTTCATCCGCTTGTATTCATTCATTACTCTTAATAAACCTTATGCCTCCTGGCTCTTTCAGATTTTAACTAGAAATGAAGTCTGCAGCAACTCTCATTTTATAAGCTACAACTCAACAGTGTTCTGGGATAGAGAAATTGGATTAAAGCAGCAAAATGTATTCATGTGAGTATTATACTGAAGTTCAAACCTGAGGTACGTGTACTTTACTTGAGTATTTTCTTTTCAGCTTTTGTTACTAGCACTAAGATTTTTGCACATAAAATACATGAACTGCTGATAAAATATGACATTTTGTTACAAATTAAACAACCGTGTATGTAGTTAGAACTGAAACTTGGTTAATTAATCAATTAAAAAGTTATATTTAATTGAAAAGAGGTAATGCCTGCACACTTACTCCATACAACAAAAGTTAAACAATGACAACATTTCAGTGCCATTAGTGTTGATATCCAGGTTCAAAGAATGAATTTTAGAGTTCCCTTTTTTCCCCTCAGTCAG
Organism: Lutjanus erythropterus; assembly: GCF_056507025.1. NCBI lineage: Eukaryota > Metazoa > Chordata > Actinopteri > Lutjaniformes > Lutjanidae > Lutjanus > Lutjanus erythropterus. The sequence continues at coordinate 20,194,979 of NC_139326.1, read as the reverse complement.
ATAAATTTTAATATATGTGGTGATGAATTTGCTTTTTTTTTTTTTTTTTTTTTTTTAGATGTGTTTGATATCTTTAAATATAGCTTTTGTATTACTGTTTTGTACCTTTTTTTCCTTGGTAATTTATTGAACTGTTAATGGTTTTTGAATGTTTCTTACCCTGGGCAGTTTAGATGGTTAACCACACCTGTCATCATGGAGCTTGTCAGCTCACTGAGGTGGATGATATATAAATATGGGTGTGTTTTTCACTGAAAACATTCTGATCTGATGAAAATCCAAGTGAGGTCGTAACATAGTCATTGTCGCATGGAGCCAGTGTGTAGGCACTACCTTTTTTCTTTGCCATTTTTTTCTGATAGTCTTACACCTGTGTGATGTGCATATAATTACTTTGCCTCTACATGTTACATTTCATGCGAGAAAACTCACCTTCTCTATTGTGGTGCTGCTTTTCCTTTTACTTATTTTAATCATCATTTATTTTTAACAATCTTGAGGTATGGACAATTGATTTGATGCGAGTATTTATACTTTATATATTAAGTATTGTGAAGCTGTCACCTTTGGGCTCTGGGTAATTGTGACAGAATTTCTCACTATTTCTCAGAATTTTTACAATCAATCAATGAATCGAGAAAATACCAAATGGATCCATAATTAAAAATAATCATTAAAAACACCTCAACTACAACAGTAAAATGTTGCATTTACATTGATGTGTGAATAATAATAGTCTAATTACATTATATATATATTGTATAACAGTTACAGGAGCTATTTTTCTACACTGAGCACTTTACTTTTTACTTTCAATACTTTAATTAATATGTTCATGATTACAGTTACATTATTTAAAAAAAAAAAACAGTGCAGGACTTTTTCTTGTAGTGGAGTGTCTTTACAGTGTAATATTAGAACTTTTACTTCTATTAAAATTCTTCCTCTACCACTTTATTAAAGAAAATATGGTTTTCTGTGTCAAAGTAATTCAAAGCTGAAAGCAAATCTAACCTCTCAGTCCTTCACTTAAATTGTAACTAAATGATCGACACCCACACCACATTCATTTTCTCAGGTATCAGTTTTGTTTGTTGTCTGGTTACTAAATACTGGCCATTACCTGCCTGCTATACAAACAGTTCACTAATGGGCTGATGAGCTAATGCTGGGAGATTTAATCACACAGCCGTATCTTCTTCTACAGTAACTGATCATGGGAACGAGATGCTTTCTTTGTCAAATGACCCATTGTTATGATATTCCATTATTCAGGGATTCACAACAATTACACACACACACACACACACACACACACACACACACACAGACCTGTGGCCCATCTCATGAGCGACGGTGAAGGCGACAGGTAGTCCTGAGTCCTCATTGATGTTGCAGCTGCGGTGTGGTTGACACATCCCAGACAGATGAGACAGTCCCAGAGTCTCACAGGGCTGATTCATTCCAGCACAGATGTCTTTCCTGCAGGGGAAACACGGCTTGATTATGTGTGTACATGCTATATTTCTACCATAAAAGGGCCTAGCATCAGAATGTATAATCAGTCTATTTTATTTAAGTTATATATGTCCTTAAAATGCATATGTGTGTGCGTGTGTTTCACTTGCCTGGTGACCAAGACAGCCAGGTCGTGATGAGCTGGGTGTGTGTCGCTCTGTGGATTGAGGTTCTTCTGCCAAGCACAGAAACTGGCCAGTGTGGTGTCTGCATGGTGAACAATCTTCAACCCTTTCTGCAACAGACAGCAGAATTAGAAACAACACTCTGCACATTTTGGCATCAGCTGGTGGTTTAACATCCTGTCATTGGAGAATTACTACAGATTAGTTTTGGCCTTCAGGAAAAATGCTCATTTTCATTCTTTCACAGGGAATTTAGAGATCAGCGTCAGTTACAGAACAGTAAGCAGCAGATGCAGGTATTCACCAACTTCAGCGTGAGCACAGTTCCAGCAGGGCTACAATGGACATAGTTTGCATTTTATTTTGACATGGTAGGTTCTCCAAATCAAGAAAAAAAATCAAGTCTGATAAAAATCAAGGAGAGTTCATAATGTTCATTGGGGCTTGATTCTTCAGCTGGATTCTCGGCGTGCAAGAAGCTTGAATCACGGCCAAATGAAGGTGAGTCTTCCAGTTTACCTCACCTCCTATCAACCCCAGTGAGGAATGCTTCATAGACATGCATATGCTTTTCTTGTTCCAACTTCAATATATGCACTGCCAATGCAAAAATCACATTAGAGTTTCTTAAGATAACACTTTCAGGGGAATGTTACCTCTTCTCCCTGCAGGAGAATGAGGCGAACCAAGATGACGTGGATGGCGTTCCCAATACTGGCATCATGAAAGATCCCGGCCACCTGGCAACACAGAAACCATTCACAATTAAAACTATTTTAAAACTTTAACACATGTAGGGACACTTTAGAGCAAATGCAAAGAGAAAAAAAAAGTTAATTAACTAACACTTTCTGTGAAGACCACAACTATAGTGTGCTATGGGGGCATTTATAGTGCACTATAATGCATTCATAATGTATTATGACTACATTCATAAACACACATAATGCTTTCTGGTGTATATCAACAGTCATAAAACTTTACAGACGTGATTTATAATGAATTGTAAGTTCAAGTGTCTTATGGATGCTCTTGACTAGAGGTTAACATTCAGCCCTACTGTTAATATTGTGCATCAGAAAGTATTCTATGTCTTTATCAGTGTAGTCATAAAGCATTACAAATGCATTATAATACACTATGAATGCCCTCATAATGCACTATAGATGTGGTCTTTGTTGAAAGCATCACTGTTGATTCTAACTCCTCACCATGTTCATGATGGTGAAGATGTAGGACTCCACGTTATCGCTGCCATGATATTCTATGAGTTTGGAATCAGCCACCACCATGGTCTCCACCCACCGCTCTCTGCTGACGGAGCGCTGCGAGCGGGACCGAGTCTGATCCTCCTCCCTCTGCTGCTCCCTCTCCCACTCTTCCCTCTCCCTCTCCACCTGGACGGAGTTGCTGGGAGCATCTACAACATGCATGGATAATGAAGGACGATAATTAAAGCACACTTGTGGCCTATCCTTGCTTGACACAGAAAAATACTCACTTGTGTACAATTAGTACAATTACACAAACATCTGCAATACCATACACATACTATACACACACACTTTCAGATATGCACCTTGAACTCCACAGGGGCTGGGCGTTTCTTTGGACTGGAGACTGCGTTTTTTTCTGTGTCTTTCTGTAGTAACTTTTGGATAGACAACGTGGGGCTGTGGAGTCCCTGCAGGCTCATCTGAAGACTTCTGGACAGGTTCAATGAAAAAGTGTCCCTCTGGCAGGGAGAAGAACCCTCTCTGAGGAAAACAAAAATGATATGGATGAATATGCATTGAGCAGAAATGATTGAGTCTTATTACTTGATATCAAAAATCTGAAAAACAGGGCAAATCTGCATTGTCTCTATTGTAAGGGACATGGCATTCCACTCAGTCTAAGCTCCAAATTATAATTAAGATTAAAAAGATTTTTTATTCCAAATTCTTGCCTAATGCGGCTTTAAGTCTCCTCTGTAATACATTCTCAGACTGTGACTACAAAGAAAAGTTGCAGCCGAGTAACCAGCAAGCTTCTGTGTTATAACATTTAGAAGTGCAACAACAAATCACCCAAAATTGTAGTGTTTTAATAATTCCCACACTTAAAAGGTGAGAGGTTGGAGTTTCTCTTGAAAAGCCTGCTGAAAAGGTCATTCCTCAGTAATTTCCATCATTAGTCAACAGATCTTAATATGAGCCTTTCTCCTTCCCTGCCTGAGGCACATTCTCTGTCTGCTGCAGCAGCAATACACACACTTTTCCCTAAGTATGCCATGCATGTTCGCACTGGTGCAGACTATTTACCTGCTGATCGGTGAGGTCTGCCCATGAACACACACATAGACAAGTGCATAGAAACACGCCCCCCCACACAAACACAAACACCACACCTACATGAAAACACACATGCTTGCAAACACACAAAAGAGGCTTCTGTCAAATCTCTGATTTTTCCTTGTAAACACACACATTATGAATGTTCCACCTCCAGCTCACTGTTTGCTTCTATTCATTAAGGTGATTGTGTGTGTGTGTGTATGTGTGCGTAAAATGTGTGTGTGTGGGTTTTATGTCAAGCTGAGTCCAAACAAGCCCAGACTGTTCTGGGATGAACGGCTCCCTCTCCTCTTAAACCAACTTGCAGAAGACAGAATGAGAGCGGCGGATGCATAATTCTTTCAAGAGTCAAATGAATGTAATAAGTACAAGTGAGCAAAAGAATTTTAATTTGTTTTTCTTTTGCTTCAACAGTCATTCTTACTTGTTAAAATGTGTATGCACATGAATACACACACAATGGAAAAAAATCCCATCACATGCATATTGAGTCAAACAAGTCCAACAAAACTCTTAGACTGGGTTGCACCAACAAATATTAATTTAACCTAAGTTTAGTACTGATCAGAGTTTATCCGAACTAGGTTTAAATGAGTAAGTCAAGATTTAAAATTAAGCAGAGCCTAGTAAGTATTAAAGAGGAGGAAACCAGTTCGCTTTTGGCTGCTCTGTATTCCTGTTTGCTAGCTAACTAAAATTTTACAAAAGGTTACATTGTTTGCCTGCTAGCTAAAAAGTTGAAAAAAGCTTATTGTAATGTATTGTAATATATGCTAGCCAGTGAAAAAGTTACAAAACATTACATTGTTTGGTGGCTAGCTAAAAAAGTTAGTTAGCCTCTCCAGGCGATGATGGTCCAGCAGAGAAGCTCTAATTTCTCCTCCTTTTAGAACTTAAACTTGTTGGATGAATGAATGGAGCATAATGAGTAATAGATAAATAATAGCAGATAAGAAAACAGACAACATTACAGTAAGGAAAGAAGAAATTATCTGGCAGCAACTGCAGAATGTTTCAACAAAGTTTATGTTTAAATATAAAACTGGGTCATGTTTAGTTTTAAGTTTCCTAAACACTGAACTGAGGTTTCCAGAGAGGTTTAAATTTAGTCTTTCTTCATTTGAAAGGGTCGACAGAATTTAAAGTTAAGCCATGATTTAATCAGATTAAAAATGTATCCTTGTTGGTGCAACCCAATTTGGAATATTATTGCTGCATGTGATTCTTAGCTCTTCTCTGTGTTTGAGGAGCCAAAGGCAGATGTAAAAAATTAGGCCATGCAGTGCTTACAGTTTGGCCGGTTGTGGTTCTACGGGTCTACCCTGCTGTTTGCTGCAGCTACGCACTGTTCAGCTTTCTGGGTCATCCTGACATGTTTTACATGTGTTTCTTGGACTGTGTGTTGCAACCACATTCATTCAGCAGTCTGCAGAGCTCTGATTGGATATCCCATTTCTCCACACAGGGAGTTCAGAAAGTACAAATCCAGAGGAGCTCCACCTGTTACACTGAACTTTATAAAATAAGATAGAGAGTCCACAGACTAGAACAGAAACTTTGTAGGATACAGCTGATCTTCCCAGGCTCCTTTGTCCCTGTGAAACCACCAGAAGAACAACACCGTTGCAAATGATAAACATTCGTTATATGTTATTTTTTTCCCAAAACTCAGATTAAATAAAGTATTTGAGAAAGGGTTTTCCAGTGACTCAGAACGTGGCCTTCAGCCAGGGGTCCCTGAGCTGTGGTGGACTCATCCACAAAGCATGCAGGCTGATATGTGTACAGTCAGCTGGGAAAGCTTCCCAGAAGTGCACAAAGCACTCAGCAGATTTCACTGTTGCTCTGTGTCTCATCCTATGTGACAGGATTAACAGTTTAGCAGATTAAGATTTGTTTTTGCAGTGGCATCATCCTAGTGCAAGACAAAACACATACAAACACTTATGATGCATGTAAGGGCGAAGTTTTAGGTTGATTCTTTGCTAATCTCTGTTATCATTTCTTGCCGTCGTCTCCTATATGTTCTTCTGTGTGATAAACTTCCACCAGAGTCTCTGCAGAAAAAAAAAGCAGGTGGTGGAGATCAACCAAAAAGGAATGCTTCAGAGAGGCCCATCCAAACATCCAGACCATTGCTCTGCATGATCTGTATTATCTGCATACCAAATGCAGTCCTACTGTGCAACACAGCCTGCAGGGCATTGCTTGTACGGTGTGGTTATGGTGTTACTTGTGATCCTTAAATTACCATGTACAAACCCTGTGTGATGTCTGCGTTAAACAAAGACAACTTGAAAGGAGACCAACTAGAACTTTGTTTCCCCTTTTTTAAACAAAAACAAGGTATTATTCTGGAGCCATTTTTGCTATTAATCCTGAATTCTCTGCCAGCTGAAACAGCCCTGCCCTGGAGTTCACTTTGCACTTTCGCCACCTCATCTCCCCCTCCATTAATCTCCCTCCTCTGACCTAGAGGAAGCATGTTTGGGTGTGAGGTGCCAGCGCCAGGGGAGGTTACCATAACACAGGTCTGTGTTCTAAATACATCGGCCATGTGGAACTGCTTTACTTCTGTTTCCTGCTTCTGTGGGTTTTGTAGCGCTGGCCAACTGGGTCTGGAATAAAGTCTTTGCTGTTACGCAGCCTGTGGCCTCAGCAGCGATTAGTGGGACACAAGGAGAGGTGGGGGCGGATGGTGCTCATTACTGCAATATGATTAATCACAACAATCTTCTATCAAACAAACTCGCATTTGTTCTAAGACAGCTGTTTCTCGATAATTACAGGTTTCACTACACTTACTTGCCCTCAGTTGATTTTTTTTACTTCACAAGATAATTCTGCCTGTGAGCTAATTTCTTCCTCAGAGGTCAAAGACATTATCATTTTTCATCTGCGTGGTGCAAAGACACATGCATTTAAGTGAGCAGAATACTGATATAATAGGTCTGAACTTGCATGTTCTTGCTTTGTGCCTTGGGGATTAGTGGGACTCCACTGAGAAAACTTCTGCTTTGCTTGAATTCAATGTTTTCCCATGGAAACAAAAAGGGCAGTGACAGCAACCTCCATCCAATTACTCTGGACTTCATGTACAGTAAATAGTAAAGGTGAGAGATGATTTGAACTTTGCAAAGGCATAATCACCTGTAAAGTAAACATGGCTCACGGCATTACAGCTCTATTTGTTTGGGAAAATGTGCCTTGATTTTCTCAACCAGAGGCTGGAGTTTAAATGCTGCGAGGTAGAGGTGTTAATGTCGTGGTTGGGACCATGTTGTGGTTTTTATGGCATTTAAAAGCTGCTCTGTCGCCTGTTCTGTGCCAGGCTTCTTTTATTACCCCCATCAAAGAGGTTAAGTTTTCAGTTCTGTTTGTTTGTCTGTTTGTCAGCAGGATTAAGGAAAAACAGGTCCAATTTTCATGAAACTTCCTATTGAAAACTTAAAAATGTACAGATCAAAAGATTCTGTTTTGCATTGGAAATAGAAACCCTACAGTAAAGTCATTAAACCAGTGATTGATTAGGGAAGATGCAACCTTTTTTTTAACCTTTTTTGACTATGCTGAGGTAATCGTAGAGCTGACTTTTTCCAAATAATAATCAGCAACTTCAGATAGAAGTATCTGTTTCCATTGCATTGTTTGTGCTTTGCCAAATAATGTATTCAGATTCAGATGCATCTGTAGTCTATATGCAGACTAACTGTAGTGACTGCACTTGCAGCGTTGCATATCGTACAAGACTGGACTGTTGGCCTTGATGAATGTCTTTGGTCTCTGAATGCCCTTTTAGTGCTGTTTATCCCACTAAACACACACAGATGACAGAACAGGTTATGAAAACCATCTCACCTGCCTAAAACTACAGCTCAAGGCAGGTATGCAGCTAAGCTCTGTTGTGCAAACATATCACTTCAAAGCCAAGAACTATTTAATTGTGAGACAGTGGCAACAACATAATTCTGATCAACAGGAGAATTGGGCAGTTGGCCCTGTTGGAATAAAACTTGTTATCCATGTTTTTGAGGGAGAATAGTTTGAGTTAAAGCTGAAACTATTAGCTGATTAATCTATTACTATATTGACAGTAACGCCATTGTCAACTACTCTAATAACTGTTGCACTTCAGTAATTATTTTTCAAGCAAAATGCCTCAGGCTTTTTGGCTCCAGCTGTTAAAATGAGAAGATTTGCTGCTTTTCTTTCTCTTATATAATAATAAAATAAATATCTTTGGGGTTTTGGCTAACAAGCAATCTGAAGATGTCACCTTGGGGTCTGAGAAACTGTGATGGTTATTCTGATATATATATTCTGATATTTCATGGCCTAAATTAATAATCAATTATGAATAATTAATTGATTGATAATGAAAGCAATCATCAGTTCTTTGTGGATTACACTACATTACTGAGAGTTAACATCAGGAACCAGTGTTGGATTTCATTTTGAAAACTTTTAACTTAACTTTTATAACTAACTTTTTATAGCCCTCAGTAAATCCAGTCTTGTGTGACATGAAAAAATGATTATGATGAATTCGTATGTTGAAGCAGTCAATCTCTATATCTGTCTCCTGGGGGTGAATGACCTCCACAGCAGCTGGCAGGGTTTCCCTCCCACATCTGTCTGGCTGAGTCCTGCTCTTTAGTGGTCTCTCTGTGGTTTTAGTTGTTATAAACCTTCTTCCACAGAACAGAAAATCAGTGTAATACATGACCGTGGTTTCCCTGGTGGGTTGGAGAGAAAGGGCATACTGGAGCATTCGGGATTTCAGGAAAAACCCGTCCTAACGCGGTAGGTTGTGGATAATGTGAATCTAGAGTGACATAGCACACTTTTCAAACTGAACTGCATTTACAAGACCCGGCAGAAAGAGGCAGTGCAACCCACACAAACATGACAAAAGAGCAGGAGGCAAGACCCTGCAGGAGAGGCATTCCTGCTGTGTCACAATCAAACATGAACACCGAAACATTCTTCAGGACTAAAACTGACACATCCCATCATTTCAGAGGCGGGAAGCTCCACATCCTCTTCCTATTTGGCTGTTTCAAAATAAATGAAATGAATGAGCTATTATTCCAAAAAATGGTCAAGGGTATATTTCATATAGTATTTAGTTAATAAAGGCCTTAAGGTTAAAACTGTCAGCAATGAGTTAAAAAAAAAAGGTACACTTGAAGTGAACTTAATTCATGGACAAAAGTACTGTAGACTTTTTAAGTACAATAAAATAGTTATTTTACTATACTTAGTATACTCATGATTCACAATGTACTTTTTATATACTTAAGTACCACTTTTCTAACTAATGCTGTACGTTTAAAAAATACAATTAATTCCAACTTTTCTTTCAACTTGAAGTATAGTTTGAGTTCACTTAAATGGCATTTTAAATTCCACTATGTATTATTAGCGGGAATGCAGTGATGTATTATTCAATCACATTTTGATTGAATTTTAAATATATTTCTGATAAATTATGAGTTATGTTATAATTGATTATCTAAAAAGTGGATTGAAACCTACTTTTAGTAGAAAAAAAAGTGCAGCATAAGAAAAAAAAGATATACTGAAGTATATTTAAGTGCATCTTAATGGTGTCTGAAAATAGTACAGTTAAGTACACTTGATTGTATTTCAGTATATTTTTAGTAGCAGTAATGATATACTATTAGCATAATAAGCACTTTGCTGATAAAACAAAAATAGCATACATTTAGTACGTTAATCACGTACACATGGAAGTATATTAAGTATGGTTAAATTAGGTGTTCATTATTATACTTGTGTATGTTTTTTTTTTCCTGAAACCATACATTTCTCCAAAAATGTCCATATGGTGCATATCTCTTTTCATGATTTTCATATGTTGAGTGTCTCTCTTGTCTTTCTGCTGTCCAGCTGTAGGTCTCTCCTTTATAGTTGAACTACTTATTTGATTAGACACTACAGCTGAAGTAGAAAAAAAGCACAGCTTCTTTGAACAAAAAGTATGGCCCTATTTCCTGTCTCTCCATCTGTCAAACCTTATTATTTCCGTCTAAAAAATGTGCCAAAGTCTATTATTGAAGCTCTCTCTCAGTGTAGAACAAAGTAAGACTGCATGTGCAGAAGGTTGGGGGGTTACAAAGAGTCACTCCAGGAAGGGACAGCGATGTGAATGAATGAATGACTGAGAGTGAAAGTACAGAGGAAAACATCTGAGAGACAAAGAAGACAGAAAGGGTCTCATGGCTGGCCGAGAAGCAGCAGCCGTCAGCGGGTCTGCAGCACAGTCGTTCTGCAAATAGTGTCAGGAAGTCTTTGAAGGGCAAACTAACACACGGGGCACTGTCAGATGGAGGGGTTTGCTCAGTAGCCTATGACTGCCTACACCACATACCAGCTTCCCCTGAGTGATGCCCCCCTTTCTCCTGTGTATTAAAAAGAGCCTTCCTGCCAAAAGCAGCTCAAAGAGACATAACCTTCAGTGCAGATTTAGGGAGGAAGATACTGCATAAAAGCTTCGTTTGGATCAGAGGACTCAATTTGATGAATGAGGCAGACGTTTTAACTGCGTGGAGCTGGTGGGTGACGTACTACGACTTATGTGGTGCTCGGTTTTGGCTCACCAGTTCAGCAGGAAATAATGGCCTTTCTCATATTACAACTAAACAGGACACTAAACTATGTTTCTGAACACATTTTAAGCAAGAAATAGGCAATGTCGTGAAAGAATCTTGATCCATATTGAAGCAGCACTGCCAACTTTTACAGTTTGATCTGAGTTTCAGGAAGCTCCGTTGGAAACTCACAATCTGGATCCATGGATGTATTAAGGATCTTTCTTGTATTACAACTAAACAGTACACTAAAACATGTTTCTACAAACATTTTAAGTGAGAAATAGGCAATGTGGTCACCCAGTCTCGATCCAGATTTGATCAACTCTGCCTAGTTTGACATTTGATCTGAGTTTCAGGAGAATCCATTGGAAATCAGAAACAGCTTTGTCGTGATCTTTACATGGAGGCATTAAAGTCTTTCTCGTATTACAACTTAACAGTACACTATATTATGTCTTTTAAAACACTTAAAGTGAATCTTGATCCATACAGTCTAAATACTGACTAGTTTGGCAGTTTGATCTTAGTTTCGGGGGGCTCCATTGGAAACTGGAAACACAATGGCGACTACCTGATTGCGATCTTTCCATGGATCCATTAAGAATCTTTCTCGTATTACAACTAATCAGTAGGCTAGAATATGTTTAACAACATTTGGGGGGGGGGGGGGTCAATGTGGCAACATAATCTTGATTCATATTTGATCAACACTGTCTAGTTACACAGTTTGATCTGAGTTTTGGGAGTCTCTGTTGGAAACCGGAAACATGATGGCGGCCACTTACAGGCTTTCAATGGATGTATTAAGTCTAGCTTGAGTTTGCTTCATTTTTTGTGAATCCTGTGTAGCAGCTGACAGACTCAATGAGAATGACATGTCAATCACATGGTAGCCCCACCCTAAAGTATACCCTATTTTATTGTCTATTTATTCTAAATAGGACCATAATTTACAAAATGAACATCATGCTGTATAGAAGAAGACTTGAAACTAGCAACAGAGATCATAAACATATAAGAAAAGCCATTACTGAGGTAATTAATCAAGTGAGAAGCAGAGTCATTTTCTCATAAGACTCAGTCAGACATGTTTTTGCAGCCAGTGGAGTCACCCCCTGCTGGCCATTACAAAGACTGCAGATATAAGGCTCTTCCACGGTGGCTTCACTTCAGACCCTGAAGCTCCATCCATCCTACTCTACTGTCTATGGTGATTCCTTACCAGTCCTTTGCAGGTGCTGATGGCAGCAGTTCCTCGCACATCAGAGGACTCCACGGTGCCGAGGAGGTGGCAGGAATTGCCCTCCTCAGAGAGACGATGCTCAGTCCTGTTGGCGCTGCCGTTCCGCCTCTCAAGGATGTAGTCACTTGAAACCAGGTGATTGTTTGCAGTCAAATTGAACATTAAAGCGCGACCCTTGTAGTTGACCTTGTAGTAAACCTGTCCCTCCAAACCAAGGGGTTGCAGGTCACGCCTGACTCGCCCACCCTTGAAGTGGTGAGACACAGAGTGGGAGATGAAGTCTCCATCAGCAGTGGTTTTCACTGGGTGGACAATGGACAGATCTGACTGGGACAACTGACCTGCGCAATAGAGATGAATAAAACACATTGTCTATACGATTGGAATGCATTTATAGACAAATATTTCCTTTATTGCATATCAATACTGGTATGCATTTAAGTATGCAAACTTTTTCGGTCATGCATTCAATGTAGACGTGCACAGAGCAGCAGCTTCTTGTGCACCATACTGACCTTTCTCTGCAAAGAGGGAGAGGAGTCTGCCAGAGTCGGAGAGCTCTTCGTGGCCGGCTGCCAGAGTTAAAACAAAGTGCAGCAGAAAAAGAACCGGGCACTCCTGCGAACATCGCATATTTCATGCAACCAAACTCAACGCGCTGCAGAAGAGTCCTGAGCATCGGGGTTCCAGTGGCGTGAGAGGCGACCACTTGGATCCTGCGCTGCAGTGTGTCATGTCATGGAGAAGCTGAGAAATCTTCCCTCACGAAGGGAAACATGCACCGAGCAGGACTGGGAGCCCAATCATGGTTTAAAGAGAGAGTGAGAAAGCTCCGGCTCTGAGGAGGAAGGAGGAGGGGAGGAGGAGTGTTCTTTGGGCCAGTGTCTACTTTCCTTACGAGGAGCGGCGAGGGGGAGCAGAGCTGCAGGAGAAAGAGGAAGCTTGAATAACGCAGCCGTCCTGTGTCGAGACTTGTCATTCAGTTCTGCACCATCAGAGACAATTACTGCCTCTCCTAGAAACACTCCAGCAAATGGATCATTTAGGATGAAACTTTATGGATGCAAGGAGGAATTATGGTGCATTGTCTACATCTGTGTCATTCAACACCTTTACATATAGTATTCAACATTTAAAGGGAGAATTCACCCCAAAATAAAAAAAAAAAACATACTTTCCCTCTGGCCTGTTGTTTTATTTATCCATCTAGTTTGTTTTGGTATGACTTATAGAGTTTTGGAGATATCGGCAGTGCAGATATCTGCCCTCTCTCAATGGGACTAGATGGATGTCAACAGCAATATCTCTTTCCAGAAATCATGGCCTGATTTTAAGATGATCCACCCATCAACCATATCACCAGACAGAGGTAAGCGTGCATCTACTCATGGACAGGAGACCTGTGTCTGACAGTGCAGGGTTAAACATTAAAAGTGAAATATGTAAAAATACTTATTCATTCAGATAGGGGGCAGCATATCACCAGAGTAACTGCTAACTAACTGTAACTGTCGCTGCTAACTGCAGCTGCTAGTCAGCTCAGTCGGCCATGCAGTGAGCAATCTGGAGCACCGGGAGACTGTTGGGATTTACATCAGTAGCAGAGGAGCTTTGGACCACAGGAGGTTTTCAGGCCACGGGATGAGGGCACCCAGTGGGGAATCCTAGCAGGGAGTGGCACCAGAATGGGCGTCAGGACTGGAAGGACTGGCCAGCCTGCCAGCGATCATGGTATGCAACTGAAGACACCCTCCGAGACAGACAGAGGCCAGTTTGACAACAGGGAATACAATATCAAGGTGATTTACAGCATCTCCAACCAGGACTCTGACTATGGAGACGATGAAGACACAGCAGGCGGGGACAGGAGAGGTGTGAAGAGGGAGACGAGCAAGAGGGAGGTCAGGCATCAGTCAGCACCCAACGCCAGAGGCCTGAGCAGGAGTTACGTCAGAGTCACCTAACATCATCTAACTTCTGTGCATGACAATACATAAACATCTTTGACATCAAAACCTTTATTTCTTCAAATTCAAATTCAATTCATTTTGAATGTTTTAAATTAAAATGATCACATATTGTACCTACCATTTTTGCTTTTTTTAAACTCTCTCTTGAAGAAGTAATAACTTGTTGAGATGTTAAAGGGAACAGTTTTATTGACCGTTTTATAATAGATCTTCTTTACGACCACATAAAACACACATGAACTTCCTCAGTTCTCATTTATAGCTAAAAAATATATTTTATGGCAGCTTTCAGCTTCATGATAAATACTCAATACCTGTCACTCAAAAATAAAAACTTAAGAATTGAAGTACTGCTGTGTTTGTAGAAAGTGAGTCACACTGCTGTTACATACAGGTACAGTTCAGTTATGTAATTGTATATAAATTGATATCTAACCTAGCCATACCTTTTAGTGCCCCACTGTCAGATGTAAATACATATGGGAAGGCACAGACCTGTGAGTGAGCAAAACCCTACTGTAAAATATGTGTTTTTTTTTGCGTACTGTACTGCTTGTCACATCTTTGCAGAAGAAAAGGTCTAAAAGTCCAACGATAGACACATCCTGTGCAAACACATTCATTCTCTACTTTTATTTGAGGTAAAGAGACAAATATTTGTTCATTCCATAATGCTGCTGCAGCTTTTGAACAATGCCTTCTATATGGACATGATCGAATTCTTCCTCTTTGCCAACAGAGCTTTTATCACTTTGTATCACCAAGGAATTAGATTTCAGTGTACAGGACAGCTGTAGATTCAGTAAACTGGAAGCCAAGATTCCCCTAACACGTATGCAGAAATATATTGGCTATGCTTCCAGCATCCCTCCACTGAGTTCCACCATAAAAGTAGACAGGCGTAAATTCCCAAGAGATGCTTTCTGATGTTTATGGTGCAATAGGCCTCTGTAGGACATTATTTATTATTTCCAGATGAACTATAGCACACTGTAGCTCAGAGTAAAAGGCTTTAGTGAGGTGTATCCTTTGTGGGCCTCTCAGTAAATACTGCTGTTGTTCAGTTGTCTAATATTTGTCCCTGGAGCAGATTTATGTGTGACTAAATAGCTGCTGAGACTTGACACATTCCCTCCTGCTTTGTCTCGGTCCATGGGAGACACAGAGGAAAACAATGCAGTGCAATGAACTCATTTAACTGTTGAGTATCCACAAACCCCTATTAAAAAAAAAAGGTTTGGGCTCGGTAAAATGTAAATAAAAACAGAATGCAACGATTTGCAAATACATTTCTACCTATGTTCATTTGAATACAGTACAAAGACAAGGTATGTAATGTTCAAACTGTTTTTTGTAAATTTACAATCATTCTGAATTTGATGCCTGTGATGCATGTCAACACATTTTTGTTTACCACTTTGTTACACTACCCTTTCTTTTAACAACAGTAAGTGTTTGGGTACTGGGGACATTTATTGTTGACATTTTGAAAGTTAAATTCTTTATCATTCTTGTTTGATATATGATTTCAGTTGCTCAACAGTCTGGGATCTTTGTTGTTGTATTTTGTGCTTCATAATGCACCATATATTTTCAGTGAAGACCTGTCTGTACTGTAGGAAGGCCAGTCTAGTAGCTAAACTCTTATTATGAAGCCACACTTGTGTAACTCATGCAGAATGTGTCTTTGCATTGTCTTACATTTACATTTACATTTACATTTATGCATTTAGCAGACGCCTTTATCCAAAGTGACTTACAAAAGAGGATTAATAATCAAGCTACATAGAAGAGGCCCTAGAGGAGTATCGCTAGATCAGGACAGGAGATACTCTCTGAAGAGCTGGGTCTTCAGGAGCTTTTTGAGAGATAAACAAGTCTTACTGAAATAAACTTGGATGTCTCTGAAAGACTTTATCTGGATGGCAGCATATGTTGCTCCAAAACCTGTACTGTATGTACGTTGCAGAATTAGTGGTGCCTTCACAGATTTGAGAGTTACCCATGTTGCCTTTGGCACTAACACACCCCCATACCATATGCTGACTTTTGAAGTTGCGCTGGTAACAATCTAGTAGTCAATAGTCTTTTTCCTCCCTAGTTTTTTTTTTTGTTTTGTTTTGTTTTGTTTTTCAAATCTTGGCAAATGCCCAAATTTTAGTCAGGGAGGATCTGAATTAGTTAGTTTTGAAATAAAGCATTTCCTGCAGATTTGGCTGCGCATACGACTGCTGAGTAATGGGCAGTGAGTTTTACAGTTAACAGGGAAACATTTACATTTTCTCAATGTCTCAGAAATCTGTTCTGGAGTAGAGAGACATTTTTTTTGTACTGCAGAGCCCTGCTAAAAATAACCCTAGCAAACCACTGGTAGCACACAGTTCCACATATACAGATGACTAATGGGCCATACTGGGGTGTTCCCCTAACATGACCCAGTAAAACTAGCATGTGGCATAAGCAGTGACCTTGTGTTGTGGCTTTAAGATAAAAAACAGCTATTTTAGAATAAAGAACACTGCCTTACTGGAACTAACACACCCTAAAATACACCCCGAAATTAAAGGACAAATAGTGTGTTGTTGGTGAGTGTTTTTGCTACAGATTGAATGTCTACCTGGTCTGAAATCACAGGACTGATTTACTGTATTAACAACATTATTGCTCACAACTGCCTCCTAAATCAAGATGATCATATATTTTTTTTGGGGAGTGGATAGATTTTCAGACATAAATTGCATCATCATATGACATGTATTACTGTATATTACTGAGGAGGCCAGCCAGGATTCTTTGCCTCCTTTCCAAGTGTCCAGATTGCGGTCCAGAAAAACTCTCTGGATTAGATTCAATCCCAGAATGAATCACTGTTTTATCATTCCCAGAGAATTACCCAAACTGACCCCCTGAAGTCCCCAGTTACAGTAATGTGCAACAGACTGTGAAATGTCTGAACCTGGAAAATAATCAGGACCTTTTGTTAGTCTTAGGTGGGAGAGAGAGTCTTTTGTGGCCACATTCCTCATAAAGGCTTCCCTGTGTTGTGGTGAGTAACATGTCTGGCAGGTTTGGGGCATTTTATGACAGAGGAATTACTGTTTCCCAAAATGTATCAAATTACAGGTCAGCTGTGTTTTGAGCAGGTGGGTTAGTGGCTGATGCTCTCAAAGGAAACTAGAAATCATTACACAGTATGATTAGTCAAAAGGTAAATGAGTCAAATAACTTTTAAGCTCCAGTGTATGAAGATGAAGTTTACCAGAGATTTTTTTTTTTTTTTAAATTTCAGCACAGTTTTATATTTGACCAAAAAACACATTATCACATGGTCCACTTACTTTCTGGAGCCTTTTCAAGAGCTTTCAGCAATATCCTGTGGTGTCTGTCAGTGACTAGAATTTACTTACCTTACAGAACCAAAGAGTGTACCTTTTAATATGAATTTTTCCAGGCTGCCATTTCCGAGGTCACGAGTGAATCAACAAGCTCAGTTTTTATTATTGTAAGATATATTCACAGCAACTGGGTAATATTATTGAAATCCAAGCCAAAATAATGTCATAACTTGCTAACACACGATGTATACCCCTTCTGTTTGGAGTGCATGTAAAACTCTTCTGGAAGAAAACATGAATACTTCAACAGGACAGGGGTCTTTCAGGCCTTTGACCCCTTAGCTGATAGGGATATAGAGCATGACCCTCCTATGCTTTTCAGTCTTCTCTCTTTTCTGCTTACTTATGGCTGCTGCTGCTGCAGATGGGGCATGGCTAATGTTAGCTGAGTTAGCAACACCCTCCACACTTTTGCAGATGGAGAGTCAATGTCTCTTGGTCATAACGTTACAAAATGATAGACTGTGGCTCCCAGAGTGGGATAATAATGCAGCTAATTGGCCAATATGTTTCAATAATACATATTTAACTAGTTTGCCAGTATGGATATGTGCCTTGTTTTGTTTTGTTTTGTTTTGTTTTGTTTTGGTTTGGTTTGTTTTGGTTTGTCTTATAGGCATACATGTTAATGTGTGTGTTCAGTTTCATATTTATTTATATATTTATTTATTTTATTTTTTTTAACCTGTTTTCACAAATGAAAAAAGTAACTTATCCTGGTAAAATTTTTATTCACCTGGCAAAATCTTTTTTTCCTGCCTGTTTCATTGATTAAAAAAAAACAGCTTTTTAATTTTTATTATTATTTTATGTAAATATTAATTTTACCTGTTCTTAAGTCATAAACACAGGAGAGAAAACAATCAAGATCAGACTTAGAAAATTAAATCACAAAAGATTTTTTTTTTCACTTGCCTCTCAGATGTTTAATACATCAAGGTATAAAATTATTGCAAAAGTTTAGACTTTTAAGTTTCACTGTCCTTTGTAATTAATTCCATTCAGAAAAGGAAGTCTTTGGTCAGTATTTACTCATGGGTATCAATATTTTTTTTTTTAAATCAGCGTCTGTTGTCGTCTGTCCTTCCCTTTCTGTCCACAGGAGGCGCTGTTGGGCGCAGCTCCGTGAACTTTGTTCCAGTAGTAAATGGGCGTGTTTTTCTCCTTGCGCTCACTTTGAGTTACTCTTCAGGAAGAAAGGACATGGACTGAAGTTTGACAGGTAAGATGAATTTGTGTAACTCTAAAACGACGCTGCTGGTGGCTGTAGAAAGCAGAAATAAGGCAGTCCGTCTTGCATTTAGTTTAGCAGTGTAAAATAAAGAGGAGTCCTGTCATAGTTCAGTTATTTAAAGATGTGTTTATATTGGCAGGAATACATGTGATAGTGATCGTCTGTCTCTGAGCGCTCTGTCCTGTCTGTGTGTCTGTGGGAAGTGTCCTGTGGCCTACTGAGGATTAATCCTGATTAAATGAACTGCAGTGTTTGTTTGTCTTGTTTCCCTTTCATTGTTTGTTGTTGACCTTCAGGTGATTGCGTCTTGCACAGGAAGGCTCTGTTGCGGTGACAGTAGTGAGACGTGACAGACCATACAGGACCACACTGCATGTGAGCCACGGGGCTGCTGTTCTACACCTCAGGGAATAAATAAGGTGGAGATGGAGGATTTCTGGTCAGCGGCCCTCTGGACGCTGAAGATCTGGCTGTATCTCATCATCGGCTTCATCATGATCCCAGCCATGTTTGGCTTCTCACTGGGCATCTCAGAAACTTACATGACCATCCTGGTCAAAACCTTAGAGGTACTGTTGTTCTTACTGTGATGTTCGCCTTTTTCCTGAGGGATCCCTCTTCTATCAGTGTGTAAGCTGACACCCCCTCACAAGAAAATATGTAAATTATCTTTATTTAAAGAGCACTTTTTTGAACCAGTGCTTCACACAAGGTAGTAACTTCATAAAAAATTACACAACGACTGTCAGTAAAATCCAATAAATCAGAGAAAACCAACAACAAGGGACTTTCAGTAAAAACAAAGCAGATAAAACATTAAACAAGATACAGGCAGTCAGTGAAAATCAAGTAGAATCAGGAATGTATATTAACAGAAGGGATTTAAAAAGATGTCACTGATTCTGCTGATACTGTAGATGTTTTTTGTTTTTTTGTTTTTTTTATTTTTAACAATAATACTTGAAAAAATTTTAAAACCACTTAAAATCAAGAAGGCCCGTCCTAAATCTCTCCTGTCTGTCCTCCTCTGCAGTGGGCCACGCTGAAGATGCAGAAGGCAAATGCAGATGAACGAGCAGCCAAAGCCTCTGTATCAAATGGTGAGTAGAAAACAGTGTCTGGAAGGATAGATAGATAGATAGATAGATAGATAGATAGATAGATAGATAGATAGATAGATAGATAGATGGATAGATAGGTGGATGGTTCAGCATAAATCTGTGGTTTTGGAGCAACAAATGCTTCCAGCCAGACGTCTCTTTCAGGGATGCCCCTGATTACACTATTTCAGCTGTGCTATGGGCAATCTTCTAAAGCAAAGTTGTTGTCATATCCTTTATTATGAAATATAGGGGATTAGAGTCAGATTTATGTTGTGTTGCAACACTGGATTTCATAAGATACTTTATTGCAAGCCTGGGCATGCATGTTGCAACAATATTGCCCAGCTCTGAGAGGGTAATTGATTTACCCGTGGAGTTCAGGATGCTTTTTGTTTCTGCATAGAGACAGATATGTTTCTTACAAGATGATAGCCCTGTGACCTTTCATGGCAGGTTTAAATGGTTTGATTCTGGGGCTACAGAACCGTCTCTATCACTGTCTGACACCGTGACTTTGTTAACTTGAGAACTTTTACAAGAGGAAGCAAGGTGAAGTTGCTCTGGGAGTTGTACCTATCTCACAGGACGCAATTACTCAACTCGTTATCAGCCACTAAGCAGTACACGGTGCTACATGTAACATGATATAGCACATAAAGACACTAGCTTTGTCAGCAAAGTGTAGCCTTTGCAGACTCCAAAGTGTGTCACTGTTACATTTTAAATTGTGGGCGATGAATGCAAGACATGAAAGTAATAAAGCAGACATGGTTGTGGAGGTTTTGACTGAATATTGAATCGAGGGTTTGTTCCTCCAGGTTTTGGACTTTGTCTGGGTTATCAGATAATGTGAAGACTGAGCTGAGTTCAACTCTTAACTGTGTTGAGAACAGTTAGGTGGATCTTGTTAGATCCCAGACAGTGTAACCGCTGTCTGAACAGCTCAGTTCTTCTGTCGTCAGGTCAGGGGGGGAAAGGTCATGTTTTAGATGGGTTGTTGACACATCTTGTTTGCTGCTGCGATGGGAAACCTAATGCGGTGCTGGATTTTGATTCTTGCTTGTACCAGGGCCAGTATTTTATAAAGAAATGTGCTTGTGCTGCCAAGTGACACGTGTTACATATTGTTAGATGATGCAGAGCTGCTGTTGTTTTTTTTTCTTTCTCCTCTGAAGTGCATCTCCCAGAATGGCCTCATACTATGATTTATTGTAATCATTTATTTTAGTTTTTCTTTTTATATCGTACAACACAGAATGTAACATCCATCCAAGAAACACATTCCTGAATGAACTTTGATTTATTTTCTCCTGTTCACTTGAATCATTTTGTCCTCTAACACTCTCAAAGCAATCTTAAGAGATATGGCAAAGCTAATTTATCTACCAGATTACTTCTAAGATAACGATTTGTATCGGGTGATTGAGTTTGTCTCTTTGTGCATTTGTGTGTGTGTGTGTGTGTGTATGTGTGTGTGTGTGTTAGGTCTCATCCAGAGGGAAGATGGCTCTATGGAGAAAGAGTTAGAAGAACTTCGACGCAGTCGTCCCAAACCACCGGTGGGCGGTGATTTTACACTCAGTGACTGTTTCTATTTCAGCCGGAGAGGAATTGAGAGCATCGTAGAGGACGAGGTACATTTTTTCTGTATTAACAAGAAGATAACTTGATATGTAAATGATAATAAATTATTCAAAGTCCATGGCTTTGCATTTGTATTCTGGTTAGGCTTGTCTGATTTGTTTTAAATTGCGTTCCTTTGTAAATGTAGGTGACCCAGCGGTTTTCTTCAGAGGAGCTGGTGTCCTGGAACTTACTGACTCGAACCAACAACGATTTCCAGTACATCAGTCTGAAACTGACGCTGGTCTACGGCATCGGTATCTTTGTGAGATACTGCATCCTCGCTCCTCTCAGGTACAAAAAAATACTGAATAGTGATACAAATAAAGTGTTGCCCCCCAGACAAAGGTTGAGTCAAACTTCAGTGTGTGGAGGTTTAGAACTATTTGTTCTGGTAAACATAATGTATAAGCTGACATGGAAGCCCATTGAAAAATGCAAGGTGTAAGAGAAAAACAGATTATGAAAAATGCAATCTTTTTTTTTGTTCCCTGTTGAGTCAGGGAGGAAGGACAACTTGCATTGCGTACATTTACAAAAAGCAACCAACAACTCCAAATTATTCTCCCTTTAAAGCTTGGCTAGTTTCTTCTTTACTGTTGCACCAAAAATTGTTGGCATGTGTCTCTGCCTATTGAGTTCAGCTGCATAAATGACATTGCTGATACATCCAAACCAGCCATATTTAAACAACCTACTATGAAACTATGCTTTTATTTTGTTAAGGCTATTTTAATTTGAGTTTGTTTTGACATTATTTTGACCTACAAGTAAAAAAACCTAAGGCTTCACAGATCTCTGACCTGATTATTTTTAGTCTGACTATTCAGTATTTTATTGTGTGTATGAGTTTTATTTTTTTTTTTCTGCTTGGACATTGAGGAATAAATGTATTATTCTTTCTCCAGGATAACACTGGCTTGTATTGGCCTCAGCTGGCTGGTCATAGGAACATCTGCAGTGGGATTACTTCCAAATTGGAGGTGACTACAAACTACAACCATTCTAATAATAATCATATCCCATATAGAACTTTTTTTTTTCATAGAAATTTGTTCCTGTTCATTTGCGCTTGTTTGTTTATACATTGGGATTTTTTTAGGATTAAGCCCTGGCTCAGTGAATGGGTCCATGTGATGTGCTACAGGATCTGTGCTCGAGGACTCTCCGCCACCATCCGCTATCACAACAGGTAAATGAGCCTCCACACAGTGTAACGCTCTAACAAATATCAGGAATATCTTCTTGCACTGATTTCATGTCTTCACCTCACAACAACAGGGAAAATAAACCCCAAAAAGGAGGAATCTGTGTCGCCAATCACACCAGTCCTATCGACATTGTGATTCTCTGCAATGATGGGTGCTACGCTATGGTACGGAGGCAACTTCCTTTATTTTAATATTTCCACACTGATACTGTAAGGAGTCATAGGAGTGGTGTAATTGGTGTAATACTTTTGCAATTGCTTTTTATCCCTTTAAGAGCCACGCTGTCAATCAACCGATTCTTTGGACAAACTTATGTATTATTTTATTAATTCCTCTTTATATTTCCACAGTTATTTTCTTATTCTTTTACACATTTATCCATTTATGCCACTGCAATGATTCCATAATTAAGTCATTTTTCATAATTGCCTAAATGTGTTTGTCAGGTGGGTCAGGTCCATGGAGGTTTGATGGGAGTCATCCAGAGAGCCATGGTGAGGTGCTGTCCTCATGTCTGGTTTGAGAGAGCAGAGATGAAAGATCGCCACCTAGTGACAAAAAGGTCAGTTTTCCACTCCTCAGCTGCAGCGCTTCTTTTCAGGCTAGTCTTTGCACGTCTTTCTTGCCTGTATTTTCTCTCTGTGACTGCCCTGGTATTAAGAGAGGTTGGCATTTTCCTGGCAGTAAAGACTTCTAGAGTTTCTGAATCTCCTCTTATCCAAACAAGAACAGATATGTTTTGGAAAGTTGCTACTGAACAGTGACTCATGAATTCCAGTATCTGATAATATCACATCCCCAGACACTCCTTCCAGATGTTTGATGTATTGTCCTAAATGTGAAAAAAAAACTCTTCAAAGGTGCAATATGTAGATATTTATACAGCCACTGCGTCTTTGTGTTGCCTCCAGGTTGAAGGATCATGTGAATGACAAGACAAAGCTTCCCATATTGATATTTCCTGAGGGTAAGTGTGTCCATGTAGAGAGACAGAGCTTCCAGTTGTGTCATCAAAGATAAGATTCAGTGAGTGTTGTTTTTAGCTCAGTGCCTGATGGCAGTCTGACCCCTGAGCTGTGACAAACGAGCAGCTATTTAATGTGGGTTTGGACGGAGCTCACACAACTCCGTCCCCTTTAATCTCCTGATGTCTGGTGTCCGCAGGAACCTGTGTCAACAACACGTCTGTCATGATGTTTAAAAAGGGAAGTTTTGAAATCGGAGCAACGATATACCCGGTGGCCATTAAGGTACTTCACTGCTGTCTATCAATAGAGCTCCATCCCTCATTCAGAATCTTTCTGGCTTACAAACCCAATTCCAAAAGATTTGATATTTTGTAAAACATAAATTGAAACAGAATGCAATGCAATTAGCGCCCGCTAGTTAAGTTAACCAGTTTGAACATCCAATATCTTGTTTTTGTACTGTGAAAAGAGTTTTTAATTTGTGTCCCCAACTTTTTTTTGGAATTGGGCTTTATATTTCAAAGTATATTTTCTCACTTGCACTAAACCTCTGTGTATTTTTTTTAACATTAGTATGACCCAAAGTTTGGAGATGCTTTCTGGAACAGCTCCAAGTACAGCATGGTCAGTTACCTGCTGAGGATGATGACCAGCTGGGCCCTCGTCTGTAACGTCTGGTACCTGCCGGCCATGCACCAACAGGTGCGTGTGACATGTGGCAAAGCATGTGAGCACATGCATGCGTGAAGCCACGTGTACTGTGCAGCACACAGGCAACACCCCCACCCCTCCGGTAATGTACACACACAGACACACATCACGGTAGACTGAGTTTGTTTTTATTCAAAATGGCAGGAGGGGGAAGATGCTGTCCAGTTTGCCAACAGAGTTAAGTCGGCCATCGCTCACCAGGGAGGACTGATAGACCTGCAGTGGTAAGATTCAACTTGTTCACTTTCTTCTGTTGGTTGTTGGAGTATTTTTCTTCTGGAAAACAAACTGAGATTTGCTCTGTAAGGAACTTGACTTTTATGTGAAGTCCAGAACCAGGCTTAAAGGGATAGTTCAGATTATTGGAAATGGGCACTTATCAATAGTCAGTGTATTGCCTACAGCACCAGATAAGCAGAGAGGAATACCAGCATGGAAACTAAGCAGTGTACTGCTGTGGACAGGGTCAGCAGGAAGATGTATTTTAGCTATTTAAAAATGACCACCTAAAAAAATCGAAATCAGTTTAGTATACTTCAAATATTTTCACCACTTCTCCTCGGGCAGCCTTTTCTGACAGGAAACAGATGTTATATAATCCAACTATTGCTCTCTCCAAAGCAACCAGACTCCACGGACAAAACCAGTATTTTTGCCTCACAGAACAGGGGAATTGTTGGTCTACTGCTGCCTGGATAAGTTAGTTCGTGTTACTGTGTGACTCTGATGTTTCACAGGATAGTTCAGATTCACCAAAATGACACAATAACACAAACAAACAAACAGATTGAGGCAGACATGATGCAGCAACTCCTCTGTTCTTAGATAAAATTACTTATTTTACTAAAGGTTACACTTAAACTGATATTACCATCTACCATCTACTGCAGATAATACACTGACTGCCGATAAGTACCTCATACAAACACTTGTAAAATAATCTGAACCATCCCTTTAATCTACGACAAAGATAACAAACTATGATATACATGTGTAGCCCTAATGGACTTTTTGTAGATATTCAGTAGCCTAATTATTAGACTGAACTGTCCACTCGTTACACTTAATTTCCACTTTAAGAGAAAGAGCCTACTCAGTGGAGGAGACTGAGATAAATCATTCGAAAGTCTGGACCCAGGCGAGGTTTTCAAAGAAATGATAACATTCTTTAATCCACAGAGGAACATGAGACACATAAAAATAGTTCCTTTTTAGTTTTACAACGGCATGATCATTGACATATGTGGTTAAATGATTAGCACTGTCCTCAGTTTGCTTTGTTCTCCACCTGTCTGTCTCTGCAGGGATGGAGGCCTGAAGAGAGCAAAGGTGAAAGAGTCGTTTAAAGAGCAGCAGCAGAAGCAGTACAGCAGCATGGTCGTGGGAGACGACAGCAGCAGCAACAGTGACTGAGATCTGCCACTGCACTGTACGGATCCCTGCTCTGTTTCTGGAGAAAATACAGTGGAAACAGGTCTCTCATTAGCCGGACCTGACAGGGAATACTGTCAAGTGGACTTAAACACACTGTGAAACTCAGGTACAGCTAAGAGGAGGACAGTCTCAGTGATTCACGGAAGCAAACGTGCAATATTGAACTTTATGAGAAGCTTAGCTCTCTGTTTTTACTGCTGCTGAAGATACTGTAGGTGCTGTTGTGATTGAATGTTAATGAATGAAATGTGTGATTGCAGACAAACCACTGGATCCATGAAATTTAGCTGAAACATTCATGTGCTGTTTGTTGTTTTTATAAGATAAAATTTTAGTTTACAATTTTAATACCTACTGAGTGATTATGCAATGGCAAAAGAACCTGGAGGTAGTTGTATTGTTTTATAACATATCAAGACATATTATTTTATACATATGACAGATTTGGATAGAAAAATACAGAGGAAATTAAGATTTAAGCATTTAAATACTGGTTTCATGTATCTAGATTCTGCAGTGTTACGGTGCAACATAATTAACACTGATCAGCATCTATAAAACATAATATTCAGTTAAAAACAACTTGTTTGAACAGTTCTTCATCACTGAATTTAACACTGATAGACATACAGCTTTAGTTATTCACAAAGGTAACGTCTTGCACAGTGTTTTGTTCACCTTTGACCCCTCACCCCTTTTTTTTTTACAGCAAAGGCAAAGCACAGACACAAGAGACACGAGGGTTTGGCACTTAAATAATGCATTATAATGTTGGGTGTGAAAGCTTGGTTCATTAAATGTCCACACGAGATGTGACGGCCTTAAAGGACAACACACAGCACAGACTTTTTGGATCTCTCTTCACTGGGTGGTTTTCTTGAAGTTGGATCCTCGCTGCTGTCATTTTCCTGTGGCTTCCCCTCTTTGGCCCCTTAAAACAAATGACATATTTTAAGTTCACTCGCCGTAACTGTAAGTTTTGACACAACCTTGATATTTCTTTTGTTTCAAATTGTTCTCACCATCATTCTCCTGATGACTCGGAGCTGTGTTGTCCTGCATGGTCTGTGTAAAAACAAACACGGCTCGATAATGTGAACGACAGGCGCGGTACCACGTTATGTCTGACAGTAATGATGACAGTACTTACCTGCAACAGGTTACTTTTGTTTTTCTCTCTCTGCTCCAGGTATCTACAAATATCATCAACAATTGTTGTGACTCAGCAGGGTTTATTTTATCTACAGTGATGTGACATGTATGACAGCCGGCGTGTCAGAGCTTTTTAAAATGTGACTGCCTGTCTTTTGCTTTTAGTGAACCAGCCAAGAGAAACTAATGGTACAGTGAAATATTTATGAGCCTGATTAGTGCCTCACATCCGTGTCTCCCTCTGCACAGTTCACATGACAAACGGGTTGCTGTTGATTCAGACAGGCAGTGTTTAAATTAAGCTGCTTTTAACTCTTAGCAATAAAAGCCAATAAAACTGCTCTGTGGTAAAGCTTTTGTTTTTAGCCCTGGCTCTAAGAATCTGTTATCGCACTGTTTGTCTTGTTTCTCGGAGGGTATGATTTTAAATTTAGTCCATTTAATTAGTTGCTGGATATACTTTGAATACACAGCTTTTATTTTCTCTACTCCATCAGTTTTATTATCTATACACTGTAAAAAAAAAAAAAAAAAAAAAAAAAAGAAAAGCTGAGAAAACTCAGAATTTCAAGGGAACTCTTCACTAAATTTTTGAGCCTTAAATCAAACTCAAATTCTTTTTTAAACAAACTTTAGAAAAAAAAAACGTTTTGCCAACCTATAATCTTTTATGGAGATAATTTACTTTCTTGAGTTTTAGAAACAAAAACTGTATTTCAAAAGTGCCTCAACTTTAAAACTCATCAAAGAGAAAGGTGAATAGTAGGAAACAAATTAATATTTTCTGTTGCAGCCATTTAATTTTAAGCACTCAAATAATAAACTGGGTTCACTCAAAGAGTCATGTTTATCTAAAGAAGAAAAGTAAATAATCTCACAAAAGTTTATAGATTGACAACTTTTTTTGTGTTTATTTAAAAACTGAAGAGCTTAAGTTTAGTGTAAAACATTTAGTGAAGAAACCTTTAACAGTGTATCGCTGAAATAAACCTAACAGAACCAAATATAAATTAACTTAGCCTAATTAAAATGTTGCACTCTGCACTGACATCCATGTAATTTGTTTTGAATGTAAAGATGGAAAAGTCTCTGTTCTGTGCACTGAAAAGTCACAGCAGTAGTGTTTCGTATCCATCCATCCATGCAAAAAGTTAGTTAAATGAATCTACTTAAGTTTAAGATGAAAGGTACAGAATAACACAGTAAACATCTGCAGTAATGTCACCCACCGTTGCAGATAGGAGTCACAGTTGCTGTTGGCAGGTTTGGTCTTCCTCTTCAGTCCATCTGGTGTCCATGTTGTGCTTGTATCTACTCCTACATCCACCCTGCCTGCAGCTCCAGATGCAATAGGCATCTCTGCCAGTAGGACTACAGATTTCACAAATCAAAAATAAACTCACAGTCATTTGGATGCAACTCTGCTGTTGCGAATGCTTCTGCTAAAAGTAGAGGAGCTTGCCTTGCAGAGTTTAACACTCTTCCTCGTCCTCTTGTTGTTGACTGGCTGTTTGCTGTGTGAGCAGCAAAATGTGGCCGTGGAGTTTATGGAGGTGTTTGTTGTTGTATCCATGGCAACAGTGTACCAAAAGAATGGAGTGAATGCAGTGAGGCGTCTGATCCACTGACATCTTTACTTGACTTTACTATAAAATATTTTGAAATATATTAAAGTGTGTGGAAATGATTCAAGTTACATATTTCTTGATAAGCTGAGATTAACACAATTAATATTTTAAATAATAAAAATGTATAAAAATAATTTTTCCTGTGTGTGATTATCAGATCTTTTTTTTTTTTTTATCTGGAGTTCTCAGTCTTATTCCACATTCAGTGTTTCACCAGGAGAGAAGCAATACAATCCCACATCCATTGCAATTTAGGAACATGTACTGGCAGGAAAAAAGGCAATTCCTTATGAAAAAGGGGGGCATAACTCATAAACAGAAGATGCTATAGAAGATCCAAATAAGTATTTGCAGTTTTCTGTGTTTTTCTTTTGATACTATGGTTTGCAGTGCTGTTTTGAGTCAAATAAATAACAATTCAAGTTCCATTCTGTAAGTTTTGTTTGTTTGTTTTATTGATTTATGGGCTTATATCCACTATCATAGTGTAAAGAAGTCTTTATTGACTGGCATATACAATTAGCTGAGGTTGTGCCGAGGATGGGATGTGTAGATGTTAATGATACTGTAAAAAAAAAAAAAGACAACTTTATAAGGCAAAATACAAAGGTATGCAAAAACAGAAAGGTCTGCAGATCTCAGAGGTTTAACAAAATAAGCCTTTGTAATCAACAAACAAGCTTCTGAGGAGCCCAACGCTTTATTCTCAATGGCATAAAAACAAACAGGCCACTTTTTAATACCAACAGAACTGCAGCATTTATAACCGTGAACAGCTGAAATTGAATGAATCAGATATTCCAACATTTTTTCCAACAATCATTGATGTTTCTAAATGATAACCAGCCAGTGTAAAAACAGTTTAGGTGACCTGACTACACTATGGGATTACAGTCCTTGTTTTAGGATTCTTCCTTCTCATCTCCATGTGTGATGGTGTAGCAGAGAGACTTGTAGTCGATGTTGCCAGTAGGGTCAATGGGAGCGAGAGCAAAGGCCTGATCCGCCTGGAGGTTAATGAAATGACAATTTTCCTGTTGAAAATGATCATCTTAACCAGATTGAGAGTTGTTCAATGTAAAAAAAAAAAAAGAAAAAAAAAAAGACAAACCTCCTCTGCTGTGAATTTATCAGCCTGGTTCATCAGTAATCGTCTAAACCTGGAAAAACAAGACAAGAAAAAAGTGTAAGGACAGGATAAATGAGACAGTGTAATGTTATGGTTAATAGGAATGACATTAAAACAAATGAACAACATTTATCTTACTCATCCTTATTAACAAAGCCTGTCCCATTGGGATCAAAAAGTTTGAAAGCAGCAAGTATGGTGTCTTCAGGGTCGGTACCTGGAGGAAGACAACGCATCATCAAACTTCTTTTAGAGAGATCATCAAAAATTATTCAAAGGTTTGTTTTAACATCTGTGAAAGGCTCTCACCATTCAGTTTCTCTCCAAATAGAGTCAGGAACACGGTGAAGTTGATGGGACCCTTCCCCTCAGCCAGCATCTCCTCCAGCTCCTCATCTTTGACATTAAGCTTCCCTGGTGCACAAACACCCACATGCATATATATCATCACTACAGTCTACATCTTTTTAGTTTTAGGTATAAGTTGATAGATTAAAAAGACAAATAGTTAAAAGTAAAAAAAAAAAAAAAAATACCCAGCTGTCCATACGTCTCCTTCAAGTCCTGCTTTTTTATAACACCATCTCTGTCTTGGTCAATGCAGCCAAAAGCCTGTAGGATAAAGCACACAAATACACACACTTTTCAATTGTTCAGTAGCACACGAGACTGAGGAGGATTGACCAGCATCACGCTGATAGATGAGGTAAGTAAAGTTTGGGTTGGTTGTGATGGGTGCTGGTTGTTTGCTGATAAGAGCAGAATCCATTTTGAAGCTAATGTTAGCTCATGTTGCACACTGTTGGCACTGTAGTGGAGTTAAAGAGAGGCAGTGCACTCAGGAGTGTGTATGAATGTCACACCCTTCAGATTTTCCCAGAAATAATAATCTGAGTCCTTTACATAGAAATTGGTCCACAGGCTGTCAGAGGCAACTGGGACTATCAGGGAAGGTCTCATTTTTTAAGTTACATTGCAATCCATCCACACATTGGCAATACAAACTGATTAATAGATGTAAATTGCTTCATATAGAACCAAAATTCTTAGCCATTTCTAAATTTCTTGCATGAAGTCAAATGGTTTGCAATGGACATGTACTTTTAATTCATGCAGTCTGTTAGGGCCATTCCACTCAATCATTCTGATAAAAAATTAAATTAACTAGAGAAAGTCAGGTGCATGAATATTTCTCTTCCCTTGCATGAATATGAAAAGCAAAAATCACAGGTTGCTATGCAAATTTCCTCCAAGAAAAGTCCTAGAGGCAGGACAAGACCCAGTACTGTACCTCCTTGAATTCCTGTATCTGCGACTGCTCAAACATGGAGAAGACATTAGAGCAAGACTTCTGTCCTCCCCTCTGTCTCTTGTTGGAGGCCTTCTTACTCGCCTGAGAAGATGAGCACAAACACATTCAGTTTTCACTCTGATATTTTCTCCACTGCAAACTCATGTTTTGTGTACTGCAGTGTCTGCATACAAATAAATCAAATGTATACAAAATAGCTGATTCCACAAAAGCAATGTTCTTAAATACACAATAAGCTTAAATATAACACAATAGTAAGATTCCTAAATGATCTGTTTTCTGAAAGTATCAAAAGACTGCAAATGCTGACTGACTTACCATGTCTGAGTGATGGTACGTGGACTCCCAGCCGAGGTGAGATGCTGGGGTGGGTTTTATGTATGGCCCATCTTATCTTCTACCCTCCTATAATAGCCTGTGGTGGGCAACATAGCCCCTTACATGGTCATGGCTGGTCTCTGTGTGTCACTGAAGGGACCTGATAAGAGGTGAAGCAGCAGGATTCCTGTGGGCTGGAAAACAGAGATATGAAGAGCAAAGGGGGATGCAGGAGACGGGGGAAAGTGACCTCTGACGTTTGACAGTCACTCAAACAAATAAAGTTACTCTTAAGAGGTCAAACCAGGCTCTAAAGTTAACTTTAATGTATGTTTTATGTTGTGCATTATAATTAAGATTTCAGTAACAACATACAGCAGGCGGTGAGCCTGATTTCTTTCAAATATAACAATATGCCGTTATTCCAGCAATGAGAGAGGGATATGGACTAAATGTTTATTTGTAGTTCATTTGAGCACTTTTCTGATGGGTTTTACCTCTCTCATTTTCAAGATATTATTTAAATGAAAATGAAAAGACTTCACAAATTAAACCAGCTTATCGAGAACTAATTGACATTAAGTAGGAATGACACTTCTCTTGGAACTTTCTTGATTTACATTGGACAGCTAAAATGTTTTCCTATTCAAGCTAAATTAAAATTCCCCCCTCAGTGAATTACTGGTGAGAACTGGACATGGTAGCCTTATTTACAGTCTACAGAAAGAGCCCACAAGACCAAGACCTTACCAATACATTGGTATTTTTAATTTGTTTTAATGACACTGGAATTTCTGTTATGAAGTGTCTTTAGTTGACATTGAATTAACTATATGTCATATATTCAAGACTTCTCCACATAACCTGAAAAAGCATTTACTGATCTGATTTAGCTGTGGTATCTAAGGAAGAATTCACCTCAAAATCCTCTTGTGATCTTTATCCACCTAGATTGTTTTGGTGTGTTACTGAGTTTTGAAGACGTTGGTCGTAGAGACGCCCTTGTTCTCTCAAATATAATGGGACTAGATTGCACTGAGCTTGTGGTGAACAGAGAATACATTTGAAAGACTGTTGAAAAACACTGAGAACTATTTTCTTTTTACCGAACTACACCCACCAACCACATCATTGTGCAGAATGCACATTCGCTTATGCACAAGAGGTTAAAGCTCAGCCGAGGAGGGGCCTAATGTTTACGTCCCATGCTGTCACGAGTACGAGCCTCTTGTCCGTGAGTCGATGCATGCCTCTTTTAGCGTTGCGATATAGTTGCTAGGTGTAGTTCGGTAGAAAGAAATCAGTTCCTGCATTAAACTGCTCACAGCAAGGTCTGTGGATTATCTTGAGTAACTGGTTCATGATTTCTGGAAAGAGACACTGCTGTTGAGTTTTTGGGTTTTTTTTTTTCACTTTAACCACCACAAGCTGAGTGCTGTCAAGTTCCATTATATTCAAGAGAAGACAGACATAGACATACTTGGAAATAAAAACAACAAAGTTTAAAGTACAATAGTTTAATTGAGCAATTTTATTTAGTTTAGCTTATTCACATCCAAAGCATATTTCATCATGCACATATGAAAAACTACAACCTACTGGCAAACACACATAAGGTTGTAAATATATCATTTAAATATACAATACCAGAAATATTTCATTGCTCACAAACAAAAAAATCACTACACAACAAAGCAAATTTGATTTACTCATAGTTTACAACGTCATTTACAAAAACAGTGTTTTGTACATTAACCACTTTGCAATGTATGGTATCAACATCATCAATTATACATCAGCCATTTTTGAAATGGGCCAGTCTGTCGCAGTAAACCAATTCTTAATGTTCAGAAACACTGAAATTGCTACAAGCTGGTCTAATACTACCAGATACAGTCTATAATACAGGTTGTTTGCTGCTTTCTTCTCTGTACATCTTCTGGCAGTGACTGACACACATCCCACAGAGCCTGAAAGAGGCCAGAGCTGCCGACAGTGGATGACATGTCATCAATGTTCCCACACTGAGAGTTCAGTCTTTCTTCACCATTGTCCCTCCTGAGAGCGCACAGCTCCCTTTACTGTGTCAGCATGCATGCAGCCATCTTACAGGCCACAGCTGAGATGAGAGCTGCTCCACGGCCACTTCCCTCCTCCGACTGGATGAAGGTGATCTTACAGTGAGGCGTGAGGTCTCTGACGATTTTGTGGAACTTGTCACGGAAACTGAGAATCAGAGACAGCATATTTACTTTACAGAATCAGTCGAATCTCCATCTGTCACACTCGCTTTGTGCTTTTTAATGCTTAGTTGAGCAAGCTTGATACCCGGCAGTACCCGAGTGATCATTTTAAGTCAAACTATGAACGTTCCCTGATCCTAACCTACTGTTTTCTGTCCTCAAACCTAAGCAGATCTTGATCACAGTGTTGTGTTAGTTGGGTACCAAACTTGCTCAACTGTTACTGGAGCAGTTTGGTAGTCTGGTAGTTTAATGTCAGGCCAACAAACATTCCCTGCCTCCCTGCACCTTAACATGTTTACATAGAAGAAACAAAAAGTATAGCAAAAGCAAGAGATTAAGTTTTCTTTAAAGAAAAAAGAATTAGGAAGCACTGCATGCTGGTCTTTTGAGGCTGTAGAGAGAAAGGTATCTGCCTCTTCCATAATGGATTTGTCTTTGTATGATTGCTGAATAATGGTGCAGTTCCACTTTATACCTGTTTGATTCATTTACTGTCAATAATACTTCAGTAAGCAATAGGAGAAAAGAAAGCATTGTGTATTGTGGTGCGCTTTTGTTTTAGAAAAGGCAAATCTAAACACATTATAGCCATATATCCTTTCCTTAGTGTGTTAATATATTCTGAATGTTCTGATATATTTAACATTTAAGAACATTTCTCACCATGGGTGCAGCTTGTAGACAGATCCATCGACCCCCACTGTGATCTCCATGGCTTCCTGGCTGCGTCGCTCCCGCATCAGGTTGATAACACCAGCGAGCCCTGCGCCGCACATGTGAGCAGAGCGAGTGGAAACACTCTCACAGACCAGACGCACAATGTCACAGTCCAGCTCCGACGGCAGAACGCCCAGCGAGGACAGGATGTTGTAGATTTGTTTTCTGTCCCCAGTGTCACTAGAAGAAAATGGCAGAAAGCAAAATTGTTATATGATGCATTTTTCCTGTTTTCAAAATGGTTCCACTGTGTTCATATGTTTCCTGTGTAATCAGTATTCAAATATTAAATCAAGCTTCTAAATATAGTAACAACCATGAGTGAAGCAAACCAAATTAATCAAACGGCTTCCCCATATTCCCCATCAACATTGTTATGTAAGCTTATGTAATTAGCATATGGTTAGAAAAAATATTTTCCCTTTGCATTTATGCAAATGCATCACGTCTGTCATCTGTTTTTTTTTTTATAGGCATTGTTTATTAAGAACAATGTAGTCCTATGCTGATGGATAACTGCAGCCAGGCTCGGATTTATTGAGTCTCACCTCTCCACCTGTGAGACGAAGCGCGTCTCAAAGCTGCCACGTGTCTTCAGCTGCTCTGAGGCTTCACCGTTAAACAGCAGGTCTTCATTCACCAGCTTCATCAGAACAAGCCTGACCAGCTCACCCATATACTTCCCGCTAATCAGCTTCTCATAACTGCAGGAGACAAGAGCAAGAGACGAGACAGGCAGATTTAAAAACTGAGATATACTGGAAAAAAAAGGATGTGAAAAATTAACTCAAGAGTGGTTGAAATAGTGACAGAAACAGGAAGGTAATGTAGGGTACAAAACACATGTACAAACAACGTTCTGGCTCTACACTGGCTGGGAAAGGAGAGAAGAGCGGATGAGGATGCCAACGTCACTGCTAACGAGGCTGAATGAGGCTGGCCTCAGCAGTTGTCTGTGTGAAGGGGCTGCCAGTGCAAAAGGTAAACAGCCATTAGACCGACAGGCAGCAGAGAGGTATCATTAATCTGACACCTCCATCCGCAGACTGACCACTGACGTATGAGGGCTCTCACCTTTTATAAACATCCTCAGGAAAAACAGCAAGTAGCCTAGCAACCACACAGACACCTCAGGTGAGAGTCAGGTGAGTATTACCACAGAAGGGTGATTAATTCAAAAAAAAAAAAAAACATTACGGGAATGAGAGAGGGAGTGTGTGGCACGTTTGAAATTACAGTATGAATCTCTCACCCCAAATGCCTTTAATGACGCATTACTCTGAGGTGGACCATACACTTGAGTGCATGTGCATACAGTAGATGAAGACATATAGAGTGACCGAACTGGCTTTCCTACGTGTGACTTTGACTGCATGTTTGAATATAATGCACTCACAGCTGATGTGCGGGGTTAATCGAGGTCTCGTCCACCACTCTGTCGTACTCCAGCCTGAACTCCTCCAGCTCCCCGTTGTCTCCAAAGGCCCCCCACTCTGTGTTCACACACATCCGGCCCTCCTCCCCCTCTACCAGCTCCACAGTCCTCATCTCCTCCATGTAACACACATTACAACCAGTGCCTAGAGAGAAGGAAAAATATGAACCTTAGATGTGTACGATGGAGTATTAGGGCCATATTATGGGAAATAGGAGAGGAAGTTTCTTTTTCTTTTTTCTGGGGGGGGATTTTGTGTTGAATTGTCAAAAACAAAGTTGTAATACTATGTTGAGAATAAAGTTGAAATGGTATTTTAACCTGACATTATGACTCTATTCTCATAATGCAACATTTAAAAGAAAAGTCTTCCACCTCTTTTTTTTCCCCTATGCTTGGCCCTTATACACTTCCATAGATGTGCTTGAGTCTGCATGGCTCTGCATATAAGTGTGTTCATGAATGCATATCAGCTGTGCACTCAAGCTTGTGTGTCTTTAGATCTACTTACCAACAATCATCCCGACTTCACAGCTGCGATCCTCATAATAGCAGGAAATCATGGTGGCTACTGTGTCATTCACCATGGCAACCACATCCATCTCAAAGTCCTGAAGCACAACACCAAATCACAACTTATTTACAGTCATCCAACTGTATGGATGTGTTAAAAATCAATCCTCTTATAGTGTGTTTCTTAGGAAGAGAATAATAATGTGAAGAAACTCACCCCTCGTCTCTTGATAGCATCTCTGAGTAAACCAACAACATTGTTCCCTTCTGCCCCAGAGGCCTTGAAGCCTTTGGTCCAGTTTAGCAGGATACCCTGTGGAAAAAAAAGACCACAAACATATAAAGTTTATAATAAATACAGAACTTTTATAAATTAAATTAAGCGAATCAAATAGTCTTTTCTTGAGGGGGGAAGTTGATAGAGGTTACTGTTACCCATCTTAGTATTGTTTAAATGTATGGACAAGTATATCATCCTACCTTGTCAATGTCCTCGTGTCGTACAGGAAAGGAGAAAGTGAAACCCAGAGGAAGCTTCATGTGCTTGATATGATGTTTGTCCAAAAAGTCTGACATACACTCTGCTATGTAGTCAAACAGCTGCAGGGAGGGAGAAAGGGAGGATATGAGATGTGGAAATACCTGCACAGTAATTGGTGCTACTTGCATTCTGAGGGGTTTAAAGGGATAGTTCAGATTTCTTCGAAGTAGTGTTGTAAGAGGTACTTATTCATAGCCTGTATATTAGCTAAAAGAATGGCAATCCTCCAGTTTGGAGAAGCAGCAGGGGTACCAGGGAGCAATATGCTGCTGTGGACAGGGTCAAGTGTATGTTATATTTAGAATATTTTCAACACTTTACCTAGCCACTATACAGCCTTTCCTGACAGGAAGTTGCTGTTATATAAGCCAAATATCATTCTTTGCAAAGCAACCAGACTCCTTTGGTAAAATCAGTAATTTTACCTCACAGAAAGCAAGAGTTGCTGGTCTACTGCTGCATCGATTGTTCAGTTTGTTTGTCTTACTGTGTGGCTTCAGTGAATCTGAACTAATCTTTAAAAACACCAACGTCACAGCATGAGGTAGCGGTAGACCTGCAACTTCCATGTTCTTTGAGGTAAAATTATTATTTTTCCTAAAGGAGTGTGGTTGCTTTGGAGAGAGTGATATTTGGTTTATTATAACAGAAGTTTCCAGTCAAAAGGCTGCCTGATGGTACAGTAAAGCAGTGAAAATCTTCTAAATATAGTGTATTTGGTGTTTATTTTTTTAGCTTGTCTTTTGTAGGTGCCAAAAATAAGTTTGCGTGACCCTGTCCAAAGCAGTACAATGCTTAGCTTCCTACACCAGTACTCCTGCTGCTTCTCCAAACTGAGGTCGTGTTGACCACCATCGACAAAAATTCTCAATTATCCCTTTAAAGTCAATGCTGTATTTACAGAAGATCAGACCCTTTACAAAAATTCTTGACACTCTTATAGTTTTGAAGAGCCACCATTGAGCTTTAGCAATTACTATGTCACTTATTGATACTATTGGCATTGTTAATTCCTAGAGTCATTCACCATTTCAGCAGTGCCTGTCATGGCATCTTCAGGAATGGAGTACATCTGGTTCTTGGTCTCCACCTTCCAGCTCCTCTCCTCATCCTCGCCCACCTTCACCAGCATCACCCGGAAGTTCGTCCCCCCGAGGTCCAGTGCCAGGAAATCACCCACCTCTGTCAAATACACACAGCACATCTATATGCATTGTACTGGCTTCACCTTCGTGGTGAGAGCTGCATGATTTTTACCCAAAAAAGTAAACATGTTATGATTGAATGAAAGCATCTACAGTACCTGATCCCTCAGGGGTGGAGCAAACATAAGTTGGAAGCATTTTGACGCTGGCCTCTTCGTGTGTCTCCAAACGCAGCCCTCTCTCCATCTCACGCTGCATCCTCTTCATGACTTCTTTTAGCTCTTCCTTATTCAGCCTGAACTCTGACAGGATCTGCTCAACCTGCAACAAGGCAAGAGAAGAGCACCATCAGGAGCTGCACATGGACCAACCATTTAACTTTAGATTTACTTAGTTTAGACACCATATGCACTGGGGCTATGCTTGTAAATCATAACTGAAAACAGAGTTTTCACTTTTGAAAAGTGACAAGAAGAATCGAAATCAGAGAAAGTAACAGCACAAAGTAGCATCTCAAACAAGATCGTCACCCAGAGGTTCTTCTGAAACGACACGGATCAGTCTGCGTGTAAAGACTGTGGTTAATTCACACGCCGGTCACATGGGATAAAAACACAAATTCCAGGAAATACTAACAGTACAAATGACTTCAACCTCTACAAATCTCATCAGACAAAAAATCGAATCTTACCAAGAGGATTTTATCAAGCACAGAGCAAGGCATCTTCACCATCTGGTTGAGATGAGAGCTGACACACGGCATCTTCACAGCTTTAACTAAATGAGCCCCTGTGTGTGTTTCTAGGTGTGTGGTGAGTGTGTGTGTGCAGAGTCAGTGAAGTGTGAGTAGCGCTGAATGAGAGAACCTCAGCTGTTTTTATGCCCAGGTGAAGTGGGCCGGCCACGCCACATGCAAATAATGACCACCCCTTCCCCGATCTCACCCCATCTGGCGACCGGGGTTCAAACACACATGCATGCACGTACGCAGACACACACACACACACACACACACACACACACACACACACACACACACACACACACACACACACACAGAAGTACAGCCATAGAAGCACAGAGCCAAAAATCTATGCGACCTACTTTTTACAAGAAATTAAGTTTTATAGACAGTTCTTTTTATTGTGGGAAGGCAAATATTTATAAAACATGACAAACATATCACTGACTGGTTAAGAATTTAGATATATTTGTATTTATTATATAGCGTTGTCATATATTTATTTTATAACTCAATTCAACATATAGCTCTGTCATGGCTGAATAGAAATAATCTCTTTATTCTTGAAAAAGAGGCTTTTCAGCCCAGTGAGGTTTTCCTTGTTTTATGGTTATCTGAACAAAAAAACCCCCAAAATCATAATCTTACAATAATCACTGACTTTTCAGTCACTGTGGAGGTATGTAAATGATCTCTGATGGCCTTTTAACATGGCAAAGATGAGTTCAGATAAATTTAGTAAATTATTCTTTGCTTTCATGTGGCACAGTGTAACCTGTGACCTGGAGCTCACACACCTGACTGAGGTCTTACAGTCTGCCAACATCACAAAACAAATAACCTTGAACATGAACCTTGTGATCTCAACTTTCTTTTATTTAGAAGAGCATCATGCCACGGCGTTGCTCAACCTCAATGCTGGAAATTCATAGGCCCAGGAGGGTTACACACATATTTGTTTAATTATTCATTTGTTTAAAATTAGAAACATGTCTAAAATTAGCAACAGCGAGGGATGAATGACCTCTAAAACTAATAATAGTAAGCTGCAGGTGAAGGTCTCCTGTGCTTATCAGCTGCAGTAGTTTACCTGAGCAGAGGTCAGAGCTTTTCTTAGCTCTGACCTCTGGCTGTGAGGTAACAGTGACCCTCTCCCCCACTGCCCTGACTGTAGTTAACCCAAAGAATCACACTGACCCAAAGACACAGACATGCATGTAATGTAGCATGTAATATGCCACTTAAACTTTACTTTTCTACTTAAATATCAGTAGCTTTAAGTTTTGGGGGGAATACATTGTGTATCTTCTAAATATTGAATTAAATATAATAGTTAGACATATTTAATATTATTTAATAGTTAAATAGATGATACGATGTTTTGTACTGATGCAACATTACAACAAATGTTCTTGATGTTTTGTCCATCAGTTTATACAACAAATTGAGATCCATACTGCAGCCATGGTCGCATTCAAAGGACTTAATACTTATAAACTCAATGACATGCATGTCTGCTTATTTACCATTTTATCTGTTTAGCTGTATGTTTTGCTAAAGTTAAATGTATCTAATCCTTGTTGGTCTATCTGAGTTTCTTTAATTACTTATTTTGCACTTATTAAATGGGTACATATTAAGTTACATTTTTGATTACTCTTTAGCTATATTGAGTTACAGATAGATAGATAGATAGATAGATAGATAGATAGACAGAATGAGTGAATATATACATACATAAATAAATACATCAATAAATTAAATATTTTGATCAGGTTTGTGACACTCAGGATCAGCTTTGTGAAATGTAAGACTCAGAGGAGAAGCAGAAGGTCCATACTCAGCATATGCCATATGTCAATACAACCTAGATTTTCATGAACTGTGTA
Source organism: Lutjanus erythropterus (assembly GCF_056507025.1). NCBI lineage: Eukaryota > Metazoa > Chordata > Actinopteri > Lutjaniformes > Lutjanidae > Lutjanus > Lutjanus erythropterus. Next base: position 20,154,724 of record NC_139326.1, on the reverse strand, counting down.
TAAACTTTATTTTTCTTTACCTTATCCATCGTATCACGACGATGATTAAATCCTAAGTGCCGACCATCAGTGCTGTGCAGTGGAAGTTCGCTCGTTCTTCGAAGGAGTTTTGGAAATTCCCAAGTTTCTTCTGTTATTGTCTTTTTACTCGGCGTCCGTGGATGTGTTGTACAGAAAATGTTATCCTCTTACGGGAAGTTGCCCATTTTGATCTAAATAATATTCAGAAACACATTTACATAGCTGCAGTATTTTCATGAAGGCCTAGCTGGTAAACAGTGAAATTAAACCTCAAGAAAAGCAGGCAGATGTGTCATAAAGAGCCTAAGGATTTGTCATCATTTTTGTGACAAAACTAAGTATTCATCGTCATTCCTGCAGATATATCGTGGATTCGTCGTCATTATTGTAGTAACAGGTCCAGTTATCATCCGCACTGGCGCACTGGATGTGCCATCATTCCCAACAGTCAGTTAAACAAGAAAAATACATTAAAGCATTGAATTGTCCATCCAAACTTCCATTCAAATAATGAATCATTCAGTATTACAGAAAAAGAGAAAATATACAGCAAACCTCCTCGTGACTGTCCTTCTTACTGACCGTGTTACTTCAATATCTAAATGCAACCAAAACTAGTTCCAGGAAAGAAAAATCATTTCTTCCCTCGGTGCAGCTGACCTGTCAACAGATGCACCTAAAGACTCAGCGGTTTCCATGCCAAAACGATTTCAATGTGTTGCCTTGGAAATGAATTACGGTCACACTTCTGCCATGGAAAACACTTAACCACTGAGTTAAGTGGCCAGGACGAAATTGTTAAATGGAGCAAGATCACCAGAGAAAACATCTATTGAGGGGGCCATGTTTTTGGTAGACCAAAAAAACCTCTGGTAGACTCACAAGGCCACCAAGCTGTTTAAAACCTTTAAACCAGTGGGAATTAATACCAAGTGGTATTATCTACAAAGATCGAAAACACTATAAAATCAAATTAAGCTAATAAAAAGTCAACCTTTTTAAATTTAATTAATTTAATTAAGGTAACTATTTATTTATTTATTTATTTATTTATTTATTTATTTATTTATAGGGTTGTATGGTTAGTGTCCAGATAGGACACACTTTAAATAAGTTAAACCTAAAATTTAAAATTTCTTTAAGTTTTATTCGATCTATTAATTGAAAATCTCTCATAAATGCGCGTATAAAGTCTCGCAAAAATTGATCAGATATTTTGTTATCAATATACACTGTATAGCTTATATGTATTTGCAATCTATGCTCATCAATAAGGATGGCAAAACGGGAAAAAAGTTAAAAAAAAAAAAAAAAAAAAAAAAAAAAAGCATTTCAAGTTTTTTTGTTTTGTTTTGTTTTGTTTTTAGGTTTGCACTACTTCACACATCACCTTATATTTTATTGATGAATATCATTTATTGTTTTACACGTTTTACTTAAATTTTTTTTATTTTAGAATTTTAGAATTCATCTTATACTGTATTGATGCGTATTCTGACACTGGTATTATCTTTATACTTTTTTATTGTATTGTCTAGCTTTTCCTCGTTTGTTATCCCTTTTATTCCTTACATATCTCTGTTTGCTTGTGTCGAGATCTTCGAAAAACTGAATTGGCTAATTCTCTGAATAAATAATGGATACTGAAATGAAGTGTAACAAACATAGATGTATCTGACTATTCTGTCTGATATTAGGCTATATCTCTGCTATTATGTCTCCACACAGCACCACCCACACATACCTACCTAAAGCCACACGTTTTCATGATGACGTCTCACTCCAGCCAACAGTTATAACATGTTTTATTTTGCTGTAAGATTGAGGAAAGTTCATAATGCGTCTCAGGTTGAATGTTGTTTATAGGTGCAAGATCCACAGGTTTGACTATCCTCAATCGGAACTATAACAATAGCGTAGTACTTGTTTCCACCGGAGTCATTATTCCGTCGGACCGTTTGAGGATCGTGACGTGGTGATTGGTCACTAAACTGCATATTGAAAACTATAGTTAGCGTTAACAATATTGTGATTAGACAGCCGGACGTCTGTTCTACATATCAATGAGTTTTAGTTCATGTGGAATAAAAAGTTTAATCGGTTGTTTTGACGGGAATCACACGGTTTGCTGCTAATTTGTCTGGTAAGTTTGCTGTTGAGGCCTCACGAACACCAGATAGCATCTGTAGCTAGCAGTAGGCTTGATTTAATCTCAGAAATGTAGAAATGTTTTAAACCGGATTTAGTAATATGATCACTAGGGTGTGGTAAGTTTGTACCACTCACTGTTCGTTAACCAAACTGTCCTGGCCTGGATATAAAGCTTTAACGTTACTGAAGCCGGTAATAGCTAAAAATACTATATTAGCCTGGTGGCTAATAACAAGGCGGCTACTTTCACTCGTAAGCTAACACTTATCAGCTGAACTTCACTCAAGTTTCTTTAGCTGCGTTATTGTTAGCAGGGCAGCTAGCTGGCTGACTTGGATAAGAGATAATGCTCTCATGTGATTCTGGTTGTGTCATTCCAATCTTTCAGATTAGATCATCGGGGCTGTGTGATCGTGTTTACTGTGACTGACTCAGTAGAACCGATCCTGCGGCAGCATGAAGCTCTACAGCCTCAGTGTCCATCACAAAGGAGCGACTAAAGCCAACCTCCTCAAAGCGGCCTATGACCTCACCTCCTTCAGCTTCTTTCAGCGCTCCAGGTGGGTCTGCCTCGATGTAACCAGCTTATATATTTTAAATGTGTGTTTGTCCTCATTACCTGTCAGCACTTTATAGAGAAGAAACCTGATAATTAATTACAAACTACAATACATTTTAGTGCAAATCTAAATTCCTAAAAAGTTCAGACCGTGTGTAAAACGTAAATAAAACAGATATTTGCCCATCATTTTTGGCTTGTATTAAACTGAATATAGTACAAAGACTTGGATATTTCATTTTAAACCTGATAAAATATTTTTGTAAACGTACAATTATTCTGAATTAGCTTGCAACACTTTTCAAAAAAATGTTGGAACAGGGACAACAAAAGAATGCTTAGAAAAACACATCTGTGGAACAGGTTACTTGTAGTGGCAATATCATGATTGGGTGTGAAAAAAAGGCATCCTCACAAGGCTCAGTTGTTTAGAAGCAAGCATGGGGTGAGGTTCAGTACTTTGTGAAAATTGTATTGTAATATTCCAACAGCTAAAGAATCTGGTCAGAAGGGGCAAAGCTAAAAGCCAACATTGAATGCTCATGACGTGCGACCCATTAGGTGGCACTGCATTACATAAAACACATGATTGCATAAAGGATATCATTATACGGGCTCGGGAACACTTTGGAAAACTGTTGTCAGTACACACAATTTGTCACTGCATCTACAAAATAGTTAGTTAGTTAAGACTCTGCTATGCAAATCAAAATATCAACAACATCCAGAAACACTGCAGACTTCTCTGGGTGTGAGCTCATCTGAGATGAGATGAACCCAAAGTAGCTTTGACGTAAATGACTTTGGGTACTAGACTGGCCTGCCTGCAGTCCAGACCTGTCTCACTTTGAAAATATGTGCTGCATTATGAAGCACAAAATACAATAACACACCCTGGAGTGTTGAGCAGATGAAGTCTCTCACGCCTCTGTCCCAACTTTATCGGAACATGTTGCAGGCATTAAACTCAAAATGAGTGTACATTTACAAAAAATTAAGTTAATTAGTTTGAACATTAATTATCTTGTTTTTGTATTGTATTCAATTGAATATAGATCAAAGTATTCGCAAATCATTGTATTATGTTTTTAATTTACATTCAACACAGTGTCCCAAGTTTTTTAGAACTGGGGTTCGTATAAATAATGCTGCCTGAACATTTAGGGATACTTTTCCACCAGTGACATTCTTGTTTTGGTTTATTTAGTGTTCAAGAGTTCATGACCTTCACCAGTGCCTTGATTGTTGAACGGACATCACAAGGAAGCCGTGCCTCTGTCAAAGAACAAGGTAAAGATAAGCAGGTTCAGCCCAGTGTGACGGTCGCATAAAAAGTTTGATTTTTACTAACTTAATTTCAATATAACATAATTTTGACTTAATTTAAGTCAGGTGTTTAATTCTACCTGGAAACACTTAACTTGTGTGTTTTGGTATTTGGTCAGGCTGATTGTCGACATGTCAGTGTTGCTCTACACTTGTCTAGTTTTCACTTGGTTTGATGCCACCAAGTCTACCTAACAGTATAACTTTATGTTGTTGTGTGTGAAACAGGCATGTAGTTAATGTATACAGTACCAGGGGTGTTGAATGTTTTTTATGAATAAATGAACAAATATAAGTTTTTTGCTGCTTCTGTCTATGGTAGCTGCTCTTACATAGAAACACCCTGTCACATTAACACCCATTCTTACTCACTCAGCATGAAACAAACTGAATAATAAAAATGATAGGCATATGTAATGGCACTTTTCTTGAAGCTAATGTTAAAAAATGTCAAGAAAAGCACAGCCACCATGCACGAAAACGGCAAATCAGTCATCATATGGAGAATTTTGTGCTAACATTTATTTGAAAGTATATTAGTTTTACTTTGGCTTTTTGGCTCTAGGATCATCTGTATCATAAATGCTTTTGTTATCATACTTCTGTTTTGATAATCCCAGCATGGTTCCTCCTTTCTCTCAGAGTACCTGTGCCATGTGTATGTAAGAAACGACAACCTGAGTGCTGTGGTCATCGCAGATAATGAATACCCACAAAGAGTCTGCTTCACATTGCTAGACAAGGTGGGTACAAAAACATGTAAATAAGGACATGTGATTATTAAATTTTGGTGTCAACATCAGTAAATGAAACGGCGGTCTGTTTTGTTTCAGGTATTAGAGGAGTTCTCTAGACAAGTGGACAGTATAGACTGGCCCTCTGGTAATCCTGACACCATAAACTACAAAGGCCTGGATATTCACCTTTCTAAATATCAGGTCAGTTTTAATCTGTGTGTCAGGAATTGTGTCAAAGGAAACCCAGATTGTTTACTACTATAATCATGGAGATGAAATTTGTCAGTCTGCTTGTGGTTGATCAAAGAGCTTGTTTTCCTGACAGCTTGTTGTTGTTTTTTTCCCTCAGAACCCCAGGGAAGCAGATGCAATGACCAAAGTTCAGGCAGAGCTGGATGAGACAAAGATCATTTTGGTAAAATACTTTTCTAAATTTAGACCCAATGCTTTAATCAAGAGGCTGAAATACATGCACATTCACATTAGAAGATGTTTTTAGTTTTCTAATGTAGAAGAACACATGCATAGAATTTGGAAAGCACACACTACTAGAGTACTAAACTATGGGGGGCAAAAAGTTTTTTTTTTCTTAGCGTCAGGGTCCCAGAACTGTCACTGTGAACTGTAGTGGGAAAATAATCTACAGACCAAAATCTGTAATCATTGCATTGGTTTTATTGACCAAATTGCAAACATGCAAACTTGTCAGCAAGTGCTGAATGAAATGGAGCCAATCAATTTGCCAGTCACAGTGCAGCATGAGCTCAGACCATCTGTCTGTGATGTGCTGTGTGGAAAAAGTTGTAATGAACATGACATAGTGGTGAGGGCCAGCCATGAAATTCTGGCTTATTTTTGGAGAGTAGTGGCAGTAACCTGGATATAATATGCCCTTCAACAGAATACACCAAGTTTTAATTGCTCTCTTTGAAGCAGATGATAAATACATGTGTACAACAGGTAATGCATGCATGAGGTAGTTCTGATCAAAAGCAGAAGAAAACAGGACAAAACTGAGATTCAAATATTTTCTTTTCCACTAGTTTTTACATTAATTAGTTTATCCGCCATTTAACATGTTGGATATAGTAGCAAACTATAAAACAGATAAATTAACAAGGCAGCTGTCTATATTACTAGCTCAGAATCAGTAACTAATTTTGGTGCTGAGTTTTTTATTTATTTATTTATTTATTTATTCATTCATTTTAACTAATTATTTGAGTCAGTATAAATAATCTATTCTAATGCATTGTTATTGATCATACTCTAGGGGAGCATTGGGCAAGAAGACTGGGCGACACTTTTATCATTTTAAACACCAGGAAAATACACATTTTAAGAACTATTATTAGTGGTAGTATTAGTATTATCAATATTTATCTTGTTTATTGTTTGCCATCATCCTTAAATCTCAGTTTTGTTCTGCTTTCCTCTGCTTTTGGATATCAACTTGCTCATGGATGCATCATAGGATATAAATGTAATTATTACTTTGTACTTTATTTTGCTCAATCTTGTAATCCTGTCAGCTTGTGACCAGAACCAGAGTAATCCTAAAATTCATCAGAAATGAGCATGTTGTATCTTATTTTTCAAAACTTAAAATGAACACCCTTTTCACCCCTAACCAGTTTGTGTGCCAGTATTTGTGGCCCTACATGCCTGAAATAGCACACAGCATTTCCTGAGCCCTTGTCAGATCAAATCTTTACACTGCACACTATTTGTTTCTGTAGCACAACACCATGGAAAGTCTGTTGGAGAGAGGAGAGAAACTGGATGATCTTGTGGCAAAGTCAGAGCACCTGGGAACCCAGTCCAAAGCCTTCTACAAGACTGTGAGTACTGACGACTCACCTCATCGACACCTGACAGAAAGTCAAACTGCTACTCGCCTGTTCAGATGTTTGACTGTGTGTTCATGTTCAACCTGCAGGCACGTAAACAGAACTCATGCTGTGAAATCATGTGATGCCGCTGCCTCGTCCTCGTGGACACGCCTCTCTCTGCCTTTCTGCTTTTCCTACAACTCCCATCATGCACCTGCCACCAGCTCTCGACACAACGGACAGAACGGACGCTGTGTAGTCTGGAATGGGGCACCGGGATAAGATCGAGAAAGGATGGAAGGTGGTGGCCAGTCGAAGTAGTGTGACCTCTCCGGATCGTGGCTGATGGGGGCTGAAGGAGTGATGGGAAGAAGTAACATTTGAATTATTTTTAACCTTTCAAAGGGTAAACATCTGTGTGGTGTTTCAATACCAGCTGGGAACATACTAGTGTGACGTTGTGTATTGGTGATGTATTGTTGAAATGTCTTCAAACCATTTAATGTTATTCAGATTCAATCAAATTTTAATAGTTTGATTTCAAAGAGTATTAACCATGGTTGTGCTTCTGCTTCAAGGCAACTCTGACAATCTCACAGTCTTACTTGTGAATTCATAAAATACGTCACCGTTTCTATTCAGTTCTTCTGTTTCTCTTGCAGACGTAACCTTTGTTGCCCACAAGGTGGCCCTGTTTATATTCTTTATTGTTCCAGCGAGCCTCAGTGTTGAGGTCAGTCTCAAAACTGAAATGTGAGCCGAGACCAGCAGGTGGCTGCTTGGACACATAATATCATAACTTTCACAGAATTTTACAGTGATATTGAAACATCTTTGCTAGACTAGATAAAATGGTGTGACTTCTTTGCTTTTCTCTGTCTCATAGTGTTAAACTAAATCTTAAACATTCCCACCTTGAGTGAGTGAGTTATTGAGTGATGATGCTCTTAAAGCTGAGGAGCGGTGGGGAAAATAAAATGTAGAAACATGCTGCTTCATAGACGCAGCCTTACTGCATTGTGGCTAACGTTTAACCCCTGTAATCTCTCCCGTTGAAACGTTTAATAGTCTCATGAGAAGGAATCTCTGTTCACTTTCTGTACTGTAGCCATGCTTTTCACTCTGATAGCCAGCACACGTTGATGACACTTTGGCAGGTTTTTAGAGCTAAAAAAAAAGCCCCACTTGGACAGACTGCTGCAGTCCAGGGCTCGTCTGTACCTCTCAAACCAGGGATCACTGACATTTTACCATCATTTATTTTGACTGAGGTGATTGTGGCTGTTGCACACAAGTTTCTCCTAAAATGGGTGTAACATTTGAAAAGAAAACAGACATACGGTATGCTGAGTGATTTAAATTGAGTGATTTCACATACCAGTCTTATTTTAAGTCACTCCACAGCTGTTTTTTTTTTTTTTTTTTACTGTCAGCACTGTTTGCTTTCTGGGTAGAAATTTCTTTCTTCAGGAACTGAGATGCCTTTGGTCTTGTATTTTAGATGTTTCTCTGCTCGCTTTCTGCTGTATGTGTGTATGATTTGCTGATATACAACATCTGCAGGCTGCATTGATCTTGAGTGCCTGTGTGTGAGGACTGTTGTGTGTTTGTGTGATCTGAACTGCTCTCTGCTTTTATTGTGTAAAGTTTTGTGCAATATATCTGCAGACTGTCTGGTGTGTGTCTCTCTTTAAAGTAGAGAGAATAAATGGATCTATTTCTCATAAAGGACAGTAAATTGACCTTTGTATATGCTATTCTTATGACTAATTCCCATGTGATGCGTGACCGGGGTTGTTTCTCACATATTTGTTCAATTTCTTCTTTTCAAAATTTCCAAATAATGTGCTGAATTTGAAAATCTGTCAAGTGTATGAAGTTATGCTGTAGCTGTATTTGCAGGTCATATCTTACTGACCAGTGTGTGAAACGGTCTACATTAAACGTTTTGATCCAGATGTGGTTTGCAAATTTAAAACAAAGACTTCAGATAATAAACTGTTCTTTTCTGTCTGTATTAACATTTTGTTTTTGACTTGTTCAAACACTGATTGTTACAGAACATGTAATCTTGCTTAGATAAACACAAAAAAATGTCTTCTGGTGTGCTGGTGGTGCTTTCAGGCGTCTGAGGGGAAACTATTTATTTTTCCAAGGTGGTAGTTAAAGTGTTGCAGGAAATCCTGTAAAACAATATAAAGGTAAACTTCTCCTGTAACTCAACAGTCTTATCAGTAATATGCTTTAATCTGCAAACAGAGCTGTCTGCCCTTCTACAGGAAGGTCAGCTGAGAAGCTGCTGCATACTTTAGGTGTTACAGGGAATATCAAATCTTAATAGGAACAAAATCCTTAAAAGACCTGAGTGCTCTTGTGTTACATTATCAGAAACACGAGTTGCTCAACAAATGTTAGCCCATGTGTTAACCCGATCCAGTCATTGTAAAAAATCAGAAAAGAATCTTAGTGATGGTTGAACTAAAGTTTTTACTGTGAAAAAATATGGCCGTACCATAAAGCACCAGCTTTTAGAATAGAGTTTAGTTCAACAGTATCAATAAAGCAAGATAAAATGTCTAGATAATATAAAAAGTGAAAGATGTCTGAAATATATTACTTGAAGATTCAGTAAAGTAGATTTATGACAGTTTTGTCCACTTTGATGGAGGAAAACTGAAAGCACCCCTATTGCTTTCATCTTTCTATGTAACAACACTGAACATTGATTGGCAAAGTCATAGCAATATTGCTCACCTGACTGGCCAGGTGATTAGGGCTCCTAATAGCCAAACAGGGGTACAATTTTCTTAATTTATGCATTTCAACCGGCAAAGACGTCCAAATTTGTCTTGGGGTGCAGACCTGACACAGGAGCCAAGGACCCGGACGGGTTGCTCTCATCCACTAGCTGTTTCTTCCTGGATTGGGAGCACCAAGGGATTGTTGGTGTTCACACTGCCTGCACAGGAGCTTTGGATTGCTGGGAGGAGGAGGTTTTCAGAATCTGGCTTAGCAGCGTACCGATAAACATGGTTCAACCAGGACCAAACACAGCCTTCGAGACCAGTGTGGGCCAGTTTGACAACAGGGAATACAGTGCCAAGGTAATTTACAGTGGCTCTGACCAGGACTCCAACTCTGTAGAGGAAGAAGACACAGCAAGGACAGGATAGGTTGAGGAGCAACACAGAGGTCAGGCTTAACTATGGGAGCAGAAAACTGACTGTAAATAAAGATGGACACTGCACCTCCTCTTCCTCCCACTGTACAAAAATGAAGCTAAAATGTCCTGGATACAAGCCCTGGCATCTTGTGATGATGTAATTGCTACCACAGTAGACAGGCCTTTCCATAAACTTATAACAGAACAAGACAGGACATTGCCATTCAGCCTTGCCACCAGTTTTTCCCCAAGTGGCAACTGTTGCAGTGAAAAATTCAGATTTTCTCCCATTTCTTACCTCTTGCTTATCTCAAAACATCACATTCTGCTGACATTTCAAAAAAATGTTTTAAAACAGTTTCTTTTTTTTTTTTACACATTGCATCTTTAAAGGCAGAATCAATGGGATTGGTCCAAGCTGTTCAGACATGCACCAGAAAGATAGTTGATTGTTGAGTTTCATTCCTAGGAAGTTACATACCGACGTTTTGGGCAAATAAGGAAATACAGGCAGAGTGCAGGGTCTCTGCACATACAGCCTCCACCACACACTTCCAGCGGGTAATAAGGGAGGATTTAAAGGGAGGTGTTTAAATGAGTCAACACGTGTTTTTTTTAAAGGAAATGTTGCATATTGTGCTTTTCTGTGTCTAGTGAGAGTTAAACAGAGGCACTTGAACGCAGCACAGAGGCGCGTCTCAGCGCTCAGCAGCAGCTGAGGTGATCTGCAGAGAACAGCATGAGCTGATGAAGTCTGACCGCACAGCCTCAAAAATGTGGACGGAGGTGAAAAACAAGAGCAGGATCGCCACCAGCAACTCGAACAGCTCGAAGGTAAGAAGCTAGAAGGAAAACAGACCCTTTTTTTTGCTCTTTCTGAATCGCAGCAATGGACCGAAACAAGTCTGTTGACACGAGTGAAACTCTCGGTGCTACTTTACGTGACTTTCTGTACAACTGATTTAATTGTTTACAAACCTATAACGAGGAGTATTTCAGTAAGGGTTTGACCTGGACCAAGCCGTTTTATCACTCTGCTTCAGGAACAAATGTCGTTTCGACCCAAAGTGTTGTGGAAATATGCGGGTTACTTACATTTTCTTATCTTGCATGTTTTTCTTATCGCCTGTCGTTGCCCGAAGCGCTCTGATTTTCCACATTGTGAGACTTCCTGCGCAAAGTTTCCCACTTGTTGGTGGTCTAGCCTGCACTTCATTTTCTGTCATTCTCTCTGTGTCCCCAACTGTATTAAAAGGTCGATTATAACCTGCACAACAAGTATCCGAGGTGGAGTGGTGGTTGTGTCCTGTCCTGTCAGTGCCCTCTGCTCCACATTTTTTTTTTTTTGGTTCAAACACGAATGTTTTGCTCCTTTTTCAGATGGTTGACCCAGATCTTCTTACACGACAGGTTTTACACACAGTTCAACAGAGAAATGGTGAGCATGATCTCTTTTGTCTTCTTCTGTTGTAGTCACAAGTTTTACCAGGGAGGTTCAGACAGTTAAAATGGGTCATAATGCATCAGATAGTGCTTTTTAATTCTAGTAAAAAGCTAAACTGCATGCATGTCCACCTCATGTGTGATCCTTAGGTGGATAACATAATTTCAGTACCACACAAAAAGGACCTTAACTTTGAATATGTGCTAGCAGTGCCAGATAAACAGGGGAATCCACTTCAGGTAAATTCCAGTTACTAGTATGTCAGCTTTAGATGGCAGGACATCAAAACTTCATTTAGTTCAAAGCAACTCATGACAAATAGCAGAGTTAAAAAGAAGCTCAGCAGTCCACGCCCTAAAATAAAAGTGCAGTGGCAGGACATATGCAAATGATGTAATTTGGCAAGAGGAAAATCTTGTATGAAACTGTAGTTGTCGGTAAATGCTCACAGACTGAACTGTAGGGAAGAATGGAGTTACTAACAGTTAGGATCATAACAAAAAAAAAGTCAACATTTGTTCACAAAGAAGTGATTGTAGTGCACTGCAGTCTTGCACAGAACTGTAATATTCAAAAATGACCACAGATTTGAATCAACAACTCTGACACAGTGTCAACAAATACTGCACACAGCATGAGCTAAAGCTGGATGGGAATAAAGGTGCTGTGTCTAAATAGGGCTGTCACTGTTATAAAGTATTTAGATGATGATTTAGTGTCACACAAATAATTGCAATTAACAATTTAATTGTTTTTTTCCTGTTCATTTTATGCTACTAATAAAGTTTAAGCCTTACACATTTCTGTTTGCTGTTTAGGCTTTATAAACAAAAATTGCTCCGGGCTGATATGGCAAAAATGATAGTTTAAAGGCTACTATGCAGCATTTTCAAAAACATAACATCATTTTTTAGGCCAAACCCAATAGCTGATAGAAAGAGGGAGCAGGGACCTCCTACTACATATACTGCATTGAATATTTCTGGGTCTTCTCTTCACCCTCTGCACTTTCCCATGTAGTTTCTGATGTGGAAGGCGTGTCAGAGTCTCTTGCTCAAGTGCATTGTGGCTCATGAAAGTGCCTGTACACTTTGGATAAAAATACAACTAATTGGCCAATGTTTTTCAATAACGCCGCACAGTGAGTTAGTGGGTTAGCTAGCCCGCATGATTACATAAAGATTCATTGGTAGCCTTTTGTTAATGTCATGGGCTTCACTCTGTTTGGCAGTGGTGTGTATCCCTTAGCCAAAACATTGCACAGGTTTTTTGAGGTCGGGACTTGTTAAGGACGTAGTTACCAACGGTTACATCACATTCACAGTCTCTCTGCCCTGCTCTCTATCTGTGTGAGCTGCAGAAAGAGAGATGCACACATACGCACACAGGCGGAGCAGACTGAGGGTTACTGTTTGTTCAAAATCTGGCATCATGTGGAGGTGTGGTTGTGTTTATTTGTGCTTTAGAGCTTCACCACTGTGAAACGATCAGAAAGTACCTCCTTGGTACCTCTCTTAAAGGACCAGTGTGTAAGTTTTAGGGGGATTTATTGGCAGTGTATGTCAGAAATGAAATATAATATCCACGAGTATGTTTTCATTCCTGTAATCACCTAAAAATAAGAATTGTGTTTCCATTATCTTAGAATGAGCCATTTATATCTACAGAGAGCACGGGTCCTCCTCCACAGAGACCGCCATGTTGACACACTGGCTCCAATTACAGCCTTCCATGGACACCATGGAAGAGGACCCGTGGATTATGTAGATAAAAACAGCTCATTCTGAGGTAATGGAAACAGCATTTCTTCTTTTCAAGTGGTTATACACTTATGAAAACATTTATATGAATATTGTATTCCATTTCTGCCAGTAGATCCTCCTAAATGTTACACACTAAACCTTGAAACCATCTCAGGAAAAGGGGACATAACAAGATGATTAAAAGAGCTATGGTCAAACGTCCAATCGTGGAAAACGACATGAAAGTAGTGATCAAAATATGACATATCTGTAGGTTTCATCCAGTTATTTTTATGCATGTAAATGGAAACAATTATGCAAAATGCTTGCAATGATCTCAAATAATCATGATCTGCAGATTATGTAATAATTGTGGCAGGCACATGTTCAAATCCACATATCTCAGGATTTATCATTCAGGTCTTATTGAGTTCATAATTCTGTCTGCCATGCTAAATGATTACCTTTAAACTCACATGGATGTTTTTTACTTTAATTTAAAATTCCTTAGTATCATTAATGAATCAGTTATGCAGGCAAATGGATCACACATGCACAATATTTTATAATGACTCTGAAGTATTTCTATTTTTCTCCCCCATGAAGTTTCAACTGCAGCTGCCACCCATCCTTCTTACACAGAGGACTCTTTGACCAGCAGCAGTGGAATCATCCCTGGTAAGTCCCGCTTTGACGAAAGTCTGATGTCTCTACAGCCCCTGTAAGACATCTGATCTATCAGTTGTGCCACCCTTAGCTAACAAAGACCGCCTGTTTCAGTCAAGACCTGCGAATAAAAGGGAATCAAGTTACGCCACCAACAGCCGAGGAAACCTTTCAAAAACAGAAACATTTGATTTGGCTGTTCTTTTTGGACTGTGACTGCGAAGCAATGGGCCTCTTGTTGTCATTTTGATCAGATTGCTCGTGGTTATTTTCATTGGCTGTATCCGAAACTGACATTTTCCAAAAATACTCCCTTCGGAGACTGCTGGTAGTTTTTGTCAAACACATTCAGAAATGTAAGACCTTTCACAACACTGTCTGTCTGTGCGTGTGTTTGTATATGCAGTGTTTTGGTGACTTCCCAGTTTGGCTTCCTGCTTATCATTTGAACCTTGTACTAGTCAGGTTTTGCTATTTTGTGACACCCTATGTTTGTTTGTTTATGTTTGTTTGGGGAGGATATAGACAACCATTTGTGACTATCAATACGTATAGGAAGTGTTTGGCGAACCTGAATGATTTAAATTTGAAACAGTCATATAACACAATCACAGTAAACGGTATACAGTTACAAAAAGTTTTTAAGTATTTGCTGTTGTGTTTTGGCACACAGGATGAAATTCTGTGTATGAAAGGTTTTGTCTTTGTCAACTGTCAGTTCGCCAGACCCAGACTAGATATTTGGAAAGAGCAGTGAAATTCCTCAGGTCTCAGAAATGGTCAGTGACATTATGAATGCAGGATGGTGCTCTGCAGAGTTCTGAAAGATGACAATTGAAAACTCAGCCTCTTACAGGAAGGACGAAACTCCCAAAGCACTTTTTTCCCTGCAGAGTGGACATGGACGGATCATGAGACAGTGGGCCCCTGGTCACAAAGATGTCAAAGATGTAAAAAAAGTAGATGTAAAAAGAGATGTAAGAGAAGAGATGTAAAAAGAGAAAAGATGTGAAAAAGCCCCAGAATCACACACACAAAGACTTTGTGGTTGTTTTGCCTCTTTTTGTGGTTGCTTTGCATCTTGTGTGTCGCTTTGCACCTTCTATGTAATTTAGCGTCTCTTTATAGTTATTATGCATCTTTCTGTAGTTTTGTGTCATTTTGTGGTCATTTTGTGCCTTTCTGTAGTAATTCTTTTTGTCATTCTTTTTGTAGGGTTTTTTTTGTCTCTTTGTGGTCATCTTATGTTTCTTTGTGGTTGTTTTGTGTCACTTTAGTTATTTTGCTTCTCTTTGTGGTTGTTTTGCTTCTTTGTAATCAATTTGCATCTCTTTGTGGTCGTTTTGTCTCTAGTTAATTTGTATCTCTGTGTGGTTGTTTTGCTCCTTTGTAGTTGTTTTCCAACTCTTTAGAGTAGTTTTGTGTCTCTTTGTGGTTGTGTTGTGTCTGTGGTTATTTTGCATCTCTTTGTTGTTGGTTTGCTCCTTTTTGCTCTTTTTTTCCTGAGGTAAACAAATGGTTTCTGCAATACTGGCTGCAGAAGATCCAACATTGCATGTGCATGCATGTGTCCTCATGTATTATTAGCATATGTGTAGTTGTTTTTCAACATGTGCAAATAAACATATGTGTGCTTTTAGGGGCCATTGCTGCTACACTGTTCATTGCCTTCTTACTTGGTCTCTATGCTGTCCTCTGGAAGTGCATGGTGTCACCACCACAACGGTAAAGAACAGACACAAGCCCTAACTTGATTTTGTCAGAACTTGAATTAGGTTTTGTTGACACAGCAATCTTGCAAACTGTCATTCGTCTGCCTGCCTTTTAGTGTCACATGTCTGAACCTTAAATTGTGTTACAGTTTAATTGTGGTTGTCATTGTAAACACACTCATTTGTGTTTCCCTTTCAGAAAGCACAGCAAGGTGAGGGTGAGAGTACAACAGAGTACTTCTGTGTGAGGATCGGCTCCCTCTCAGCAGGTCATTTTGGATCTTAATGGTGCGGACTAAAATCTGAGAGCACACTTTGCTCCCAGTCAGAGAAAAACACCAGAGTAACAACATATTGCTGAAGAAGATCCTCTTAATAGATCCAAAGATCAACCACAAAGAAACTGACTCAGCTGAGTGAGTGTCAGCTATTTCCTTCAGAGTTACTGTCTGCTGGTGGCTGCTGTTGACTCAAAGCTCCATGTTGATGTGAAACACTTCGTCGGCAGGTCAAATTGTGCTGCCTTTTTCTGTTTTTTTTTTTTTTTTTCCCCTGTGAACTCTGCACTACTGAGGGGCGAGATGGCTCAGGCCACAACTCGCTCCAGGGACCAATAAGCTGTGTGTATGTGTGTCTGAGAGAGAGACTGTGGTATATTGTAGATTTTGCATGATCTTTGCATGTTTTGTACCTGCACCAAATGGACAGATGTCTTTGTTCACTGTCCTTGCATAGTGTTTCTTTAGAATATTTTGAAAATTACATAATCAGTAGGTGTCATTTGTCCTTGTTTCTTAAAGATCTTTTGGGAAAATACCTAATGCTGCTAGGATGTACAGGACAATCAGCCAATCACCTCTACGCGAGTCTTTAGACAGCATTTAGTGTGGAAATCTAGAAATGGATTCTTTGAAATCCACATGGTTTATTCACTTTACTCAGGATGTTGTAACTACTGTATGACCTTTGACTCTTGATAATAAACTGTGACTTGTGTTTTTTACATTTAGTGGACTGTGAATATAAATAAATGTTGAGTTCTGTGACCAGGTCACAGTTTGGTGGAACTTCAAATGAGACTCAATCACTTGTTACATGAAACTTACATGAAACTGAGCAATTCATTGCCAGTGTGGGCATAAAAAGAAAAGTCTCTGATTTGTTGTGCGTTCAGTGTGCACGTGCACAATGGACATCAATAATAGCTGAATCCCAAAATCTATATAGTCAAAAAGAAGGAAAAAAGGGTCAAACACACTGACCCCAGATGCAGTTTTTTTTTATTCAGATGTTTTGGCCCTCAGGTCTCCTTCAAGATCAACAATACTACTATATACACTATATGGGGCCAGATGGACGCATTGTGCATAAATGGACAAAGTCCAGCAGTCATTGAGGCACCCTACTTAATATGCCATGTGTTACTTACTACTTGAGCACAGCCACATCACAGCAGCGGTCTGACAATTTGTTGTTTTTAGAACCAGTTTTGCAACTTCTAAAAGAAGAGCGTTGAAGAGTGTCATGTGTGAAAACTCTGATGCATCTTTGTAGAGCAGAGTGAAACTGTTAAATTCTGATAAATTCTAAACAGATAAACAAGATATGAATCTTTTGTACTGTGCAACCCACTCTTGTCTTGATGAAACTAAGTGCATCAATATTTTTCACAAAGTTTTGATTACACGTAGAGACTGAGCCAAAGAATTACACCATACATGGCGCAGAAATTCAGATTTAATTACTGAAGAGGTGTTGTAAGTAGCCTACAGCCTATACATTATATTATTTAACATACTCAAATATGAGACACAACTCTCAAAATGTCCATCACAGTCATTTGCAAACTGGGGTTTGGGGACCATCAGGGGTCCCCAGCATGAGGAGGAATAGAATGATTTACTTCTAGCACATTTTTTTGGAAGTTGGAAGCGCAAGTGAAGAAATTGATTTGGTCATTTTGATTGATTGATTGTAATTTATTGTGATCCTATTTTGAAAACATGAAAAAAAGCATACTGTAGTTTGCTTAAGAGCAAGTTATTGGTGCATCCACTGGTGATGTTTCAGGCTCTTCTTCAGATTAGACCTTCTTCATGTTTTTATTTCTGTCCTCTATTGGTCTACCACCTGCCTTATGGTTAAAATATGTAAACTACATATTCAATTATTAAAAATTGGTTAAATGAGTTGTCATGTCTGTGGTCTTCCCATGTTTTTAGAATCAATTAAGATTTGAAAATCATCTAGTGTGCCTGTGCACCAGGCTGTCATAGTCATTAATTGACTATGGTTGTTTTATCTTCAAACTTAGTAATTCCTTAAGACCAACCCCTGGTCCTTCAGCTCTGGGGATTGTATATATCCGAGTTTGTTTAGTGACATTTTCAGATTAAAAGCATGGGACATTTTCGCAGTTTAACATGACACTGCTGATATGTAGTTGCATTAGTCAATAAATAAAAGAGTAGAGAATCAGTACAAATGGCCCTCAATATTTAAAACAATTTGTTTCCATGTTACTTGTCCAACACATGGGAACCTAGATGAAAACTATGTACAGCTTTATTTCGTTCACTGTCACATGGATTTATACCCAGGGAAAAATGAAAATCATACTCTCACACAGCACAGATACAGTAACACACATAAATTTATGTAACACATTTCTTATAAACCGGTTTTGTGTGTTTCTTAATGAAGCTGCACACACCTCAATCACTTCTGTTCCAAAAGCCATATTTCTTTTAGCACCTGGAAAGGCACAAGGCAATAGTACACCAGATAATTAACTTCATATGAAACTACATTATCATTTATAACAAATGTATGTTTTGATACTTGAGTCACTGATCACAGTAAAAACACTTTTTACTTGTTGGTTGGAACTGCAGAGAACTGAAATCAAGGTTTACAAAGACATACTGACCACATCTTCTTTTAACAACAGAGTTTTGATTTTCATAAATAGAGAACATGATACATATAATATAACATTAAAAGCTAAAAAAAAGCAGCTCGTGTTTAGCTAACTCATCAGCGCGAACAGTTGCATCCTGTAGATAACATCTGTAGTTATTTCACAGCTCACGGTGAGTTCCTCTTCTGCATTGTGTATACAGCACCGAAGTAGTTTAGATCAGTGTTTCCCAATCTCTGTTTCTTGGAACCCACTTTTTAAAAATGATAAACCATCATGACCCAATTCACAGTAGGCCTTATCATTAAATCTTGGGATGAGTTCATTTGTGTGTAATGTTTCTGACCATTTTTACTGCCATTTTTGCATCAACTATTATCCTGACGTGTGTTATTGTAACATACTTGAGAATTAAACGCGTTTAGTTTACAGGCCATCTCACTGTTTTTATTTTCTCTCATTAGGGAAACAATATAAGACATTTAAGCTCACTTTATAGATAAGACGAAATAACTGCATTTAGGCAAAATTTACAGGCTCACATTTTTTCCTCTCGTCAGTAAAGCAATATTCAAATCTTAAATGCTGTATAAAAAGAGTACTGCAGATATAAATCTTACGTTTGCAGATTTTCTTCCTTAGTTTTTTAATTAATTTGGCAACCCAAATAAAATGTCCTGTGACCCACCTTTGGGTCACAACCCAGTCTCTGTGAATGACTGGTTTAGATGACCTGCTGTGTGTTTTCTGCTCTGCGTACAGTACGTTATGTTAAACCCTGTAAGCTACCTTTTCCCCATCAAATCACATGCATGCATATAGTATTTTAAAATGTGGCATAAAAACAATTTACAATGTGGCATAAAAACAATTTTACAATTTACAATAGAAAGCCGCAGATTTGCATTTTTTCTAATGACCAAAGCATTTTTTTTGTTTTGTTTTTACACTCTTGAAATAGAGACGTTTGAGAAATATATGAAGACGTTTGCTGGTCTTTATACTTATTAAGTATCAGTGGAGATATAGCCATATATAACACTGCATGATTCCTTCAAACTCTCAGAGGGTTCGTTAATTTCACTGAACATGGCTTGTTGTGCCTCAGACAAATCCCCCCCCTCAGTGTGAAAATAAGACTTGTTTGTGACGGATGGTGTTTGCTGAAGGGTTGGTCTGTCCCATTGATGGGCGGCTGACTGTGGACAGTAGTCTCCTTGGAGAAACACACATGCGATTGTTGAAGGAGGGGACTGGGAGCCGGGAGAGGGCAGTGTGCTCGGTGGTTCAGGATCACTTTGTGTGGTTGTTTCAGTCAGAGGACATCTGGTGTTCACAATCTCAATGTCACAGTTGATGCAGTCCTCCACCTGCTGAGACTGCAGCCTCTCAGTAGTCTGTACAGACATGTAGAGGTATTATAATAATGAAAACTAATTTAATGTAAAATAGATAATAGAAGCAGGTTCAGATCTGTGGGTTTAAGGGATAGTTTGGATTTTTTGAAGTGGGTTGTATATTAGGAACTTATCCACAGCCAGTGTACAGACTAACCTGCAGTAGGAGGCGGTCGGCATGCAACCAGTTTGGAAAACCAGCAGCAGTAGTACTGGTGTAGCAAATTCTCTTTTAGGCACTTAAAACAAACACATTTTCACCACTTTATCTTGCCAAACTGCTGTTTTATTAACCAAATCTAGCTCTCTCTTGCTTAACCAGACTCCATTGGTGAGAAGTTTTACCATGCAGATTATTGGAGTTTCTGGTCTACCTCTGCTGCTAGTTTGCGTTATTGTGTGACTTCGGTGTCCTGAAGGGTTGGTTCAGCTTCACCAAAGTCACACAATAACACAAACTAACTAACAAATCAAGGCAGCAGTAGAACAGCAACTGCTGTGTTCTGTGAGGTAAAATTAATCCTTTTGGCAATGGAGTCTGGTGGCTTTGGAAAGAGGAATATTTGGCTTTTATGACAGTGGTTTCCTACCAGAAAAGGCTGTCTGATGGCAAAATAAAGTAATGAAAGTATTATAAATATAGAGTACACTTAAACTTATATTGATTTAAAATACAATTTGCTGCTGAGCCTGTCCACAGCAGTACATTGCTTAGCTTCCTACACCAGTACTGCCGAGGGTGTGCTGACATCTACTGTAGGTAATCCACTGACTATGGATAAGTACCTCATACAACCCCATTTAAAAACACTCCTGCAAAACACTAACCAGGAAATCGAGTCACTGTATCTTATTGGCTTATATTGTATCTCTGTGTGATGACTGAAGTGAGTGAAATAAGCCAACCACTGAAATTAATGAAATGCAAAAAGTACCTAAATATATATAATCATTTCATAACAAGTGTTGAAAAAAATGTGGAGTACATCAGATTCAGTTTGTTGAAATATTTCCTTGCTTTCACAGTAGCTGATTCAATGCTGTGCATGATTTGACTACTTCAGTGTTAAGTCTGTACCTCTTGCAGGAAGCTGTCTAACTCAGGAACTTTGATGTTCATACCAGCAGGATAAACAAATATCTCCCTCAGCCCGCTCTTCAGCCTGGAGGAGAAACAGAAGAAAGAAGATCATGGAGGTGTTTCAGGCTATATGTTCAAGTCAAGATTTTAAGATAAAGTTACTCACATTTTTCTCTGAGGCCACAGGAGAATGGTGCAGCACAGCAGCAACAAGATGGGAGTCAGTATCTTGGCCAAGTGAGCAAAGTCTGCCAGAGGAATGAGAAGATGAGCAGTTTATACAGTCAGCATGTAAAATTCATTCAAATTCTCTTTTAATTTCATTCACAAATTGCCTGTTTTAGTACTTTTAGTCAATAATTAAGACAAAAACAATAGTGAAATCAATTGATTTAGTTGAGTTGTTGGATGCCTATGACTGAACTCACAGTTGGTTCTGGTCCAGATGTTGATGAGGGCAGCTTGTCCAGGCCCTTCCTTTGTGAGGGCGCTCACAGAGAAAGCATACTCTGTGCTCGAATGCAGATTCTCTATGGTCACAAACTTCCTCTGAGGGTCTCCCACCGATACGTTCAACTGATCTACATGGTCATGAGATTGTAAATGCATTGTTTCATCATAATGTAAAAGTGACTCAAACCAGTGTTAATCTGAGATTGCTTCTGACAAAATAAATTGAAAATTAAATTAAAATAAATTATTAACTATTATATTTTGCATATTTGCTTTTTAATACACAAAGAGATCAATAGTAAGGGTTTTATATGACAAAACCTCACACAAATTGCAAAAGAAACTCTTTCAACTGTTCTAGTCATAAAATCCAAGTGGGGTGAAGTATTGAAAAATACTGAAATGAGTGGTGCCACAATTCCCCATTGCTGACCATATAAAAAATGATTAATGTATGTGTTCTTGTCTGATGTTCACTCAAAGGGTTCAGTTCTGTCCACAGAGACGTGGAGTTGGATGCAACGTAGTGCTCGTACAAAAGGAAATTCTTAACCCTCAGATGCATGAGTGGGTAAAAATGACAGAGTGGGTTCGTTTTCTTGCAGTATCTTTGTAAAAAAAAGTTTTTAGCGTTTCATATTCCAGGTATTCTTCAAAAAACATCTTTTGATATCAGATTATTTAGATTTTCAGTTTACCTTTTATACTGCAACTGCAAAAAATTGTGGTGTGCAAATTCATCTCAGGCTGCATGTGATGACAGTGAAGATGATGAAGATGAGCCAGCTTATAAAAGCTAACAAATTTAAGTTGATGTTCCTTATTGTCAAGATTTATTATTTATTCGTGCCAATTGGAAGTCACAAATATTTTGAAAATTATATAAAAGTTATATTTTGAGTGATATTGAAATAATTGTGTTTTAAGTTTATGTTAATCAATTCAGACATGTGGATTAGTGCTAATTTATGTTGCCTTACAAGTATACTATGATCATTCTCATTCAGAACAAACTGAGGGCACAGAATCTGTTAAGTTTGTTTATGATGCAGCTTGTGTGAGGTTGACCCACACGTTTGGGTAAAATGTCTGGACTGCACTCCCATGCAGCATGACCTTGCAGCGTACCAGCGCCTCCTTTCTGCACTGTAACCAAGTAACCAGTGATGAACGCCGAATGACTCGGATCGTCCTCATTGTAAAGCCACACCAGTGTCACAGATGAGGAAGTACTCTCAACAGGTTCAACCAGTAATGGGGACTGGACGTATTCTGGGGAAAGGAAGAGGGGTTTTCAGAAGGAAGACAGTTATAATTCATTAGAATTAAAGCAACAGGCCTCAAGCAACAGTGCAACTTCCCCAAACTGATGTGAGCCTACAAGAACAGTCTGTCTGATGTCTGTGATATTGTGCAAATGTCAGAATCTGTTGCAAATCCTTTGACTTGATATAAACTGACTCCTGTGACTTTTTCCCCACTGATTTTGCATTAGAAGTTAACAATAGATACAGTGAGATGCAGTTACAAACAGGAAAGATGTGTCTTGCATGCAAACGACAACCTGGAGGAAGACCTCATCAGAGCCTCTGATGAAGACATCCTGTGTCAAAACCTTTGCTGTCACACCTTATTAAAAGTTTCATTTTTAACCATGTACTCAAGACCTTATCTGTCCTGCAGTGTCTCACTGTGTTGTCTGTTGATGCACCAGTTGAGAGAAATATTTTACACTTCTCTACTATGTGTCTTTGAGACCAGTGCAGGCTTAATTAACCTGATAAAGAAATATCGTAGTCTTATGTACATACATACAACAACACAGACACACAGAGTAAAACTGATTAACACTCACGGAGCTCTTGTGAATATCCAGTCTGTGTCTCCAGTAGTTTGTACCCATTATCTGTGCAGCCGTAGATATTAAATGTATACCTGCAACCCGCTTTGAAATTTCCTACAAAATAAAAGTGTATTACAATGACAGCCAAAATAGGATAAACTTAAAGGATGCACATACAGTCATCATGAAAGGATACAAACTTACTAGCAGGTAGGAACAATGTGTTGTTCCCCACTGGCATCTTCTTCCAGTGCAGAGTACAAGGCACTGCAGTTTCCAGAACGCACCAGTCCACAGTATAACCACAGGTGGCAGTTTCCTGCTCCTTCCAGGACAGATTAAAACCAGCAGATGAGCTGCTGCTCAACCGCTTCTGTACTGGGAGGTTTTCTGGGCAGAAGCACAAATTTCAGATTGGAGTGAAACCAGAAAAGCAAAAAAAGCTAGCCCAACATCGCCAGTTGCAAATGTTAGTTAAATCATAATTAAATGTAATTATTAATTCATGAAATCTGCCAGAGCAAATGAAAAAATAGCTTGACAGAGTTGTCTGGCTACAAAAAAGCAAAATACACACACACACAAAAAAAAAACAAACAGCTACAGGGAAAACCCCCACCAACTCTGAGCTATTCTTTATCTCACTGATACAGTGGAGAGATAGACGCATACACTTAGACATATACCTGTTATTATAACAACAGCAATGACAGAAAGAATAAGAAAGGAAAAAGAAGGAGGAAGTTATATTTTTAGGGAAGTCAGCTTTATATTTTAGAGGTGTTGTCACAGAGGAAAGGTGTTTATTATTATTTAAAATGGCCTCTGATTCTACACTGTCTCTCACCTCCATCGTCCTTCTGTGGGACAGTGATGTGAACAGGGATGCTGGAGCCAGTCTTGAGAACAGCCTGGACAGTAAAGTCACACTTTCCTGGACCGACAACGACCTCCACCTGGGTTTGTTCACTGTCCTTTGTCCAGCTTCGTCCTCCCTGGGACCACTGAACTGTGTAGCCTTGGATGTTTACTGTGGCTGCTGATCCAGGAACATGCTGAGAACACAGGTAGTCATTGAAGTTGGAAAAAGTTCATGCTTTGGTGACATACATTCTCTTCATTAATCCAAACACAGAGTTTGTGCGATCACACCAATATTTATGCTATTGGTATCGGAAAGCAGACAAGCTGAAAGCCTTACTGGAGTCCATAACAGCGTAACACGCCGGCTGTTTGGATCAGATAGCTGATTTATTCTCCTCCACACATCCAAAGTCACCAACAGATCTGAGGGAAGCATAGGAAGATTATTTTTTTAAGGCATGACAGGCATTGCAGATCATTCAATCCCAGTGCAAGTATACTCAGTATAAGACTGTAGTACTACCAGTTTAGCCTTGAACCAACTTTGTGATATATAAGACTTGTCTTGCTGGCTCAACTGTTTCTTGTCTGCTTAAACTTAAGTATATAAAAAGAAAGAAAATGAATTGTAGGAGGAAAATGAACATTTCTGGTGGTTGTGTTGGTAGAGGTGAATATCCATCATGCAACCATGATGTCCTGGGTTCATGAATGTCAGTTTATTGCCTGATTCAGTCAGTGTGGACTTGACTCAAACTACACTGAAAACACCCTGTACACATCTGTATACAATCATGGTGATACTCACTGGTTGTGAAGGGTCTAGGCTGTGTCCATTTTCCCCAGAGCCTGCCAGGGACAGAACAGCGTACCCTGGTAGAGTAGCGGGTGTTGGGAAGCAGATGTTCCAGTTTGACTTCGCAGGGCCCACTCACACTTCTGCAGCTCAGCTGTTAAAGATATACAGATGAAAGTTGAAAATGCATTAAAATGCGAAAACTTTCAATTCTGCAGTTTGAATATTTTCATTAAACTGGATTAAAGTGGTCATCAGAGATATTAGGGCTAAATTTAATTTGAGTCCATCCATTTGTATATTTCAAGATATACAGGATGCAGTGAGGTGTCACTTATTACTCTTTTTTTCCTCAAGTGTATTAAAGACACTGATACTGGAACAATGGAAATCTGCACAACCTCCTACACTACTACACTGGCAAAAAAAGCATTATTTGAACATTGAAAAGACAATAGCCATCCAAAAGAATAAATTAACTACATTTGAAATCATATGAGAACAAGCACTGAGTATGTAAAAATGTGGCCTAATTACTTGACAATGGAGCTGTTTTGTTTATTTGAGTATTTTCTGGTGTTTTCTGCAGAATGTAGGACAGGTAGACAATAATTCTACATATAAGATGTAACAACTGAATCTAAAGGATCGTACTGTTGAAGTCTCTGTAGGTGAAGAATGGAAGAAGGTGGGTGTTCAATAGACAGGAATGTTATTCAAGTTATGATGTGTGTGTATGTTTATTTACATTTAACAGATTTCATTTAATCAGGTCAGCTGTACGTCTAATTAGTCAATGTCCTCTTTAAAATCAAATTCACATGACAGCATAAAACTGTTTCATGGACCAGAGAAGGCTGAGAAACCCAGTCTGGAATTTATTTAGGACATTTCAGATAAAGAACACATTTACCTCCACATCAGGTTACCTTGGTCAGTTATGAAGGTACTGAGGTTGAGCTTGTGTGTTTATATGGACTAAATGTGTGTTGCTGTATGTTTTGTTGTATTTTGTCTTCTGTGAATGTAGGAAGTCGATGTATTATGTATATAAAGTCACCTCAGTGGTGGTGCCTGGGTCTGTAGTAACCTGACAGAGCAGATTCATTTGAGCCAGATTTCCCTGTACGATCCAGGACACAGTGGTGTCTGTCTCCCTGGGGATCACCTTGTCCCACTCCACAACAGGAGACACTAACAGCAACACGTACATGAAATTATTCCACACATTTAACAAACACACACAGCATTATCAGAGATCTGAGGGCACATACATTCATTTGTGCATGTTGCTGAGTCTTCAGGCCTTAAATAACGGTACTGAAAGTGTATAGCAACAACATTTACTGTGTATTCTATATTCTGCTTGAATGTCTGCATGACCTCTGACCTCTGTCAGAGATGTTGAAGCTGTAGCTTTCTGTCTCCTCTACCAGCTGGTCCTTCACCACCACTCTGATGTTGTATTGTTCCATGTTTGGGACAGCCGGGAAAACACAAGACGAGGGCTTGCAATTGATGGGAGGCTGGTCTGAGTTCCTGAGTTTTCAACAACAAAGATAGGACATCTGTAGTTTCAAGCAAATTAAATTTTATATTTGAAAGCTTGTTGTTTAAGCAGCATTTGAACCTGTGTGCATAATGGACCTAACATTAAGGCTGAGAAACTAATTATGATTTGTTTACTACCAAACCTCACAGCAGAATGACATAGAAATGTGGTCTACTGACGGTGTCAAACTGTGTCTGACAAGAGAAAAGTTCATTCTTACACATGAACGTATCAAAGAGGAAGCTGGAAGAATATTTCTCAAAGCATAATGGACAGGAATTTACAAAAACACTGCCATCCACGCCTGATATTCTGAGTGTTTGGTTGCTGTGTGCTCTTACTCTATGTAGAGAGTGTTTGTTTGCTTGTTGCGATGGTGCAGGTAACGTTTTGGGTCTGTATCCCAGGTGCATTTGAGAGTTGTCATGTCTGTGGTCACACATTCAATGTTCCTGGGCTTCTGGGAAGGATCTACAACACACGCACACACACACACACACACACACACACACACACACACACACACACACACACACACACACACACACACACACAGGTGTTTACTTATATCATTTCTGGGGACATTACATAGACATACACACATTTCCTAGAGACCAACCCTACACTTAAAGCTACTACTACTTTCATATTGTGTTGATTTTGGAGGCACCTATGGACAAAAGCGGTGGTGTTTCCTCCTCCACAAAATACAACATCAAAAATAAAGTTTGTGAAAATGACCATTCTTCTCACAAATGGTTCTGTTTGCTTACATAGCTCATGTAGGGGCATCAGTATTGAACTGGGACTGTTTCATAACTAGTTAAAAACTCCTTGTGGTAGCTTCAACCCTTGACCAAAAAATCAGAGTTTTTCTAATTCAGGACATGTATTTTGTTCCAAATTGCACCAGCCATCCCCAACTAAAGGTGGGGTAAGCAATTCTGGAAAAACATGGTTAATATTTGAACTCAACATAAAATGCCATACAAAGACTTAGTTCTCCCTCAGAAGATTTATCGGCCCCTTTGCTCTCCTCCTCCTCCTCCTTTCCTGTGAATGAGCACAAATGCAACCAGTTGCTGATTGGCTGTAATAGGCCAAGACACTTTCTGTTTCACATTTACAGAGCTGGGGTTCTTACGCAACACCTGATTGTGTCTTTCAGGGCACATACAGAACAGATTGCTGGCAGACCGTATCCAAATTGTTTTGGATTAGAATTGCATACCTCACCTTTACCTGGTCTTGAGTCTGAAATGAGTCCCCCCCCCCCCCCAATACACACACACACACATATACATACTATATATGTAACAATTATTTGATAGAATAAAATGAAAAGAATGTAAATAAAAAAATTAAAACTTACAGCTAATGAAGTTCCAGACCCCACTCTTGTTGCCTGTTGAATCACGGCAGAGGAGCGACAGAACTTTAATGGCTCGTTCTGGGAGGGTCACATTGTCTTCAGTGATAGCCTTGACTCCGGCCCCAATGCTCATAACAGCGTATTCTTTCTCATTGATGGACATGTGGACAATATCGACTCCGCTTGGGGGAACACAACAGAACGTGGCACTGGAGCCTACTCCGAGCACCCGCTCTTTAGGGAACAACAGGGTCTCATCCTCTGACCGTTCTCCTACAGGCCACAGAGCAGAGTTACAGAACAGGATCACAAGGATCTGGCCAGCAGTGTGTACAAGCAGGGGTGCTGTTCAAAACATCTATAATCCCTAGTGGGTTGTAAAACCACTGAACTCTCTTTAAAGGACAATTCAACCCGAAATAAAAAATACATTCTGTCTGCAGTGCTATTTGTCCATCTAGATTGTTTTGTTGTGAGTTGCAGAGATCTGGCGATATCAGCTCTAGAGATGTCTGCCTTCTCTCTAATATAATGGAAGTAGATGACACTCAGCTTATAAAATCTCTGGTTTGAATCATGCAGATGTAAAGTACTATATTGTTGTTCAGCTCAAAAATAAACAATGTTTTGTGCATTTGTAGATCCACTGTGACATGTATATCATGATGCACGTAACAACAGCAGAGTGAATGTGGACAAACTAAGAGACTGTTGAAATTGCACTTATTTTTCTTTAGACATCTCAGACTGTTCATCATCTGTTGTATAGAAATTGATGCTTCATTACTCGTGAATGTTTTCATAATGTACTTGTGCTTCTTTACACTAAAAAAGGGAAAAATTGGAGGTATTGTCATTTATAGGTCATTAAGGAATGGTTTTACTGATCCAAACAACTTGAGATTGAATGGGGATGTATGTGGTCCATGAACTAAAAGGAGCTGGACCCTCCTGATTTAGATGGATGAACAGAACTGTAAGTAACATGTATTTTTAATTTTTGGATCAACTGTACCTTTAATATCACCCACCAAGTGAAAAACCTTATGCATCATGAAAGCTTTAAGAGATAAATATATTATATTGCCTGCACAAATGACAATAATAACAATGTTTGTTATAATCAGGGCTGCAATTAGTAATTGTTTTCATTGTCAGTTAATGTGTTGATCATTTTCTGGATTAATTGATTAATTAATCCTGTCACAGTCTTGTCAGTTGAAAAATAAGACCTAAGTCTTTCCTGCAATGATCTGTCGATTATTTCCTCTGTTAATCAATTACACTTTTGGTACACAAAGTGTCAGAAAACGGTGAAAAATATTGATCGTTGTTTCCCTAAAGTCCAAAATGATGTCCTGAAATGTCTTGTTTTGTCCACAACCCATAGATAGTCAGTTTACTATCAGAGGGCAGTAAAGAAACCAGAAAATATTCACATTTGAAAAGCTGAAGTCATAGAATTTGGGCATTTTTATTTTACAAAAAAAATCTAAAAACAATTAATGAATTATGAAAATAGTTGGCAATTAATAATCAATTAATTGATTAATTGTTGGAGCTCTAATCATAATCCAGTGTTTTTGAGTATGACGTACATTGCAACAGACATTTGCAATGACTGCAACAAACGCAGCAGCGGTTGAGAAACACTGATGTAAAGATTGGTGAAGGGAAGGTAAAACGGATGGAGGCCTCACTCTTTCTCAGGGAACAGAAACTAGTTGTTGCTTGATGTCATGATCTTATCAGTGAAGTGGTGCACACAAGAAGCAGTCCTGTTTTCTGCACAGTTGATATGCTTTTACTCTTGAACACCCATGAGTAAGAATCAGAGCACAGTAGCATCACCTCACCATTATTGGTCATCCAGTTGCTCCAGGGACTCGGGACAGACTGATTACAGAAATAGCGTATCCTGACTGAGTGATCGACACACTCCAGAGGCAGATCAGAGGTCCATGTCCATGTGTATTCGTCTGAATCCACAGAAGATAAGCTCACATTTGTCTAGATTAACAAAAAAACAGTGAAATTAACTTACCAGGAGTTTGTGATTATCCATAAGATCACCACAAATGCTGTTAAAATTGGGATAATCAATACTATAAAATTACTAGGATGCAACTATATAGAGCTTTTAAACAGCATGAAATCCAGACGGCAAATCCTTCAGTGCTCACATTGTAAATAACCGTGTGGTTTTCAGTGCGGCTGATCTGGATCTCATAAACGCTGCCCACTAAGCCACTGTGGTTTACCATCCATCTCAGCAGGAGGGTTTGGTTGTCACGGATAGCCTTCAGATCACTGATGTTCGGCTTTGGAAGCTGAAAATCTGTCACACAGTGCAACTCAATGTATGTAAAGTCACAGGACACACAGGAGTTTTAAAAATGATGAGAATAAATGAATCAAACTCACCAGGTTCCAGGCAGAATCCACCCTGATCCTCAGAAATTACTAGATACAAACTGAGCAGGTTAATGAAGCACACTATGAAACTTAACATCCTCTTGATCGCAGCAAAGCCAAAATGATCTGCTGACCATCCACTGCACACACTAACTGCAGCTCCCAAGAGTCAGTGGTTAATAACACCCTGCCCACAATGACTAAAAGAGCATTGCATAATTATGCAACATCGGAAGCCATGAGATGTGTGTACATATCCAACTGATGTTGGCAAAATACACTGAAAACGCAATGTTTGCCACAATAATTTTATATACAGCACAATATTAATATGGAACATCAGAGTTCTGAGTACAGAGATTACATATCAAACAAAATACCATTATGTCAACAGTGCATGAAGTAATTTACACACAATAAATTATCAGAAAAGTAGCTGAACAGAAAACATTCTTTACAGAAATCACTTACAGTATCAGATAGCAAGATTTTTGGCACTTAAGTGAGAAAAAAAAATAACAACAGGTGCATAGGTAGCCTTACCATAAAACTATACATATATTTAATATTTATACAATAATGTCAGTATATTTCTATGTATTTTCGATGCTCACAATCCCTTATAAATATTATTAAAGATCACATGGAGAAATAATAGCACTCTATACAGAGTTTAGGGGAAAATATGGGGTTATAACAGTCTCATTAGTATACGCAAATAAATGTCAAGTTACATATCTCGCACAAATGAGGGCAGAGTGTTCTGTATCTGTACATCCAGGTATGTGCCTCCATTTTTCTACACAAGTTACGTACTGCCCGCATTTGTGGATTTTGTGTGAAACAGCACAGTACAACAGTCTCAAAAGAATCCACACAAAATTAGAGAATCACAACTATATTTTCACTGAAAACTGCTAAGTCGAGGTACAAATGATGATGTGTGAATTGTAGAGGCACAAATAACAGATTGACAGATATATATCACTCTGAATTTATTTTTGCATTATGTTTTACAAGTTACATAAGCTGACATTTTTTTTGTGAATACCAGTGAGACTGTTTTAACCCCACAGAAGGGCTCAATTGGCTTCTCAAACACTTCCATTTTCTTTTAAGTGCTCGTGGGAAAATAACATCAGCATTTCTGTCCTGAGTCTCTGGTACTTTAGGTCCCAGTGTTTGGGGAACTTCTGCCATCAGACAAGTGCAGCAGAAGTAAAAACGTGGGGGAGTAAAGTATAAAGGCTGATTCACAAGAATTTGTTCACTAAAAGGCACAATGGTTTCATCACCCAGGAAGAAAATGATTCATGGCCGCCACTTAGACTGATAAAGGCACATAACTATACTTCCGCCCTGCAACTATTCCCTTATTTTAATAATCAGTCTTAAAAAAAAAATCAACTTACATCCATCACATTTAGATGGGTGCAAACACACATACACAAACACATGTAAGCAGATATATTACTGTCGGTCCAGTTATATGTCAGGCAGCTTGCATTGCTTGTTTCTCTCTGGTGATTCTCAGAGATAAACAATGTTCTCCTCGCCTGCCTCCTCCCCGTTCTGTCCTTCAAGGGAGAGGTAAGCCTGCGGGGGGAGGAGTGGGGTAAGAGAGGGGGACGAGGAGTAGTTGTCCCCATAAAGTCCGTGACCCGTGACCTCTGACCTCCAGGGACCCAGGGGCCGCCTGTCTAATGGCGGGCTGAAGTCTGCTAGAAGGAGAAAAACAAAAATGCTTATGTTACAAAGGTTGTTTTTTTTCATGTGTGCAAAATATAGAGTCAAATATTTGTGTTGCATGCACCCTTTAAACCCCAGTTCATCCAGGACTGTCAAAATGACATGAAACTTTATTTTCACTTGACACAAACATTTCTTGTGAAACTGACAGAATAAGTTTTGACTTTGTAAGCTCATATAGCCTAATTAGTTCAAGACCACTGCACCACTGTTGCATATGTTTCTTGGAATGAACTAAAAAAATGGTTGTAAAAATATGTACATTAAACAAAGCATAGTTGCGCACATCCAAAAAACATTTAAGACAGGTGCTTGCCCAAACAGAAAACTGCCATGAAAATAGTGGAAAAAAAGGCCTGCACATTGTCACGCCCTTACATGTAACTTATTAGTACAGCCACAAGTGACATTTTGTGCTGCTGCTCCTTATCAGACTTAAGTAAACACACACAGTCGCCATCTTTAAATATACGCGCTCTGCTCATCGGATAATCATGTGACAGTTCTAGTGAAACATAAAACACCACCTTAAATTAGCTACAAAAATACATGTTATGAAAAATACATTTCTATTTGTCATAACATGTGTCTTTATATAATTCAATGTGGTGTTTTATGTAGGGAGCGAGAGTGTACAGACCTTTCGTAGCATTATGATGATCTATTGGCAGAAATTTGATATGATATTCATAAACATGTTTTCATTAGTGTATAATCACCAGAAATGAAGAATTGTTGCATTTTTGTTACCTGAGAATGAGCAGTTTTTATCTACACAGACCGCGGGTCCTCTTCCACTGTAGCCCAGAACGGACAAATCAAACACTGGCTCTAGATACGGCCTTTTGAGGCCAGTATAGTTTCTCCTACAGGCTCGACAGGTAAATTAGTTGTATTCTGGTATTTCACTGCTAGATGTCACTAACTCCTACACACTGGTCCTGTAAAGGTTTGTGTGTCAGCTGTGAGGAAGTGAATTGGTGTTTATAGTGCAGCACAGTACCCTCCACATGGGGTAGAAAAATGGCTGCATGTCTTTATTTGCTGTCCAAAAGTACATACATGGGAAAGACTTACTGTTGTTGGTCCTTTGTGTCGGTGCAGTGACCCTGCTGCTGAAGGGCTGGATGGAGTCGTTCAGAGGGCGGGGGCAGCCGTGGTTGTTGCTGTAGTTTGGGAATGTGAGACTGTCCGAAGACTGCTTGCTGTGCGCCTGGCTCAGCAGGGTGTTGAGGCTGTTGTAGAGGCTGGCGCTGAGGCCCAGGTTGGCGGTGTAGGCGGAGCCGTGCAGAGGGCCGTCGTTGTTCTTCCTTGGCGCAGAGAGCAGACGCTGGTGCTGGTTGTTGTTGGCGGGCTGGTGGAGGTGGTTCTGCTGGAGGGAGGCAAGTAAAGCTGCCTCGTTCTCGTACACTGAGCAGTTACCGTCCAGGCTGCCTGAGCGGCTGTGGCTGGACACCTGCCAGGTTAAAACACCAAAAAAGCAGGGGGTGACATTTTTTTGTTTTTTCATCATTTTGTCATCATTTTCTCTCATCTTAGTATCGACTAAGCAGTCATCTGTTAAGCACTTTGAATCGCACTAACCTGTATGAAAGTTGCAATACAAATAAAGTTTGATTGATTGATTATCTCACCTTGTACCCATCCAGCGGTATGGTAACGGGCAGGCTGCTCTGTCGGTTGTGTCTCCAGCTCTGCAGCAGCCTCTGCTGAGCTTCGATCTTCTCCTTCTCCCTCTCCACGCTCCTCTGGCCCTCCCTCAGTCGCTCCAGATTTTGCTGATACTCCAGCAGCTGGGCCTCCAGCTCCTCGCGCTCGCAGCGCAGACGCTCGGCCTCCAGGAGGCACTGCTGCTCTCGCTTCTCCAGCATGCTCTCCTGCTCGCTCTGAAAACACAGATGGTGCATGCACATCAGAAAGTGCAGACATTTATTTTCTCTTCCTGCGGTTAAGGTGGAGTTTCTACATTCTACATCACGTGATTGAGGCTTTAAGACTTTGCAACTGTTAGTGGATCAATCCACCCTAAAACAATGTAACTGCTTTTGGTGATCTGCAAAAGCGATATAAGCACCATGAACTGAGTTTGATAGCAGAGAATGTTGCAGATACCTATAACATTTTAGTTTAGTTAATCAAGTAACAAGTTCAAGCAGGTACAGTTGTATGTATTGGAATTGTCCTGAAATTGCACAAGTGGTGTCTTCTACTAATGAAAGTCTCTTTTGTCTCCCTTTCTTCTACTTGCTATGGTAATATCAATAAGTAGAATGCAGGGGGAAAAACAAAACACCACCACTAATAATGGATGCACTTCACAAATATACTGATGCAGCATATGGCATTAGCTGGCAGCCACATTCCCCCTACATAATGTTTCCCAGGGACTAGGAACCTTTGGAAGAACTCAGTGTGTTTCCACCACCGGGACCAGGGTCTAAATTAAGCTCAGCGGACATTTTCTAACCACAAAAACATCCTGGGGGGTAGTCATAGATGTAGCATATGAAACGAGACATGTCCACACCCAGTACTGCAGCAAAAAATTCCCCTGCAGCCCAAAAAAGCATTTTTTGGCATTACAAAAGAGACACCGGTATAACTGCTGACAGGACACCTTGAAATGCAAGCAAAATCATTTTGACTCTTTCTGTTATGAATTTTTGATCTATGGAGGTTTTATATTTGTGGAACTTTCCTAGAGCCGAGAAAAGTGATTTAAAAATCTGTGACAAGGGGCAAGGGGGGAAATACTACTTTGCATATTCAGGAAGTGAAGCTTGAAAACTTTTTTGGATTTTGTGCCAGAAGAGCAATTCTTACTGGACTGAATGTTGCCTAGTGACACAAAATTATGTGTAAAAACATACAGCCATTGTTTTTTCATACATCAGTGGAATACATTTGGCATATCTTTGTAGTCTAACATTAGACCAATTCACGCACAGTAGCCTTAACAAATTGCAATGCTATCACATGCTGCATTTTATGTGGGAATTTCAATTACTGTATATATGTTGTAAGTATTTAGTAACTGTTTATCTTTATCTAAAGGCAGAAACAGCTGTGGTCAGTGGAAAAAGGAAGTTACAACATTTAACTATAAAATAACATCTTCACAGCTGATATCTACCATTTAAAAATATCTGATCAGGGAGAGGTGAATTCATAGGTCACAGGTTTCGGTGATAAATGACAGCCTTCATTTTTTTTTCTTTGCCGAAATGGAATTATGATCTGTATTACTATTTCTATTCATTTTATTATTCAGTCAAGGTTGCAGCAACTTTTTACCTTTTTTTACCTTTAGCTTTGACTTAGATGTGATATGATCAGAAACTGGCAGAAATAAAAGACACGGGTGAAATGAAAAGAAACAGAAAAGCAAAATAAGTGAGACAACAAGAAAACACGCAAGTCAGAAACTTACTAACGTGCAGATCTGATTTTAACTATTTGGTAACCATGGACCTCACAGAAAGAAGGGTTCAAATCCCCTAGCCGGCTGGGGTGCTGGGGAGTTTGTGACAGGGGCCTTTCTGTGCAGAGTTTGCATGTTCTCCCCGTGTTTTGCGTGGGTTCTCTCCGGGTTCTCCGGCTTCCTCCCACAGTCCAAAGACATGCATGCTAGGTTAACTGGTGACTCTAAATTGCCCATAGGTGTGAATGTGAGTGTGAGTGGTTGTCTGTCTCTATGTGTCAGCCCTGTGATGAACTGGCGACTTGTCCAGGGTGAACCCCGCCTGTCAGCTGGGATAGGCTCCAGCAACCCGCGACCCTTCTGGAATAAGCGGTTCAAGAAAATGGATAGATGGATGGATGGTAACCATGGCACTTAGAGGCCCTAAGTCAATGTTCCTATCCTAACATAAGATAGTAAAAATGTACTACACAAGCATCCAAACTCCCAAAAATCTTTGCCTTCTTATCTCACAGATTAGAAGCTAACCAACAACTACAGCGTTGTTCAGCTCAGTGAAATGAGATTGGTATCACTGGTTGCAAGGTAACAGACAAAAGTTGATAAGCGATGTTGGATTGAATATTTAGAGTTTTCTAACCTGAGATAAGATAGGATGAAGTAAGATAAGATAGGATTCCTAAAGTTAGATTTAGGTTTATTTCCATAACACCAAATCATGAAAATCCGATCTTAGTAATATAATATAATATATTGATATAATATAGGATGTTTTCTGTACTAAGGCCCCAGAACATAAGCATGAAGTTTACCTGTTGTTTTTCTCTGGTCAGACACTCTTTGTCCCAGCGCTGCTGATCCTGTTTGAGCTTCACATGGAGTCTCTGAACCTCATCCACCTCTTCTTTCTTCCTCTCTAAACCCTTCTTTTCTACTTCCTCTTTCTTCTTATCAACACTCCTCTGCTTCTCCTGCTCCTGGCAAACAACAAGTTTAAATCCTTTCTGTCATTATTTCAAAATAAGGCAACTGTGTTCTTGACCAACTTCCTCAAAAACGCAGATATGCTGCTGTGTAGTACAGGTATTTATTGTAAGATGAGTAGGATGTGGCTCATACTAGACTGTTTTGGAGGGAGGTGATAGTTCGGAGCTGAGGTCTCTCTCCCTCCTGGAGAAGGAGTTTCTGGACTTCATGACAACTATCCTGGAGGGTTACAGCAGCCTGTCGACACAAAGATAAGACACATGATCACACTCAGTTACTACCTGCATAATAGAACCACTGTTAGAGCTTTTGATCAATCCCTTATAAAATCTATTAAAATATATATTTCAAAGCTGTTTTAAGTCATGAAGAAAGAACGTAAAAAGGGAATTCAATGGACTAAAACACAACATTTTCCAGACAAATTATATATTTGCTAAAGAGCAAAATTATTATGACAAAATGTGTGTTTTGTTCATTTAATGAAAATGAAGATAAAAGATTCAATAAAAGAGTCTAACAGGATTTTTATAGAAATGGAAAATCTATCAGAAAGTCTTATAGTAATTTATAATCATTTTGTGTTTACCTACAGAATACCCAGTTTTCAATGTTAATCCTGTCCTTTCACAAAGCCAAATATTCAACTGTGCAGTCAGTCACAGATACTGAAACTTGTCTCTCACCTGCAGGCTATAGAGAAGCTGGGTCAAACTCTGGACACTCTCTGCCACCTATAGAAAACTGTGTTATTACAGGGGAACAGTGAGGCATATTCATTTTATTCATAAACAAACAGTGCTTATGGGAAACTACAGTGTGTGAACCTTTAACAGTGTCCCTTTGGTGTCTCCTCTCCTCAGCTCAACAGCAGAGCTCCACAATGCACTGTCCACCCCTGTCAGCTCGCTGTCTGACCCAAGAGAGGCGGAGCTCATACTGAGCGTGCTCAGATAATCCGCTGCAGCAACAAGAGCAGAAGAAAGGCCAAAGTAAGTGTCACTGCTTCCACATGTTGGGCAATGTGGTCCACCCATATTGGCCAAGAAGTATGAGGGCAGCAATGTCAAGTTAAGGACAAACATAACAAAGTGAATATCTATGACTGACGTTCAGAGGGAGACTCCTGGATGCTGCTGCCATGGCTGTTGTAGCTGCAGCCCTCTGATGCTTGGACAGGAGAGCTCTGACTTTGTACAGAAATGACATCACGGGCCTGCAGGAGGGCAATCAGGTTCTCTGCTGCAGAAGAAGAAAACATCTGTCAAAAGTCATGATAAATTTGTGAATAAGTCTCTGTTTTCCAAATGCCAACCCTAACAACAACAGAGCCTTTACACACTTTAAGACCTTTTGAAAACCATTATGAATGGTTAAGATAAATGTTTAATATCTATTTTGTTACAATGCAGTGTTGATGTGCTTTGCAAAGCTGCGTCTTGCTTGATTAAAAGTCCCCACAGGAGTTTTCTCCTACTTTGTCTGATTAGAGATCAGGTTGAGGTTAGGCTGACTTATGAACGGAACTCACCAAACTCAGTACACAGATAAGAAGAGTAAAGGTGCAAGTTGTGCAGCCCTAATAGACAGCGGACTTTATGACTTTGTTAAAACAGAAGCCAGAGGCCATGCACTATAAACATTGACTTATTCAACAGGGGACATAGCTACCAAAATAAATGGGATGCACCATTATTAATGTTTCTAATTACCACCCTGCCGTTTCTATAATGATGATGTCAAAATGTCTGCTGTGAAAAGGGTCTGCAGGTGCAACAAAACTAGTAAAGATGCACCAATACACTTTTTATCAGTTCTGATTTGATTCCAGTATCTGTATTTACATATCTGCTGATACCAATCATGCCTTGTCAATGTGGAATCTGTGAGACTTTCAGACAACCAGACAAGTACCACAAGAATGACTACATGTCTGCTCCTCTCTGAACATGCATCTGTACCTCCTTTCTTCCTCTCCCTCTCTGCATCTCACTGACCCTCACACACACACACACACACACACACACACACACACACACACACACACACACACACACACACACACACACACATATGAATGGCAGTCAAAACAAATTAAGTCCCAGACAGCTGTCATAAAAACATCACACTATGGAATCAGGATCAGTACATGAATTACTGAGTCCATGAGTGATAAGTGAATTAAGACAGTATCAGCATCCAATACCAATATTGGATTCAATTGGTCCCAACTCTAAAAACTAACAGGAGAGTGAAGGAGATATTGATAAAGCATGGTCTGCACATGACAACACAGTCCTGAAAAGTAATACAAGTAAAAACACCAGTGTTGGTGTACCATGGCTGTGTACTGGGGCTTTAAAAAACCTATACAAGTTGCTTAAGATTAGTAAAAATATACAAGTGAGTGTAAAAATAGTGTGTACTTCTGAAAAACCTTGTTTAAAGCTCCCTTTTGGCAAGGACCTGGTGGACTGCCCACCAAAATAGATTTTCCCCTCAACCAAAGGATTTTTAATTCTGGGGGGGATTTTAAAGTCATGGACTGAAAAAGATGTCAGAATGGTGCGTTCATGTTAATTTTTTTACGTAGATTTGTCACTTGTCATAATCATCAGCCATCTTCAGGCTTGTGAAATATGTTTTCACACTGATGTATGACTGCAGCATCATGCCGCCGCCCACACCAGCTTTTTTTATTTTTTATTTTTTTACCTTCTCTGAGTGCAGCTGTGAGCAGCGAGGAGGCCTGTCGTGGCGTCTCACTGTCGGTGTCTGGCTGCACCAGCAGATGGCGATGTGGTACAGCTTCTGGTGAGTGGA
Source organism: Lutjanus erythropterus (assembly GCF_056507025.1). NCBI lineage: Eukaryota > Metazoa > Chordata > Actinopteri > Lutjaniformes > Lutjanidae > Lutjanus > Lutjanus erythropterus. The sequence continues at coordinate 20,115,698 of NC_139326.1, read as the reverse complement.
GGGTTAACTCGGTGAGCTCGGCATAAAGCTGCAACTTCTCCTCCAGGCTGTTGCAGATTCGCTGGTCCTGACCCAACAGTGTCTCTACACAAAACAAACACAAACATTAGGACTTGTTTTTATGGTTCTGACAGAAATGATGATAGTGAACCGATGATGTATTCTGTTTCTGGTGTTTTGGTGTATTTTGTGATTTGATTAGATGAGTCTTTATTGTCATTTCAAGATAACATAGGAAAGCAATAATCATCCCAAATAAATACTCACTAAAGCATACAAACCAAAATATTTTATGATGAAATGTTGCACAGATGCTCTACACAAAGTTAAAATAAAGGAAAAATGGTGGGTGGGCACAGATGTTTTGTTACCTTGGAACTTGGTGATCTTCTGGACTCTCACTTCAGCCACTCGCCTGGCCTCCTCTGTCTCAGCACTTCGCTCCTCCTCCTCTTCTTCCTCAGGACAACTGCCAGGTAGACCAGTAGGTCAGATAATGTGTAACACATGCAAACATTAACAAATAACACACACACGCTCACAGATTCTGAATGGAAGCTAATTTTTTGAGAAACCCACTACAGTAATAAGGAGCTTTCCTTTTTTCTCTTCCTTGTCCTATGTTATTTATTTATTTATTTATTTATTTATTTTCTATGTTTATTATTTCTTGGCTTATTTTTGACTCATTTTTTCTTACTTTTAAGGTATATTATTATTTTTCTCCATATTGTTGTATATGATTTAAATTTTTTTGTGACAAGCGTGAGTGTTGCTCAGGAAAACAAAAATTCCTTAAAAGATCTTTTAAAGAAAGATTCAGAATTGAAGCTCTGACACATAAATAGCCACACAGACAAACACACACACCTCTCTACAGCTTTTCGTATCTGTCTCATCCATGAGTTCCTTTCGTCTCTGGTGGTGGTGTGCACTTCATACATCTCTGGTCCCACCGACGAGGCGGAGATGAGGAACATCCCTCTCTCCTCATTGGCTACCTCTCTAACAATGAGCTTCTGCAGTGGGATCACAGGAGGCTTCTGGTCCTGGAAAAAACAGATAAAACCCATGAAGATCATTTAAGAGTGGAGAGAAATGGTGTCTCTGATTTTAAAATGCTCTTCAGGTCCAGGCTCACCACAGCGGCAAATACAAAGCGCTGATCTTTCTCTTGTAAGAACACCAGAACGTCTGTGAGCAGGAGAGCCAGAGTATCTGAAAAACATAGAAAACAAACATATATATAAAATACATGTTGATCAGCTGTCTGTCAAACTCAAAAAGCTTGTGAGGCACAGATGATCTCCTACACACCTTTTAGACGTCCTGTGGCGGTCTTCCAGTAGACCAGCCCTTTATGCTGCAGATCCCTGTGTTTGCTGTGAAGGTCCTGTTTCCGGAACACCTTGCCGTTCTTTAGCTTGGCAAAGCTTTTGTTCTCTAGGCGAGCCAGCACCTCCTGCAGCTCCTGACACTTCTCATACTTGCTGACAGTCAGGTCCACTGCAGCTATGATGTCGCGGATCTGAGCCAGTGCACTGGACAGGTCCGAGTGCTCCTGACTTCCCTCTGTGTGTGTAAATGCAGAGGTCACGTTAATATATTTTATCCTCGATAAAACACTCTGAGTCAAAATAACATTTTAGGCTCTTTAAATGGCATATCTTCAACATAAAACACACACAAAGTCTGCTTTTTCCCTATACAGAAATGTTATACAGGCTTCCTTTATCCATTAAAGGCATAATATGCAACATTTTCCTAAAATAAATAATGTATAGTTTCAGAAACATAATTTCTTCCCATCCTTACTTATGACCCATTAGAAGTGTGTGGAGGTGTCTGTATCTGCAGAAACTCTGCCTGTATTTTCTCATTATTTTGCTGTGGTTGGCTGCTTTACCAACTCAAAATGTCTGAATTTGATGTCCTGTACATGAGACACAACATTAAACTTTCTTTCGTGTTTACAAAAAGCTTGTACAAATCCTAGCGATTCTACCTTTAACTACTGAGTCATGAAAAGCAAATATTTTCAAGCAGTATTAGTAGTTTTCATGTAATGGTCTGGCCTGAAACATGCAATTATTTTGCTACGCAAGAACATAAAAATGTCCCTTGTCCTTTGTTTTGTTGCTTCCACAGAACTTAAATACAAGGGTAACTTCTGTATTTTTCAACCTCAACCTTATTTTCCCATGTTTTTGTGTGGGTCTAATGGATACAATTTTTAAAATTGGTCCAACATTAAGGGAGAGCGCTGCAGCTGACAGAAACTAAACTGAGCTGCAGTGTAACTGGGTAATAGCGCACTGTCACAATACGAGTTCTTGTTTTTGCCACTGATAGACTCACATTGTTATTACAAGTGTCTGGCGATATTATGGAAAGGATCGCTACAGAGATAGACATTTTTGTTTAACTAGAAACAGCTCTTTTATGGTTCTCGCCAAAGCCACCAGACTCACAGACCCAGTAATTTTATCATCGTAAAAGGCACTTTATTCATTGTTGGCTTGTCTTTCCACTGTTCCAACAATCACCAGCTCTGGTTTGGTCTAAATAAAGTTGAGTATTGGGGTATCTGCATATATTTATATTTTTGTTGAGGAACACAGGTGTGCTGACGTACCCTGAGTGTACTGTAATATCCTTTCCAGCAGCACGGGGTACTTGGTGATGCGCTGAGTGACCAGCAGGATGAATTCTGGCACCTCTCTCCGTCTGACCAGGGAGTTATTGCTCTGTTGCTGTGAGCAGAGAGGTAAACACGTGAATAAATACCTCTTCAATCAAGACATTTTACTATAAAACCCTTATTTAAAAAACAGAAGAAGTCCGGTTGCAGAGCTTACTTTGACAAAGATTTGGAGTTTTTTGTTTTGTTGCTGCAGCTCTTTGAAGACATTGACGGCCTCGGTGTGATGGCTGCAGAACTCTCCGTACACTTGCTTCATCTTCTCAGCATTTTCATCTGAGAACTGAGAAAAAGACCATAAAACACGGACAATAGAACATGTATCTGTCTGTCTTTATGTGCACAAATGGGTCCTCTTTTACAAATAAAAAGTGAATTCATGCACACTTATCACCGCTGAATTGATTTATTACAAAAAGTGCTGACATTTCAGTCCTGAGGAGCTTTCTTTGTGACTGAAACTTCTGCACTTTTTCAACAAATCAATGCACAGGTCAGAAGAATGTGCAGGAACAGACTTTTTTCTTAGAAATGGATTTTTGGGATCTTTGATTCCCCGCACCACAAAACACAAAGTGGTGTGAGTGTTGACCTCTAGTTATCTTCCACAAATGCACTTTCACCAACCTGCTGAAGCAGCACATCTCCAATCTGATGGATGAGGTAATTTCGGGGGTTCTCAGGTTGGCTCGCGGCCTGTCGGTGTTCCTGCAGTGCTCCAAAGAGGTTTCTGTGAAAGAGCAGCAGGGGGTCCAAGCAGGGGAAGATCCGAGCCACACAGTCCCAGTCGAGCTGCAGTTCCTCCAGCATGCCCCTTCTGAACACCTCCGACATGACCGTCAGGGTTTGGATATGGTGCAGCTCCGTCTGCATCAGTTCTGTATGGAGGCAGTGAGAGTGGGTTATGGACATCGAACTAAAAGTGCATGTTTTCAGGTGCAGATGGCTGAAATAATCTCATTGATTGAAATAAACTTGCTTGGACAATGTGATTAGCCTGACAAAATAATGTTTGGCTGAATCCCAATGGATCCGCACCAGGTAAAAGTGGCTTCATAATGGTTTCAGTGACAAAGTTCAACAAATTCTGACAAAAAAGGACATTATTTGGCATAATAAATCAGTTTTGTGTGCTTTAAACTTGGCAGTTTTGCACAGTATCACCCCATTAAAACCTAATAAAACCTTTCAACACAGACGAGTGTAGCACATATAGTAGCATATCTGAGTACAGGAAATAGGGTTAGGGGAAAATCGAAAATCGACCAAGGTACTAAACTTGCTCAACTGCACTCAAAGAAAAGGGGCGGGATATTCAGAAGAGGTGCCCAACCATAAATAACATCCTGTCGTTTGATGGTGCGTCTGTCATGTTGCCTGCAAAACTCTGGACTGACTGCAAGACTCCACGACTCGACATCAAGTCCCAGCAGGTCAGCTGACAGGTCGCTCAGCAGAGAAGCATCGACAGCATCTGCAGGAACAAAAACACCATCCACTTTACATTAATGCTCTATGCTGTGTGTGCTTAGGTGTGACACGTAAACTTGTCTTTCTCACCATGTGCAGTGATTGGCTGTTCGGTTGACGGGGGAGTCGCTGTGAACGGCGTCCCCTCATCAGATAATGAGCTGTTAGTGCAAGCTGTCACACTGCACTCACTGTCCACCCCTGCTGCATCGCTCAGACGTCTGTGCAGAAACAAAAAAAGAAGTTCAGGTCTGAAAAAAGACAAATGGAGTGTTTGCATAGAGATGCAGCTAAATAATTCTACTTGTATATTTTTCATTAATTTCTACACTATTTTACTTCATTTTTAATTTTTGTTTTCAATTCAGTTTAGTATTATGTGATTGTTTGATTCAGTTTCATTTTAAAAAGATTTTTTTTAGGTGTTTTTTTTCCAGTTTCATTTTTTTTAAATCTCATATGGAGGCAGGGCTCAGAATAGGTTTTACAAACCTAACCACAACTCTTCATGAAGGCAACTGAGTCACACTCATGTAGACATCCCAGTGCCAAAAACACACGCAACAGTGCCATCTCATGCTTGTTTTGTTGACAAATTTGACCAAATTGACAAAGGCTAAAACTAAAAGACATTTTCTGTATGTTTTTATTTTAGTTTAGCTAGTTGTGTAAGTACTTAGTTTTTGTTTGCTTCCAAATCTAGTCTTTAACTTTTTCACACCTAGTCTTTAGTTTTTTTTCTATAACCTGAAGGTACACAAGTGTGAACTAAGGTTTTATTTACTTAAGCGTTTCAAAATTCCAGATTCCAGTATTTGGGGAATGAAGTCACATTAGGCTAATATTTTTTGCCAACATTCAAAATCAAACATCTCATTGAGATCAAGATGAATCAAAAAGGCTTTGGTGGAAAGTACGACCTTAAGGCAAGTTGGCACCCATTCAATGGTAAAATTATATATATATGTATAAAATTGAATAAACATTAAAACATTAACAATGTTAGGAGTTAATGTGACTATAGTTTTTTTGTAGTGATGGTAATATAACTAATTCAAATATCATTCTGATGTACTGGTTGATGTATAGTTGTATTACTGCCGTCCTACCTGCTATCTATAGAGATGGAGAGACTTTTGGAAAGCGGGGCAACTGTTTCTCTCTTCTCTCTGGTCATCGTGGGAAGTGAAGAGGAAGAGGAGAAACTGGAGGCTGGAGGGTTGTCTTTCACAGAGTCTGGAGGAGAGACGGGGACAACGAGCAGGAAGAAGAATCAGTCACACCTTGGAGGCTTTCCCATTCAACAAATAAACACTTCAAATGTCTGGCCTGTGTTCAGATGCTTTGTTTACATGTATGTAACAGTAACTGGATTATAAAGCTGTGAGGAGGTCTGCATTTCTCATCCCTCATTGTTTAATTGCAGCCTACAGTTATGACGATATGTTCTGGTAATTGAAGCGTTCGTCAGACATCAAACACTCAGTGAAGACACGCGGCCTCAAATCAAGAAATAAAAATGATCCTGTCAATGTAAGAGAAACACTCAACCTCAGTCCTCATGCACAAATGCACACATAAACACAATCCAGGCCAGCTCCCCCACCGAGAGGGATTAAAATTTAACTTTTTTTTACCAGGAAAGAACAACAGGGAGGAGGGAGGGATGAGGGGTGAGGATCGTTTCTTAATCTAGTACAGGAGAAACGAGGGAGGACAGGTAAGAACTTAATCAAAGGCTAAGGGAGGACAGTATGGGGGGGGGGGACATGCCGTAATTTTTTGACTCACTCTGTGGGAGAGACAAGGTCTTGCTTTTCATCAGCAGAGCATTCCTCTCCTGTGGCTTCTGAGGAAACACATAATCATATTAACATCGGCGGCTGTAAATCATACTGTTTGTGCTCCAGACATCAGCCTGATGGGGTATAACACAACAAATCCAGTCAATACTGGAGTCAATTAGGCCAAGACAAGAACTTTAAAGAGACAACCCCCAATACTCTCGTTATACATCATCGGTTTGTGATGTCCGACACATTCCAGGAGTTCCTTTGTCACCAAGTGTTGGAATTTACTCTTCCTATTGTACCAACTTCCTCTCAGTCTGCGTCAGGCTCAGATTTGTTTCTTTCTCTGGCATTTTGCCTTTATTGGACAGCACAGCAGAGTGTGACGGGGAACAGAGGACAGAGACGGAGGAACAAAAGCTGGATTTGAACTGTTGCTGCCACACAGCACAGTGTCTCAGACCACTGGACATGGTCATCTGATGGTTGTGCATGGCTATCAGTTGCAGTTAAAGATTGGGCTACTTTATTTTTCATAGAGTGGACAGCAGAGTAGAAGCTGCGGTGGTCACAGTGAACCAGGTGAGGTGAGGGTAACACTTTACTCGAGTAAAAGTAGAAAAACTATAAAAGGTGATATTTCCACCTGCTTTGTCTAGAGTTGTTTCACAATAACACACATTTTAGTATTTTTTTAAATTAATTTTTTAGATTTTTTTAGGGTGATGTGATCATAAACCATGAGGACAGACATTTGACGCTTCATGTTAAAAAAAAATGACATTCAGTAGAGCCCTAATTAACTGTGCCAACCTGTGGAGTGTTTAACCACTGGTGGCACTAGTGGTAACGAAGCAATGTTTGTGGGAAGGGGGCCCCCTTTTGTTTGTATCATGGCCACATGCAAGGACAAATGGGCGAGCATGCTGGCAGTGCTTTGATGCTTTTCTACTGAGTGACAGATGTTGGCGGTAACACAAACAAAAACATACAAAGGCGGCAGCAAAGGCAAGCGACAAAGAAGAATACGAGCTAGTAAACACACTGTATATATAAACAATGCATGGTTTACAATATTTAAATCATGAAAATGTTTTATGAGGAAAAGAAAATACGCCAAGCTTGTTTGTGACAGACAAAAATGTATTTTAGTGAGAATCACTGAATGTAAACATAACTTTTGTATTTAGATGAAAACCCAACAGGGCACCTTTAATTCAGAATGCGATACTCTGTCTATTGACGGAGTAAAGGGTACTTCACTAGTGATGGAGTAACACACGGTTAAAAATGAGGATTTATGAGACAATTAAAAAAAAAAAAAGAAGCTAAATTGAGGCAGCCGAAGCCAAGATAATGTGATTTTTAGTCCCTTGTATAGATCAAGCTGTAGTAATTCTAGATCATACATGTCCCAGGATGCCATCTGTACCATCTATTTGTAAGACCCTTTCAGTTAAAAATTTGTAGTCTCCCAGCTCAAGTAGAGATAACCGTTATTTTCTCAACTTGACAAATGTCCTCCAGAGTCCAGAAAAACAGAGAGATCATCAGGATTCATTGACCTGTCATTTGACGCTGACAGCAGAAACAGCTGATCAGTCAACTGAGTTAAATGTGCACTATGTAAGAACTTATTTGAGACAGGTGTTTCCACCATATAACCAATATGTTATGTTATGTTATATATCTGACTCCTGACATTCAAATGTATTCATTCATGCAAATATCTTTAAATGAATGTTTGTACCTGGGTTGATAAAAAGTAGTCCCAGACATGCAGTGCCCTTCACCCAACAGCTGTTTTAATGTTTGTGGGGAAACTATAATTGAAATCATTCATTATTCTTCCTTGTTGGTTTTGAGAAATGAGGTGCGTGGTGCCGGTAATTACCTTTGCACAAGTGGCGACAGAATCCCGACAGTTTTTATGAACATTCAGGAAGCAGCCTACGGACAAAAGGCAGATGAAATCCCAGTTAATTTCATCAGTCCACTGACAACAAACAAAATTACCACATCTCTGGATTCTGTGTCCAGATGGCTTTCAAACTGCCCCGCTCCTCGTGATCCATGTTGACTTTGCGAGGGGAAGAAACCTGACTTCACGTCTTTGGCTAAACAAAACATCAAGGCAGCATGTGCGAGCAGATTTACACAAACCCTAAACAGTGCAGCTACCACAGACATAAAACAACAACGGCACTGACAGTACAGTACTTACTGGAGCACTGCAACAGCTCCTTCCCAGAAACAGACTTTTCACAGGCCACACAGAGAGCGGGACCAGATGGAGAAACAGGAACAAACTGGTGTCCATTAACGGCTCCCGACTTCTCCTTTCCCTCCTTCACCTCTTTCCCCTTCACCTGAAACACCAGTCAGACATAAATAGCTTAAACTCGTTCATGTAGCCAACACTTACTGCAGTTAATGCCACAATATCATGTAAGAAACACGACTGTGGGCAGCAGGCAGATACTAGCAGTTATCCTACTGCTGAAACACACCTGTTAAAGTGGAGCTAGTTGAGATAAAGGGGCCTCTGAGTGAGCTTTTCTGTTTGCTTTGTTAAGGGCCATGGAGACAGGCTGCTGCTGTGCTGCTCTATCCTTTAAGGGGGATTCCTCTGTGTGTTTGCGAGATGGTGCAGTGTTTATTTTCTTATCAAACTTCACAAGGAAGTCCGAGAGCGCGTGTTTGTTTTCTGACTGTTCATGTGCGTCGAGTGTCTGTACATACATGGAAACATGTTCTTCAACACTCGCTCACGTGTTTATGAGACTGAGAGAATACTATGGAATGTGTTTTGGTTCCTCATGCTGTGTGAAGGGGGGTTCTGAGCATTATGTAAGAGGATATTTTCACTGTGTCCCGTTGCTAAGACCTGAGGAGAGGGAATTTTCTCCCTCGCCAAATAAAGGCACCATGCACGGACAATGGCTCCCCAGCAAAGGAATCCTGACCTGGGCTGTCTGAGAGGTGGTAAACCTTTTACTGCACAAATTTGGGAGGCCTCCAGCTCTTTTTTTTTTTATATGTACTAATTTAAACTATCATGTAGGTGAAATCGCAGCAGGAAACATATTTTCTCAGGCTGGTATCTGACTCAGAATTTTGCAAGCCAAATCGGATATCAATTCAAAGATTCAACAATTTCTTCCTTTTTTTCCAGCTCAGTGTGCCACACTCAACTCCTCTATCAGTGTACATGAGTACACTTTACCAGTAAGACTCACACTTTAATGCCTTTATTTATCTGTTACATGAAAATCATCTGACCTCCTCACAGTCAGAGAGAGTGTGTGTTCCCTTCCATCTCCTTTGATACTTAGTTTTGTGGTTTGTTGTGATTTTAAGAGTCGGATTATGAAGTTTTAGTTTGTGTTAAGTTTTTAATAAGTGTGCTAGTTAATATAAAATTGTATTTATGATTCCTCATATTTAGAAGTCATCATTGAAATGTTATCCCTGTGTATTTTTGTATGCTTCTTTCTGTTTTATCCAGTTATTGTTATTATATGAGAAAAAACACTCCTTGACTTAAAGAATCTCAGTCAGCTGGAGAGTCCTTCACTGATCATTACAATCTTGAACTTTCAAGGGGCAGCTGTAATATTTGTTTCCCCTGTGTTTCCTCACCTTGGTCTTGTTACGAGTGCTGGACATCCTGCTCTTCAAGAAGCTGAAGGTCCGGCTGACTTTGTACTTTTCTGACTCGACCTTAGATGGGATTATGTACTTGTCCCACTCCTCATCCTCGATCCTGTTTTAGTGTGAACATTCAGTCAGCAACCTCTCACATTATTTTGGCCTGTGGTCCATGCACACTCAATATAAAACCTATCATTATTTGAGTACTTTTAAAGGACCAGTGTGTAAGATTGAGTGGCATCTAGCCGGTTTGTGCCATCTGTAGACATAAACGGTTCATTCTAAGGTAGCAAAAACCGATGATTCTTATTTTCAGGTGAAAACATACTTGTGAATACATTGTAAACTGGTTACAGTGATCAAAAACCTTAAGTAAAGTATAGTAAAGTTTTTACTTTGCTCCATCCGCTTCAGACTGGTTACCTGATGCTGCTACTGTATGTATACTGAAATCATGATCGGAAAAAAAAAAGTAATTTTCTCTCAGTGAAACTCATCATTTAACTGACAATTATGACAAACTGCCAAAAACAACAAGAGATGTGTTTGCAAAACTACAGTGAGCTATAATTTATATACAGTACTGTATTGTATTATAGTGTATTTGAATTATACACAGTACTGTAATTTATTTTGTGAAAATAAATTTGCTTTTAATTTGTGAAAAGCGTTTGAAACAGCTGTATTGTATTTTGAAACAGTCAGTATCATTCAGTTAACAGTGAAGCTGTCTGTTTCATGACTTTATATTCATGCAATAATTATACAAATATTAATTAGATGATCGTCTGCTTGATAAATGAAGAAAAAGAATGAAATCTGTTGTAATATGCATCTGCTCACAGTGATTAATTTGACCCAGGCAGACATAATCACTTTAAGAGGTCTTCACTTTTAAATTCCATTTCAGGCATATTCTGCCAATAAATTCCTGTAAATCTTACACACTGGACCTTTAATATACTAAGAAGAGTGGTAATAATAATCAGGTACATTGGTGTCATGCTGGAATGTAAGAATGTCCAGACAGTCTTCCAGGACCCCTGGTCTACAGACTATTACTCTTAACAACATGCTTGGCATGCTTGGAAGTCACTATGGACTCTAGTGGATTCTATTTATAGCATGACCTTGGCAAGATGCAATTAATAATGTGTCAGCTATTGACAGAAACTTATGCTAGTTAACGTTACACATTCTAGGTGAAAGGCAACGATGACAAAACGTAAACAGGAGAGTCATGCAAAACCTATACTGTGACCTGACACAAAGTGTTAATATAATCTACACCCAATAAAAATATACACATACTTTTATTTTTGATCCAATTTTTCATGAGCAGAAGTAAAAAATCTCAGACTTCTTCTGTGCGATCAAAAGTTTTGTTTCACTCACTTCTCCTTTGCTAGGATAATTCATCAGCCAACAGGTGTGGCATATAAAGATACTGATCAAACAGCAGGATTATTGTACAGGTGTGCTTTGGACACTCTAAAATGTGCAGTTTTATCTTGGAAAAAAAGACATTAATTAGACACTGAACTATGACTATTTCACATAGAGCTACAGATACCACAGTGAATGGATTATCTTGGCAAAGGAGGAAAGCTCACTAACAAGGACTTTAAGAGATCTGTGAATATAATTTGAGAGAAAAACTTTTTTGTGCGCAGCAGAAGATTTAGAACGTTTACTTCAACTGATGAAAAACTGAAGCAAAAACAAAAGTGCTGTGTTTACATTTTTGTTGAGTGTATTTCTGGGGGATCATACATGACCAAATACAGCTGCAAAGAATCCATGTTGTTAATGGATGTGTTAGGGAATGGATTTACGGCGGGGGGGTTAGAATGAGTTAAGCCACTCATGCATGGCTTTGAGGCCGTTTTGATGAAAACATACTCTTTGAGGAACTCTGTGAGGGTGAGATGTTGGAGTGATGCGCTGCTCTCCTCCTCTGCTGACTGGGCCCGCTTACGGAAACCCAAAACCCTGCATGGATATAACACACCTCAGACTGGATTGTTGTTGTGTTTCGGCTCATCAGGAGACTCAAAACGTTAATAATATGATCAAAGATCATCTAAGGTTAGAGTCTACAAACCATTTCTGGTCCCCAGTAAAGTGTGTATGAAAAAAAAAGATGACTGCAGGTTTTACATGTGGATAGTCACATGGATGTTTATGTTACAGACTGTTTTAGTATACCATATAATGTAAAAGCCATTGCTTAAAGGTATGGTTCAGGTTTTTTGAAATGGGTTTGTATGGGGTACCTACAGTAGATGACGGTTGGCATGCCCTCAGTTTGGAAAAGCCACAAAACACAATTTCCACCTAAAAAAATCATTATCAGTTTAGGTATATTACTATATTAAGAAGTCACTATATTAAGAATATTTTCACTGCTTTACCTGGCTTTTCTATTTTCTTCACAGCCACCAGACTCCTTTAGCAAAATCAGCAGTTTCACCTTGCAGAACGTGGGAGTTGCTGGTCTACCGCATCCTCTATCAGTTAGTTTGTTTGTGGTTTTGTCTGACTTTGTGTGTTTAAGGATTAGCTTGGGTTGAACAAAGTCACACAGTAACACAAACGAACTAACAGATTGAGGCAGCAGTAGCTGTGCAAACCTTGTGTTCTGCAAGGTAAAATTACTGTTTTTGCCAAAGGAGTTTGGTTGGTTTGGAAAGAGCAGTATTTGTCTTAACAATGGTGGCTTCTCATCAGAAAAGACTGTCTGACAGTAAGGTATAGCAACATATGCTTAAACAGATATTGATTATTTTTTTCTTGGTGAGCCTTTTTTAATGTAGCTAAAATACATTTTACTGCTTCGCTTCCTACACCAGCACTCCTGCTGCTTCTCCAAATAGGGGGCATGCCAACTGTCATGTACTGTAGTTAATACACCGACTATGGATAACTACCTCATACGACCCCACTTCAAAAAAAACCAAACTCTCCCTCTAAGGCAGAGGCAACATCCACATAATGTTAACATTGGGTGGACACTGATATTGTGAAGGAGAAAAATGGTCAGCGACTCTGATCAGGGTGTTGTTGTGAATACTGTAATATTAATATGATGTTCTCTAATACAATTATCTGATGATCTAATATGATAATCTAATTGCCTAATATGATCTTTTAAAATGTTTCCTCCGTTAGCAATGCATGGTTATTGACAAACAAGATGTATTAGCGCATGATACATTTACGAGGCAGTGAGATGAAATCAGCTGTAAAATGGATATGGATTGTGGTCTTTATGAAATGAAGACAAAAATAGGCACGATGTGTCACATGGTAGTGCTGTAAAGCAAATTCAGTACATTCGTTATAGAGAATACATTACAATATGTACATTAAATCAAATTAATTATCATAGACTTTTCACAGCAGCCATTTTGATATGAAATATTAGAGTAAACACAGGTGTTGCTGATAATACTGTTTAAGGTTCCACTTCTTTCAGGTCAAGTAGAGTCAGGGTGAGCATGTTGGCTCACTGGAAAGGCTCTGATACACTAAATGGAATGGGATCTTAACTAGTTTCATTAGTAACACCTGTGTTTGTCCTACTATTTCACATCAATATGGCTGCTGTGAAAAAGCTCTGTTGATGTGGTCTAGAAATTAGCTTGATGTTTCTGAGGTCTGGAGTCCAGGAAAGTCCTGAGTTTTGCTGTTTACTCAGGGTTATTTTGAGGTTGCAATCAGAGCATATGCTGGCCCTGGCCTTGCAACAGGAAGTATGTCACATCCTGCACACTCAAGACCCCAACCACAGGTTTTATACTGGAGATACACATGCAAACCCACACATACACACATGCAGGCCCTTCTAAGCCAGTCTGTAACCACTGGTCAACACTGATGCCTAAAAAGGGAGGAACATGTGAGCACGGTTGAGTGAGTTGCTGCTGAGCTCATGAAATGAAGCAGTGGTTTTACCTCTTTTCTCTGGGAGTCTCAGTCAGGCTGAATGCTCTCTGCTCTGTAAGGTAGAGTAACAAGGACCAGAAATATATGTCAACAAAAGTGAAGACATTATTTACAGATTATAAGTGAATCAGCCGAGGGAGTTAAAAACCGTCATCCCAGATCAGAATTGAGTTAGAAGCAAATACAAGAAAGCCCTGAAACAATCTGGTATCCAGCAGACCCCTACAGAGAAAGAACAAACAAAGCACAAGAGCATCGCCTTGAAAAACCAGATGACACCAAAGATGGAAAATCAAAACCAAGAGGGAAACAAAATATGTACCCAAATCGAAGGAAAACAGAAACCTCACAGTAGAAACAAGTCCTCCATCAGATGATCTATGAGTTACGTACAGAGTATTTTTCCAAAGCCTCAGGATATTAAAAAATACACAGTCTTAAAGATTTAGACCCCTACTTGTCAGTCATTATATAAATGAGTGTGTGGATGTTTTACTACTAAGAAGTCTTGACATCATGCTTTGGAGAAAGTCTGCTCTTAATCTCCCAGCAATTCAAAATAATAATGTTCGTCTTTGAGACAGTGGTTTGTGCATTGCTCAGTCAGTTCTGCACTCACCACCAAAAACAAAATCTCACCACAGATATAGAGCTGCGCAATTTGGGCCACAATGAGAAACAGAATCATTGTTTTGCAAAACTGTGTGATCAAAATATCTGGGGAAATCATTTTACGGCAAAATGATTTGGTTTCTCCCTACAGCAAAACATTTTTAATCATTTTACTGCAGTTTTTCCATCATGTACAGGTAGACTTTTAAATTAGACTGGGTCATTTAAATAGACAAGATATGCCTTTAATCAGTAGTTCATCCCACGGTTCATCAGAGAGAATGAAAAGACACACTGAAATTTATTCACCCGGCAGCCAGCAGAGTATAAGCTGCTGTTTTAATGTTGTGCTTGTACTTACTAACTTGGTTGAGACGGGAGAGGGATTTAGAGAGAGATAAAGCTTGAAGCAGAGAACGACTGCCGCCGCTGAATGCACCATCTACACAGGACAAAGCACGGCCTTAATGCTGTGCACTCGCATGTACTCATAAACACACATGAGCAGCAGTCGGAGCCGTATCAAAGCAGAGCTGACACTAAACACACAAATACTTCTCTAGAAGTTCAGTTGATTTATGACACCTGTCTGGTCTTCTCCCTGTCAGACATGTGGCACATGTGCCCATTCAGCTGGCTGCTGGGAACAGAAAGGTCATAAGCCAAAGGGGTCAAAGGTCACTCACCTTCTGCCAGATCACTGATGGCTGCGTCTCGGTTTAGCAGCGGCCGTGACGGCTTCGCCTTGGGGGAGGAGTAGGAGTAGGAGCGCAGACGAACCTCAGCCTCCTCTGGGTTCTGGGTGAGGAAGCAGATCAGAAAGGACGGATCAGGCAGATCAGGAAGTTGACTGTCTGGACTTATCAAGTGGTGACTGTCTGTAAGGAAGGCTGTGAATGTTGTATTGCTTTACTTTGCATTTACTGTGGAACATTAGTTTGTAGCATTTTACTATGCCTGTCATGCACTTTTAGTATAAAACCTGCTGCCAAAAAGGCTTTAAAGGGCGACTGCATCTGCATTCTTTTCCAGGTATTTCAAATGGAAACACACACAATGGAAACACACACTCAGCCATTAGTAAAAAGCAGTGACATAGGTTCTCAAAGAAAGCTTAGCTTAATTATGAAGATGCACATTACTACATTTATATGTAGCAGTGTCATCATGGAGAAACCTACATCATGTCACGTGGAAAAACATTGAGAAAATAGCATTATATGTGATATGTACCCCAACCAAAATTTGAATATATAAGGAAAACTACTGGGAAGTTACAGGATGATATAAATACCTCAAAAAAAAAAATTATGGACCCACCATTTAACTGATAACTGAATGAAGGCATGATACATCAGTGGGAACAGACTCTAAGACACAGGAGACCTGCTTATCTGAAGATTTAAGGTCTGTGTACAAGAAATTCAGACATTATTCTCTGAACTGCTTGTTTTGTGTTTGAAAATAATTGCTGAAAACATGTGAACTATGTAGTTCTGAACTGTGAAGTTTCTGTGTTCACTGTTTTTTGGGCAGGTTCATTGATGCAGTGGAGCCATACGTATCCTGACACGTTATAAACTAGAGCACATTAGCAATAGCAGTGCAAGTGACGAGAAGACCAGTTCTTTTAAGTAACCTGGTTCATTTCCTTCACCTGTTACAAGCAAAGCAAATCATAAATGACCTATTTGGATTCTGACTCTGGTGGCTCAAACATGTATATCAATACAAGTCCAGTAAAGCTGCCAGACAGAGCAGCCATTTTTCAAGTTGTGTGGTATTTGGCACTTGAGACAGCAGACACACTCCCACTGTTTCAGAGCAGAGACAACTGCATATTTCTTCACGATTTTGAAACCTAATTTTATATATTTGGCAATTTTTTTAATCATTCACATTTGGCTGGATGGTTAACATATTTTTCTGTGGTGTGACAAATTCAGAACACACATTTTTTATTGTTTTACACAGACTTTAGAGTCAAACTGTGTCTGTTTATAGATGCATGCAATAGGAAGAATCAAAAACTTGTTATGAAGGCAATATAGCCATAAAGACAGTGTTTGAATTGACTGTTTGGCATAAAGACGTGAGGGATTTCACATACATGGATAAAAACACTGTAGCTGGATAGTTAATACAACATGTTTAATGTGGGTGTACCTTGGTGGACTGGTGTGTGCTGTCAGAGAGCGTGCGGTTAAAGTCTGGTGACGTGTCAAAAGAGTCCCTCTCCTCTCCAGAGCTGGATCGTAGGATGGACTGCTGCTTTAAGGATGAGCAAGGGTAAGAATATCCCAGGATGTCCTCTTCTCCACTGTCACACTCCAGACTGGGACTATTTACACATAAATACACGCATGCAAGCACAGATGCAAAAACACATAATTCAGTGAACTATCAGGCTTGCTACAGGATCTCCATGATGACCTCCACCACTCTGAACAGATAAGTGCAGATGATCTTGATCTTAAAATCACCACAGGCAGGTAGGGATGGGTACTGAGAACTCCGTAGACAATTTAATCTGTAGCTGTGTCAATAAGCACTATCAATATCAAAAAAATCCTAATAATACCCATCCCTAATGGAAACTCATCATAGCCAAATCAAGACTATAATCAGGCTTTATACTGTGCATCATTTTGCCGACTTCGGTGCTCACAGAGGAGATCCTGCAGCACTGAGGAAACTGGAAAGAATGTTCCGCAACTTCAACACACAAACAACTCAATTGTGTCCAGGCTTCCTGTCACTTTCCGCACCTTCGCTGACTACAATCACTGCGCAAAACGTCAAGAAATGCTGTTGCTGAAATTCCAAACAGATGATGCTCGGTTGTCTCAGTCTGGGTTAGTCATGAGACTGTTTTTGAGAACAAGTTTCTAAATTAGTGCACTGATTATGAGTGATTGTTCTCTCACTTTAACATAAAAACTCAACTAGCTATCAGGAAGTCACACTAAAAGCTTCACAATTAAGTATAACAGTTCACACTTTAAGTTCTTTTCAATTTTTTATTCAATAATAAACAGAAATAGTGTCCTACCTTAGGCCCCTGCTCGTCTCCGTCAAGCTGCATCCTCTGCAATTCAAAGCCGGAGAAACTGGCAGGCTCGGCTGCGCCTGACGCCTCTGTGCTCCTTCAAACAAGCGGAAGGGGGAAGCCAGCGGGGAGGAAGGAAAAGACGGGGAGGAAGCAAAGGGAGAGGGGGGAGAGACGAGAGGGGACGGCTCCCTGTGATTCTCCAGGCTGTGGCCTTGGATCCGTCTCTCCCCGGTAAGCGGTGAGGATGGGTGCCGGTTCTGGGAGCAGTTTCTTGAGTCGGGAGGAGTCATGGAGGAGTCCCAGCGTGGGCTGCCAACATGGGTTGCAGGGCTCACCTCCTCCTCCCCTGGAGAGCGGTATTTAATGTCAGCGTCATCCACCTGGAAGAGAGAAGTGAGAACTGAAGGAACCGTTCCACGGGCTGATTTGTGGCTCCTGTAACAGAACATTTTACATCATATGAGCGAAGACCATTTTCAGATTCATGTTTTAAACTACAAACTGAAGTACATAACATATTTTTACCTAAGCTACTAGAAAGAAATGTTCCACTTTACTTTACAGTACACTAATAAGACATAACAACCTGTAATTTGTATTAACTAAAAAAAAAAGTATGCTTTATTAGTCCATATTAGATCATTTAATAGACTTTCTTAGAGGGTAATTAGGGACACATTACAACAGACCTGTACGTAAAGTAAAGAGTATTATTTCCCACTGTTAGACCCTTATTTGACTTTATTATAAAGTCATTTGGGACACATTACGACAGAAATGTAATCTACTTCCCTATTTAAAAATAATCTGTGAACCAGATAGGAATAAAGGTGGAATAAGGGTCCAACAGTAGGTAATAATGTCTCTGATAAAGTCAAATAATGGACTAATATTAACTAATAATCATATTATTTCTAGTTTTGTCTAATTTGATACAAAATACAGCTTGTTATCTCTTATTAGTGCGCCATAAAATAAAGTGCGACCAAAAGAAACAGTAAATTTAGCTGGACTCACCTGGTCCACCAGCATGGTGTTGGCGTACACTCGGTCTTTGCCGTGTATCATCGCTGACAGTCTGGCAGCAGCAGCCAGAGTCGGGGACGAGGCCTGGCTCTCCCGTATGGACTGATTTTTCTCTGCAGAGAGGCGGAGGAGCCACACAGAGAGGGGATTTTTCAATATTACATTTGGTTACCACAGCAACACCAAATAACTTCTCACAAACACGGGAAGTGACATAGACATCCTGGGCAGTTGCATGTCATTGTTCAGCACCAAGAGTCTCTGTGTGAGTGTGTGTGTGTGTGTGTCTGTCTGGCTCTTTGCACACACACGTGAACGGGCGTGCATGGAGTTGTGACTGGGCATCTGTAGGCATGTTTCTTCTTCCCCACCCTGCCTTCGATGCGGCGGGTGAGTGGAAATAACTGCCGGTGAGCACACAGTAGCATTGAGAGGAACCCTGTCGACACAGTAGAGTCACTGTGAGCAGCAGCCTGGCTTTGCTGTTAAACGGGCAAAAACACTCCTGCTCTCAAAACACACACACAGCTCCCACTGGGATGTTGCTCGGCACAGAACACAGACTCTCCACAACACAATTTCTTGGAAAGTATTTCAGGTGAGAAAACAACCTACAGATACGAGGCCGAAGGTTAAACAGCACTCACTACAACAAACCTTTGATGATACATTTATTAAATTGTTCAAGCTTATTTGCACAGTGTGATGAAATATAACAAGGTAAACAGAGAAACAATTTAGTTTCGCTCAATTCCTGGATGTTTATGGGGTCATGATTATGATATCGGATCACACAGATATTCAACAATGTAGCCAAGATAAGCCAATATTGCTGTTTGACGTAACTTCAGAGTTTCTGACTCTGGGAAAGTGGGAAAAACAGTAACATTCCCCTGTTTGCAGCCCCCACTGATACACTACAGGTACATATGAAACACATAATCTGTTAAACTGAATGCTCATGATGCACAGTCCTGAACAAAATACATAGTGTTATTGAACTGGTGGGGAAAACTACTTAAACTGGAGGTCTGGTATCATGTGATATAATCAAAAGCTCCAGAACAGCAACTAAATACATCAGCTGCTGTTTTCAAGGACAAAAATGAACTCAACAGTATATTTAACTATATTTCCATTACAAGCTCCATCTGCTGATGAAGATCATGTCGTATGATTAAAAGCCCTGTAACAGCTACTAAATGGATCTTGAGATGGGATTTTTTACTTTTATTTTTGGTAAAAGGCTATTTTCAAGGTCAGGAACAAACACTGAAACTCAAAGGTTTGTGTTCAGGCAGCTGAGGCTCAGAAGGCGGAGCAGGTCGTCCACTAATCTCTGTGTTGGCGATTTGATCCCCGCTCTTCTAGTACACATGTTAAAGTGTCCTTGGACAAAATACTGAACTAAAGCTGCAATGATTAGTTCCTTAATCGAAAGAAAATCATTTACCAACTATTTTTGGTAATAGTCTCAGTCATTTTTCAGACAAAAATGTCAAACAGTTACTGATTAAGTGTCAGGATTTTATGCTGTCTTTGGTATTTATGACAGTAAATGAAGATTCTTTGGGTTTTGGACTGTTGGTTGGACAAAAGAAGTAATTTTTAGACATCACTTTGGCATCTGAGAAATTGTCTTGAACATTTATCATATTTTTTGTGTATTGTCTCAACAATTAAGTGATTAATTGTGGAAATAATTGGAACATTAATCAATAACGAAAACTGCAGCTCTAAATGAGAGGGCAATTGTAAATCCCTTTAAGACAGGGGAGACCTGTGTAAATGTAGTCCATTTACCTGATGCTCCAGATCAGTTTCCACTTAGTGTTACAGTACAAAACACTGACATCGGACAAAGTTTTCTGTCTGACTTTGTCTGATCTCAATTCCTCACTCTGCTCTGGCCTGTGTGTTACATCTTTAACATGTTGTTATTTATTGTTTGGCTGATTTTGAATGCTGTCAAAATGAACTAAATCAAAAATGAACCAGGATTCTGATCTACTGACTTTTTTTTTTTTTTTAATGTCTAATGTTTAGCTACTTCTAATCAATAATCGGTGGAGAAATGTTTCCCTGTCTCTTCAAGAGACGACTTTCCTGCTGCATGATTGCTGAACATCAGCTCAAAACGATCTACAAAGATACGAGTCAGTCTAGAAAGAGCCACTTTTTCGTTCTTTCTCTAGGGTTTCGTACCTGTGTGCTTAGGACTTTTTTACTTTTTGGTGTGGTATTGAAAGAGGTATGATCTCTTTTTACTAGCACTGTATTGAAGTTTAAAATTCTGGTATTGTGACATTCCTACATCCAATGAACCACACATCAACTTTGGGGCTGATCTATGAGCGTGCTTTTCCTGGCTGGGATGAAGTGTCTTTGATGGCTTCAGGGGGTGTACAGTTCAAGGTTCCAACTTGTGAATGTTTCATAATACTTGTTACATCTAGTTGGACCTGGCACCAAAGTTTAAAGTTTACCATTGACGTTTTAAACATCTAAAATCTTTAGGCTCTCAAACTTCCACCATGACCAGTCAACATCACCAAACCTACCCTGCAACTACTCATAAATGCTCAAAAATAAATGCCCCCTCAGTGCTTCCACTGGAGCTTATAAGTAAGTACAGAGAGACAGACTGTGGTTCAGTTCTCACAGCCATGACAGCATTATGCATTTAAAGTTCTGGAAACAAAACTAATCATATTAGCAACAGGTAGTAACAGTGCAGTACTCATCACAGTAACCAGAAGAGGCAGCTTCATTAGCTCAGTTATATTACTATGTTCCTAATGACAGTCTCACCTAAAGCTGGCCAGGCAGTACCTGTAACAATGCCAGTGGTGCAAAACACGTCTTTGGCATGGCTGTTTCCACCTAAACTGCTCAGGCAGATATTAAACTGAGACTTAATAATAAAAAAAAAACCCTTATCCATAGTTTATACAAAGCTGCCAAGCTGCCAGCACCGCAGAGTCAGAGAAGAGAAGAGCAGCATTTGTAGCAGAGAATAAATCAGACCAATAATTGGCTGTGCTTCCTGTAGGCGGTGAGTCCAATAAATCTTGAGAGGCAGCAGGGGGACATAGATGAGGACACCAGATGATCCCTGTTCCTTCCAAATGCAAAGACTCAAGCTGAACCACTGCAGGATGCACAGAGCTAAAACTGCACCATATCTTCCAGAAATTAAATGTACTGTAAGTTACTACAGCCTGAAATAAACATTACAACCTGTTCTTCTGTTCCCAAAAAAACCCTTCTGGATCCTCTTAGTTCCACATGAAAACATTATACTGTAAAAGAATTTGAATCCAGATCCATGATACCCGCACAACGTCATGTTAGACCCTATCCTATATATCGTAGGATTAGTTTTAGTCCTACATCAAATCCAGAGAGGGGGTCAGATCTTGGATGCGGGTCAAACCACTGTTTGAAAGCAGATACTGTTTCATAAAAGCCCACTTAAGGAGCTTGACGGACAGCGCTAATAGTTAAGGTTCTGGGCCAAGTCCAAAGCCACAGCTGGCTGCCATGGGCCCGATCATTCACACACCTCTGACCCATAAACACCGCCTCGGTGAACATTACTGTCAGGCGCTGCGATCTGTGTTTAACATTAGTTAACTGGGGGAATAACAGAGAAGCAGGGAGTTCATATTACTAACAAGTTAGAGCTGCACAAAATCAATCTTTCTGCCGGTGAAGCTGTCTTCATCGCTGAGGCAGAGAACACTGTCCGCAGGTTGCCATTTCAAAGAAGGTTTTAAGGACCACAGAGCAGTGCGTGGGGTTATTTGTACAGGATTTCGCTCACAGAAGGTATATTTGGATGTGATGTGATATTCAGAGCATGTCCCCGAGTGAGAGCCAACCCTATACAGTAGCAGCGCCTAGAGCAACAGCAGCAGCAGAGAGAAAAAGAGAGCTGGAGCTTTACAGAGTCCCAGACAAAGAGCACAGTCACTGCCAGGT
The DNA here is from genome assembly GCF_056507025.1 of Lutjanus erythropterus. Lineage (NCBI taxonomy): Eukaryota > Metazoa > Chordata > Actinopteri > Lutjaniformes > Lutjanidae > Lutjanus > Lutjanus erythropterus. Next base: position 20,093,461 of record NC_139326.1, on the reverse strand, counting down.
TTCCAGACCAGGGCAGTTAAACACAGAAAGTGACCCTTCAACCCATGCACACCCCTGGGAGAGAGGGATCGAGGAAGGCAGGATGAAGGGGGGGGGGGGGCAGGGCTGTCACAAGGGCTCTTTCTCAAGGTTTTCTCTCTTTGGAAACTGCTGGTGTTCTGAAAATGGCTAAAAGGTTTGAGATAAAGATATTAAATAGGTTGAAATCCTATTCAATATACAGTCTATGTTTGACGCAAGTTGTTTCTCCCTACTCCCTCCTCGCCAGACCCAAGGAAGCTCAGGCAGGCTGCAGGGACACTGCAGGACTGCTGGCTAGCTAGCACAACATTTAAATTGACAATAACAAGACAAGTCCTACACTCTATGTTGATCAGCTGTTTATAATTGTCCGGTGTCTGTCGATGTGAAGTTAACCCTGTCATCTCGAAAATTAAAGCCCACAGCTCTGAAAATACACAATCTGGAGTTGTAGTTCAGTGACTGCCTGTCTTACTGGCTGCCAGACTCCATTAATATATTGTTCAATTTAACTGTTATAAACATCTACTCCTTCTAAAAGATTTCTGAGAATTTCTCAAGACTTATAAACAGACAGCTACTCATTCGGCGAACCTTCTGCATTAATTTGAGGTCTAATTAAAGTGAAATGGGCAAACAATAACAGTTGTTACATTTGTTTATAGTATGTTATTTTAGAGAGAATGTGCATACTCAGCCCTATTTCAATGACCCAATCCTGCAGGGCACCATAATTGTTAATTGTGTAAATACCTAGGCTTGTTTATTATGAGTATTAATTAATTATTTGTCCATGCTGTCCCTCTTTTATGACGTAAGCGGCTTTTTAAGCACTGCGCTAAACAACTGTCACTTTGGAGAAAGCTGGGAGAAATTAGGAACCAAGTGAAACAACAAGCAGAGTCTAAAAGAACAGCAGGTGTCATTAACTCACAAGAGGAGAGAGGTAATTATTATTTGACTTCAGTGCTCGTGGAGGGCTGTTTAAATCATTAAAACAATTGACCACCAAAATCCACAAACCCACTCTGAGTTATGACACCTGCGGTCAAACCTCCTGGTCCAAGCATCACATTGTGCGTTCCCACCGTGTTTACATTTCAGTGTGTCACCCGGCCTGAGAGATCCAGGAGGAGGTAAACTCAGAGTGAGCACCGATCAATCCTCAGAGTGAAGAAATAAACTCGTGGCTCTGCACACCTGAAATCACATTTCACTTTGCAGGTGCATTGTTACACCAGAGCTGCTTTACTTTAGATTCTGACTTCTGAAAATGTCTTCATCCACTTGGAGAATATATGGTCAGTTTAAAAAAAAAGTTTATACAGTGCTGCTGTTTCTGCTCTGCAGCTGAACTGCACAGACAGGCAGTGTGTATAAAACATTTCTGATGTCAATCACAATTAAGAAGCAATAACATGGATAATCTTGCAGAGGTTTATGGAGAAAGATGAGGAAAAGGGGACTGGAGTTGAGCCATGACACAGACATGGCAGTAACCTGATCTTCCTCTGTGTCTCTCTCTCTCTCTGGCTCCCTCTCTTCCCAATGAAACACACACAGCCACTTGCATACAAGCTATGAACTGTTTAACCATTCTGGTTGAATTTTGCACTATTTTAAGCATTCTGCTCAGCTCTCCCATGACTAATGATCAGGAAAAAAACTTCTATGTCAAGTTTAAGCACAAGGTTTAACTTGACTTTGGTTTAGTTTCTCATGAAATGACAATAAAGCTGCACAATATGGAAAAAAACATATTAGGATTACCTTGATAGATATGATCAAGGGCTTCTAACCCACTTCCAAAGTCAAATTCAGACACTTTCCAAGTATTTCCAAGATGTATTTGCAAGCTTTTCTAGGACCTTAAAGCTGTGTTAAGTCACATATTTACAGTCTACACTTAAAATGATTATTTTAACTTCTAAATCCCATAAAACCAGATGTTATTGCGCTATAAACAATCAAAATTATGTTTCATGATAATATTCTACAGAAGATTGAAACATTAAAAGGACAAAAACAACAAAGCTGTATGTTTCAAAATGTGTCATGCTCTTTCAAATGTTTACTTCTTTATCTAAAAAGCAAAATATTCAGTCAGCAAATTATGCAAGTAATGCAATTACAATTTCAGGCAGCATTTCCAGCACTTGTATGAACTGTGATGATTAGTGGGAATGATCATTTTTGCATCAATCACAATTTTCATATTCACAGAAAAAAATAAAACTATTGAAATCATGATGACGTGACATTTGTTGGGGTCTGTACCAAACAAACATGTTTTCTTACATCTGGAGAACATGATTTGTAGGTCAGGGCATCCCTGCAGCACTTCAGTACTTCATTGTAATGCTGTTTGACTAACTGTGCAGCCCTAAAAGACAATAAACTATGGCAAACGCTAAACTTCAGTTCACACTTGAGTGACACAAAAACAAAAAGTGATCATGACTATCAGCTGCAGGTACCTGAACTCTTGTATATAAAGGATTATATTAAGCACTGGGCCTCAGTTTTGCACTTCATGAACCCCAGCCGTCACATGAGGCCATACACAGCTCCTCTGTGGGGTTCATTCATGCACACAACGGTGTCGCCCGAGGATGTCAAAAGTCCCAATCAGCTTTGAGCAGACATCTGACATTCCCCAACATACTGTCAGATATCAGGTTACATCACTGGCAAACATGCACTTATCTCACTCTGATTGACTCACTCCTGCAGCAGCAGTGGAGGCCTGTGAATAAGCATGTGTAATGGGAACAGTCTAATTTTAACTGTATTGTTCCACAGTGAGCAGTGAGACGTGTCTGCCAGGAGGGCAGTTTGCCATCTCTGACATGATGTAAGCAGTAAGAAAAGAGATGCAACAAAATGAAGAAGCAATCAGCAGAAAAAGCAATCTGTTCCCTGCCTGTGAACTACAGATGTAAGTGAGCGTTCTGCTAAAAAACAGCATGTTTACATCTTGTATTTTCCTACTGATGTTCATTAAAGTTAGAATCAGCAGGATTTGCTTGAATTGTTTGTAAATGTACCAGAAAGATAGTTGATTGTTGAGTCTCATTCTCAGGATGTCAATTACCAATGTTTTGGGTTGATGAAGCATCCCAAATACAGCAAAATGATGAGAAAATAAGAAAATACAGACAGAGGGCAGGGTCTCTTCAGATACAGCCAGCACCACACACTTCTAATGGATCATAAGTGATTATTAAGAGAGATTAAGTTTATCTAAGTTTTTAGGAACGTTTAACGTGTGCTGACCCTATCAATAAACAAATAAACTCATGCAAAATTAGTACAAATTAGCCACTTTCTTTCTGACATCCATCCACATAAATCTAATGTCAAACACTGAGTTTCTAAGAGGATTTGACTGTTTGATCTGTGAAAATAAAAGTGACCTTGTCAACTTTAATGGCTATTTATACAACCAAGAAATAACTGTCAGTGTGACTGGATTCAGAGACAGTTCTTCAATAAACTAATAAATTAAGATTTCCACTTACACCAGTCAGAGCACCACTCAGTGTTACCTTTTTTGCCTGCTTTCCTGCGCATCCTCATCTTGGGAAACGAGGGCCAGGAGTAGTTGAAAGGAGAGTCTGAGTCAGAATCCATGATTTGCCGTCTTCTAGAAACCCTTCTTCATCCAAACAACTCGAGGTGCTTGATAAGTTAAGAAGCAGTGCCTCAGTTTATATCCATTTCCCAGTGACGGCTGAACAGACTGCGGACTAGCTGCAGCGTTCAATCTCCTTTTTCCAGAGCCCCGCTGTAGACACTCTTGACACTTCAGGAGTGAGCCAGCATGTTCCCCTCTGTCTCCCCCTGCCACCCCTCCCCCTAAGATCCACCCCCTCCCCCCTTCACAACTCTGCACCAACTGTCTGACAGAGCCGGGACCGAACCCTGAGTTTCCTCCCTATCTGCCACTTTCTTTTCTCCTTTGTCAAATCTTTGCCAACCTTTGGGTGTCCAAGTCTTTCTCTGTCCCCCTCAGTCACTCATCTACCACACACAGTACGGAGGGAGAGGAGGAGAGATCAACACATGCTGACAGGAGCAGGGGGAGGAGTGTATTGACGGCCGGAAAGAGTGACTGAAGGAGGGAGAGAAACAGACAGAGACAAAGTCAAACATAGGAGTGACTTCAGAACCTACAGCGAAGACAAACATGAGGGGTAGACAGCTTAGTGGAGGTGAGTCTCAGCCACAGGAGAAATCATTAACCCCATGAGTTCATGATTGTCTCAGAGATGTGCCAGGCTGCAGAGCTGCACACTCCACAAAGTGCAAGGCATTCACCCAAAATATGCCTGATGCCACGTCTGAAGAGAGTCCTTCTCAATCACTCCACTTTCTCTGTCTCTTTCTCTATATTTTAGCATGTCAAAGCCACGCTGAGGGGGAAACAGGGGGGTGGTAGACTGCCAGGTCAGCAGCTTCACCATGGAGACAGCAGTGAGAGCCGCTGCTGTTTTCTTCTTCCTCGCTTTTTTTTTTTTTTCTTCCCCTTTTCCTTCTCTTGCCAACTTGCAGGAGTACAGTGCTCCATTTGCAGCTTGCTAGAGGTGGTAAAAGTGAGAGAATGGGACGGTGAAGGGGTTTTAAGAGACAAATCAGACAATGGCATTATGGAAAGAGGCCAAGCATGGGTTTATAAATGCACATAAATGAAGGAATGTGATAAAAAAGAGAGAAAAAACGGGGGATGAGAAGGGTTTTGTAGGCAGAATATAAACAGAGGCGGTCCACTGAGACTATAGAAAGACGTTTTGTGTGTGTGTCTGTGAGGGTGTGTGTATGCATGAGGGTGTTGGCACTGTACGAGTGAACATTAACGCTGCCTTTGTGGGGTCTGTGTGAGGTTTAATCCTTTTTTCCGTTCTCCAATTAGATCCCTCAGCCGGGGTCGGAGACTCTTGTTAGCGTTCCTGGCGTTGTTCTCATCATCGGTTGTCACCCTGCCAAACTATCCATATCATAAATCCCTTTCTCTTACTCTCTCACACACTCAAACACACACACACACACACACACACACACACACACACACACACACTGATCTCACACTGCTCCACTCTCCTCTCCCTGGGGATTTCAACAAGCTGCTGGAAAACTGCATTCAGAAAAGCCCTGGCAACCCCCATTCAGCCACAAACACCCCTTTTTTTCACTTCCCCATACCCCTTGCCCCCTTCAGAGCGCGCTTCCCCACTGCATTCTCCCTCTCAAACACACAAGTGCACACTGATGACACACACACACACACAAACCTCCTTCCTTTCTTCAGCTGTGGAGAGTAGAGCACCTCAGGATGAAGTGGCCTTTGCTGTTTGTTCACTAAACTCACATTAAAATGCTGACCTGGGGGGTTGCATGAGTCTGTCTGTTTGTGTGTGTGTGTGTGTGTGTGTAGGTATTTGGGGGCAAGTGTGTGTTTTGGGTGGGGTGTTTGAATTTTCGGGGCATTAGGAGGGCAGAGGTGGGGGAAAGAGGAGGAGGTGGAAAGTTTGAAGATGAGAGAAAAGCTTGTTGTTGTTGTTGTTGTTTTTTTTAATTTGATTATACTTTTTACTTATGGACATGTAAATTCTGCAAGCCGAAGAGCCTACTGCATTTTATTGGAAGAAAACAGATATTCCAAGTATTGAAAGTTATTATGAATGGTATTAGAGAGGATAACTTACACACTTAGAAAACAAAACAAAATAAGTTTGAGGAAATCTGGAAATGAGCGTTTCTACAGATTTTCTATTTTAAAATTGAATATTTTTCCAGATCAAAATTTCCAGACTTCCCTGTAGATTTTCAGACCCTATTCGACATCTGATTACAAATAGCTAGATCTTTATTATATAAATAAATGTTATAAAATCCAACATGTATGGTATTGTTGCAAACTAACTGCCAGAAGATTTTACTTTGTGCTGCATCAGATAAATTGATTACTGCTGTGTGGAAAGTTGGATGACGTTCCGCTGTTAAACATTTATTATTTTCCCTCAACATATTGAATAAATATTATCATATTATTGTTCCCTCCATATTTTTGTAGTCTCTTTTATAGATAAGAACCAGAAGGAGTTGAAACGTTTAATAATTAAATGATCATCACCTCTGTGCAGCCTTGTTTGTTCACAGTGTCCATGGAAACAATGCTGAATCCTGCCATAATGGTATGGATTTGTTACACTGAAAAGATTGTCTGTTTACTTTCTGATAACTACATCACTGCATAACTCTTACATGCTCAGACAAGCTTCATAACTGGTTATTTGTTATGCTTTATATATACAATTCAAATATACTGCTGCACTTTCTTTCAAACTAATTTGGTTGTAGATGTCTGGATTTGGTGCAGTTATGAGGCACTGGAAGCAGAGCTGTTTTGCAGGCTGTGACATACAGATGCAGCTCTGCAAAGGAGTGTGTGTTCGGTCGCACGCCATACTTCTTGTCTTACAGTCGACAACATCAAGCTCGATCTGGCCTGCGCTCTTTCACACATAAATGTCATAAATGCCATGAGACATTTATTTTTTTTTAATTCTGAATTTTATATTTTAGAAAACACAACAGCAGCAATACTCTCCATATTCATACCACACCATATCATACTCTCTTGTCTTTTTTCCATAGTTATCTAGACCTGAAAATGACTAAAATCAAATTCCATACTTTTTAACACTGGGTGGGAACCCTGTGTTTTGCATTCCTCAAAAATGCAAGCATTAGACATACAGCATTGAGACTTTTTTTGTTTTATTTGTATATTTATTTTGCTGGGTTTTTTTTTTTTGTTTTGTGGGGTTATGTCATACCTTTATCTTTTGTTAGCTATACATTAGTGTTTTGTTTTTGTGTTATGTTATTGGAAAGGATCCCTGAAAATGAAGTGGAGGTGGAGGAACATTGTTTGTCCTTGTCATTTGTGTTGATACAAGAAAACTAATACACAGTGTTTACAAAAAAAAATAATATAACCTGCTGTAGCAATACTGTATTTCATGCCAATAAAGTTTTAGTCATTTGAATTGAGAGAAACAGCTGACATCAAGAAGACAGTGGAACATGACAACTACACTCGACATTCCTCATCCCCTGCTTAAGCTCAGGGCACAGAAGTTTTGTCTGTCTATTCGATGACGCATTACCTGAAGTCGAACGGCCGTATCAAATGTGATACAAACAGGACTAGGATCCCTCTATGTGCTTCACTTCTTTGTTATAAAAAAATGTAAAATCCTGACGGTCAGCCGTAATGCCTGACAACTCAGGAATGTCTAATGAGTTACTGAAATTCCTCAAGGGTCAAATAAGCATTGTAGTCCCGGAAGAATTACACATATAAAACCTGAGTCATGTTCAGTCTGAGCTGTTTTTTTTATATAAACATGGCATTTAGGGGAAACTTGATCCGAGTGACCAGTGTTATTCAACTGAACCACAGAAAGTGTTTGAGGGCATCTACTGAGGTCACAGTGAGTCTTCAAAGACTGCACAGAAAACATGAAAGTCCTCAACCAGCTAACAAACACACACACTCACATGCACACAGAGTAGAAAATGGCTAAACCAGCTCATATGGAAAACAACACCAGCCGCAGGAAGTGAAGATTGCAGATGTCCAGTGCCAAGTGTTATAAAGCCTGAAGCCTCAGCTTGTAACCACAGCATTCTTACACTGAGGCATCAGTCTGCTCTGCAGCAATACACGCCAATTATTAACCCACAGGATGTTCCCACTCTCAAATCCTCCCCTGCTTCCCGTCCAGAAGCAGATCAGAGTGAAGCCACCTTCAGCCACCTAGTTAGGATTCATTCCTGTTCCCCCTGTCACCGCTGGCAGGAACAGGATGACTCAGGATTTGCTACGGGAGAGCTCCCTGTGTGTCGTATTAAAAAGATTCCTTCTCGGTGCCACAATCACTGCAAACACAGAGTGACAAGACTCTAGAAACTCCAGAGAGGGGGGTGGGGTGGGGGGGGGGACAAGCCAGTAGGGTGAAATGTGATCCTGTAGTCCGCGGGGATGGTAGACAGCCATGGCCGAGGATTAGAGTCGAGTTCCAAGTTCTGTTCAGGAAAGGAAATGTTTCCTGCAGTTGGACTCGCTTAATGATTAGAAGCTACTTGGATGACTTCCTATGAATATAACACCACCTAAAACAACAGCGATCGATTTCAGTCTGCACAAAACATGGTCTGCAGCTGAGACACCGCAAGCTCCAAAATCAAAACCATACATGTATCTAAAAACAGGCTTCTGAGAAAGGGAGGAACTTTAAAAATAAAATCAATAACAGTCCTTACCGGAGTCAGGCTGCGGCGGATCGTCCTCTTCGTCCTCCTCATTCAGGCAAAACATCAGCGGCTCCTCATAATCCTGAGTGAAGAAACAGGGAACCTTTCACCAAACAGCAGCGAGACTTTCTCTGCAGGCTGCAAGCAAACCACAGAAACTGAAAAACGAGCATAACTAAGTACAAAAACACAAGTGTTCGGTGAGTGCCTAGGTGTGTGACAGAGAGAGATCAATTAAGTAACCATCTGTAGCACATAAAACAAGTCCTATCGGATGACCAGAAATCATGCGTACACGCCAACGCCACACCTCTTGAAACATGAAATACACACTCACAAAGTCAGCTATTCAGTGGCGCGTGCAAGGTGCCAACTCCAACACCTTGACAATAAGAGTGAAACAATGTGGGGCATTGATGTGGCTTGTTCTAGCTGTGACCGCAGTTTGCCATTGGCTGATGCAGATGTTCATGGAGATTGAATGAGCTCTGAGAGTTTTAAAATGTGAAATGAGATATCCAGGATTTCTTAAAGAAACACCTGTCGTTGAAAAACAAGAACATTCATATTCATCAGATAAAGCTGATGTCTAGGAGTGTTAGGGTTGTTTTGTATTTTGAGAAAATAAGTTTAATTGTTGAGAATAAACTCAAAATGCTGAGAGTAAAGTCAAAATGTTGAGAATAAGGATGAAATATCAAGAATAATAGTTGAAATACCATGTGGAGAATTAAGTCGAAATGGTATTTCACACTTGAACTTTATTCTCAACATTTAAACTTTATTCTCACCATTTCAACTAGGGCCCAACGGATACTGGATTTTTGAGGCTCAACATTGCAATGATTGGTCGAATGTGGTTATTGACAAAGATATTTAATGGAGGCGGGATATTATATAACTATAACTGTCTCTTCTCACAACTATATAACTGTCAGTGGTATTTTTAATAATTGTAAATTACAATTGAGTGAAACAAGTGTAACAAAAATATCTACATATTACACTTTGATTAAGAAAAAACATGTAACATATAAAATGCTGCCTATAAAAATAATAATAATAAAAAAAAACAATCTGCACATTGCACACATCAAGCAACATATATGCCGATACCATTATAGACCGATATTGCTGTGACAAGCTGATAATATCAGCCAACCGATATATCAGTCTGGCTTTAATTTCAACTTTATTCTCAAAATGCAAAATTAAAAAAAAAAAATCACCCTCCTCTCTTTTTCTCTTCTTATGCCTGGCCCTAATTGCAGGGAGATTTACAGTATAAGTAAAATATATTCTTGTCATATTTTAGTCCATAGCTCTCTGTGCATGTGAATAATTATGGGAAAATCCATTAATCTACATGAATTAAATACTCACATTTTCTTCTACAGCAGCAGTCCCTCCGTTGATAACAGAATACAGCGCTGAAAGAAGAGAAAACATACTCAGACGCAGCTATTAAACTTCAAAAGAGGCTCAAGTAGGCACAGATGTTCGTCAGTTTTTAACGATATATGTACCATGTATGTTTTTCTTTTCTTTTCATAACCTGGGGAGATTCTCTACCGTGTGGCCTTGATCTCCTTTCTTTTCATTTAACTACCATGTGCATCCCAGTCAGATCAAAGGACATGGTGTGTATGATGGCTTACCAGAAACAAAACAGCAACACGCAGAAATTAGTGTTTGGGTGGTTTTGATAAGAGGCCCGGGGTCGTGTGTAACTATATAAAGGCAGGAAATGTGGGAGAGGGAAGTGGTAGCTACCCATAAAGGAGAGAAAATCACAGATAAAAATACATGTGAGGAGGAGAAATAAAAAAACAAAAGCTGAGAAATGAGATGATGTAAAAGTACAACAACCTTATTTTGACAAAGGTCTTTCTGTGCCTCAGCATGACACCATAAAACACATTCACTCAAGTCTCATACAGGGGTGCCAGCTGGCTCTGATGTTGTTCTTCAGCAAGAGGGAGACAGAGACAGAGGGGGAGACAGAGACAGAGGGAGAGGGAGACAGTGAGCCGAGCCGACAGCGAGCAGAGCAGAACCGTGGAGCGAGGCCACCACAGGCAGACCTGTCTCCCCAGAGAAGGAAGACGATGTGTGATGCACACAGCAGGAGATGGAAACAGAGCTGCACTTTTTAACCACCTGCCAAATGCACCGAGACATCAGAGAGAAACACTGCCTATAGATCACAACCACCCAAAAGAAACATGGTTAACAACAATAAAAATCAATATCTGTTTGGCAAAATGCAGTAATGTGAGCTGATGTGACTGGAAAGGGGCGCTCAGTTATAATACATTCATTTAAAAATGTTGCAGTGTTTGTAGAGTTCCCACTTATAAAAGGCAAAATATCTAGAGCCAGTGTTTGGCTTCCATGGAAAAGAACCCGCGCCTTCTTAAAAAAATAAACAGCTCATTCTTAGGGAATGAAACCACAACAATTCTTATGTTCAGGTGATACATATATGTGTATCTTAACAAAAATTCTTGATTTCTTTTCGGGTGTATAAAATTCATAGGGATATTTTGGCAGAATATGGTAGAAGTGGAATACAATAAAATATTCAGCACTACTTATAAACATATAACGTGGTTGGTAAGCTATTTTGCACACTATATTAATGCAGTGATTCATACAATTCAAATTAAAACACTGCCTGAAATGTTTGGGTTTTTAGGACCATGTGGCCTTCTTTTACTGCAGTGTTGGTACTAAAATCATCTTTGCAACAGGCTGATTCCTCCACAGGGATCTTAGTTTCCTAGTCCCTTTTCCATACCTTTTTTTTCTTCTTCAACAGACTTGTAATACCTCAAAACCCCACAGGAGGGCAGTCAATGTCTAATAAAATTACAATCTAACTCCGGCTACAGCATCTAGCCTCTTAAAACACTAGAACAAGAAAGGCAGACCACTGCAACATAAAAGTGAAGAGTTAAGACTGGATGATTTAGTTTAACCTCTCAAGTTCCACAAAGCAGACAGATTAGTAGTATAATACCGTTCTCTGCAGGATCATCCACCAGTTCTTCCTTCTCTAAAATGGTCTCCACACGCTCCCTCCTTAGTGCTTTGATCTGTGGGAGGAGAGGTAACAATTAAGTAAGAGGATGCAGTAAACTCAAATATATAGACCAGGGATTGACTGACGTTGTCTCAAACTTAATCTGTATGTTCAAGTAAAGAATTTCCATTCAAGAAAGACCCAAGCATTAATTTTAAATGTGATCAGTGTTTTTCTATCATAATCCTGGGTTTACAGTCCTTTACCAGCACCAGGCAACACCTCATCTGAGCATACATTACAACCAAAAGATGTCTTTTGACTGTCTTGTTGTATGTTGAAAAGTCGTTCCCTGAGCGGCTGTAATCAAAGGTTTTATGTCTTTATGACATCTTCTGAACGTCCAACATTGATGTCCACAGGGGTGTTAGCCCATAAAACATTCCCACCCCATGCTCTCTCTGTCCGATAACGACAATAAATATGTTGTCAATAATCATGCATATTTACTTATTCGATCACAAATGCAAAATATTCCATTAATCTCGTGTTGATTTCCTGCACCTGTCTTGCAAGTCAACAGACGTCCAAAAATCTCACAGCCAGACATTCAAATATTTAACTGCATGTCAATGATCCAGAAGGGTCGTAGTCAGAAATTGAACCTGATTTGCAGGCCGTGCAGACACACAGATAGGGTCTCAAACCGACCGACTCAATAAAGACATGAGCTGGACGTCTGACAGACATCTCAGGGTTGCTAGAACTGATAACCCAGACTGACCTCTCTGAGGAAGTCCTCATCTCTGAGCCGCTCTCTGAGAAGTAGGATGTCAGCGTGCCGGCTCTCCTCTGAGCTCCACCTCAGGTTTTGTCGGACGGTCAAAGTCAGGTTCCCCGTGTCATGACAGAACCTCAACAGGCGGGACCGGTCTGCCCAGACCTGGGACAGACCAGCTGGAGGCGTGGCCAGAGGGTTGGGTGGGCTGCAGCACAACAGGTGTGTCAGTTTAATCACAAAAAAATAAAAATACCATTAAGGTTGATAGTCTTACAAAATACTGTTTTTATCATTAAAAATGTGGCTAGAAATACTTCCAAAGCTGTTAGCTTATGTAAACAAATATCTAAAAGCACTTGTCACTCAGTCTTCTAGTTTTTCAGGCCAAGTAAACAAGCCTATAAAGTTGTAAAGATTTATGGGTCCAGATTGAGCACAAAACATTCCAGAGTTTGACAACAGGTGTTTAGCATTTTATCTGTTCATAAAATGTACTTCAACCAGTACATTTACAGTATTTTAGAAATTGAAAGAATGTAAATTATCTGGGGTAATAGCAGTCGTTAGCACCGTCGCCTCACAGCAACAAGGTTCTGGGCCTTTCTGTGTGGAGCTTGCATGTTCCCCCCTGTGCCTGAGTGGGTTTTCTCCCACAGTCCTATGACATGCAGGTTAAAGGGATCATTCACCCAAAAATGAAAATTCACTCTCTATCTACTCGCCCTCATGCCGACTGAAGGTCGGGTTTAGTTTGTTAGTCCACAAAACACTGCTGGAGTTAAAGTGAATGGTGACCAGTTTTCAAACAGAAAAAAAACACACAACTGCTCATCTGTATAATTCAAATCTTCTAAAGTGCCAATGTGCCAAGCTGACTTGAAAGACATAATTTACAACATGTTTTAGCCTAGGCATGAGGATGAGTACATAATGACTGAATTTTCAATTTTGGGTGAATGTATGTATGTATCAGCCCTACTGATTGACAGGTGACCTGTCCAGGGAGGATACCGCCGCTCACTCAGTGTCAGCCAGGATTGGCTTCAGCCCCTTGTGACTCTCTAAAAAGGATAGCTGGGTACAGCTAATGGATGGATGTCTGGGTGGGTGTGTGGGGTAAAGCTGGGTTGTTTCTACATTTAAAGAAGCTTTCCCTTGCTGTGTGTGTGGGAATGATCTGCACCAAGTGCATAATGTTACAGGGAAACAGTGATTCATTTGTCAGTGTCTCTCCCTGAAGCACCCTGCCGGAGCTGATAATCTTACTGTGTGAGCAGCTCCAGGAGCTCAGTGTTGCCTGCTTTCTGTGCCAGCTGCAGCGGTGTGACTCCCTCTTCATTTGGCAGACTGACAGCCATCAAACCGCCGGGCTGACAGAGCAGCAGCTCTGCCAGCCGATACAGACCCCATCGCACGGCCAGGTGGAGGGGAGACTCCCTGAGACTGTGCTCTGGAGACAAGGGAAGAAATATAATAGGATAAAAGATCGAACTCTGCAGAGATAAAAGTACGCAGTGGGATCAGAGACAGCTACTGAATGGAAGAGGGAGGTGAGATTAACAGTGAGACGAGAAAAAACTAAGCCAGTGGCAGAATGTGAGAAAAATAAGAGGAAACTAGCATGTCAAGAATCTTGTTTCAATAACCAGCTCCCCATGATAATTAACCTAAATGTCAATGATTGATTTGTTCTCTTGCACAGCTCTGAAACCCTCTGCTCCACTGACCCACTTTAAGGTAATAAAAGCTTTTCAACAAAGTGGTGACAGTTTCTTATTTCTGTGCCTGCCACTCAATGCAGCCCAACGTGATCTGTATCCAGGTAACTGGCCTGCAAAAAATCAGCCACAGTCTAACAACCGGTAGGCTTGGACATGTACTGCTGTATTTCTAAAAATGCTGCATAAATTCACCATAATCTTAGAATAATTTAACCTCTGAACATTTTTTTAGGCTTAAAATATAATTAATCCAAAGGAAATAAGAGACAGAACATTTAAGTCTGGTCACAAGAGCATTTTGAACTGCTATACCATTTATAAAATCAACTTTCTTTAATGATTGTAACACATCTGTTTCTGCAACATAAATGTTATTTATGGTGCTGTTAGATTGCTGCTACACCACCCTGTTGTTAAAAGGTCTAACAGTCAACAACTGAGTGTTCAAGGCAACATGAAGCAACTTACACAAATCTGACAAATAAGGTGAATAGCCTCAAACATGACATTTGATACTTCCTAAATCCAGCTCCTTTTTGCTCTGTGCTCCAATAAGTTAGAAATTGTTTGCACGGTTATTGGAGAACAAAATAAAAAGGGGCAGGATTTAGAGAGGGTCAGCTGAATACAATCAACACCTCTAACAGTATCATCAAAACCCCCAAATTCTTCATAATTGATGTTTGCTGCAGGAGGCTATTTTACTGCAAATGGCTGCATATATTTTTCCAAGAACACTCTGCATCCAAAAACCCGCCAGACCAGGGTGCTTTGATATAACTCTTTTGCCAGCTGTATGTCAAAATTACGATGCGCAATTTTGTCAGAGCTGCACTCGGTCCAGAGAGATCATAAAATTTCCAGGATGTTCCCAAGTCTTTCCAGTGCCTCTAAAGATGCTGAATGCACTGCAAAGAAATGATAATCACCAAAGGAAAGTTAGGGATTGATAATCGAGCGGCATACAGCATCAGCAACACAGTGATGTCATAAGCAGTGTTATCAAATTAACTGCAGACATTTAGAGGGAGACGCTGCGATGAAACAGACTGCCATAACTATATTAACACTAAATCTAGTTTGTTATTTATGTAGGTGGCCCTACACAAACACTCAGATCGTACAAACAGATGGTGGCATCTAGTAAATATGGCAGTCAGCGCACACACATACACATACACACTTGCCCCCATATTTATTGAGTTCTGCCTCAGGCTACTTCCAGATGGAAAGGCTCTATTAACCACATTACATGCTGGTTAATTGGCTTTGATGAATTCAACAGAAGCTCACATGTGACCACGTTCACTTCCGATTTGAGCCCAGTGAGCATGGAAAATGGGAATGATGGCCGAGGAGCAGGGGAGTGCAGGGAAGCAGAGTTGAACAGTTCACCTTCGTTGGCTCCAAGCACCAACTCCAAGTTTCCAGCACAATACTGAGAGACCAGCTTATGACTGTAACTGCTCACTAACTGACATGTGAATGATAAAATATAGTAAATCCCTCTGTGGACAAAACTGTGTTGGTCTTTACACCAATTAAAACATTCATTAACCTTACTTATCTGTCAGTTTATCTATTATCTATCTAGTATCTTTGTTTTAAACATTTTAGACTTTGAAAATGTTCACATAAAATGTTAATATATTAAAAACTAAATATGATATCCTTTTGATCACTTTATCTGTGCAGGAATGCCCGTTCAGCATGATAACATAATCCTGCTCTCACCGTCTCCGCTGTGGCTCCCCAGAACATTCCAGTTTTGGGGGATGTCCAGGTTGGCCATGGCCAGGGCCACGCGACGATCCATAGCCCAGCGAGAGCTCTCCTGGCCCAGGTTGAAGAGGCTGCTCAGCTCCTTGTGATCCATGGAGGTGAGACAATGTCCATGGATTACCAGGTGCTCTGCCAGGTCCTGAGAATAAAGTAGCCATGAATGAGATACAATCTGTAATAACTGGCGTGCAATGCAAAAAAACAGTAATGTGAAAACTACTGCTATACAACTGAGGTGAGATTTTTTTCAATTCAATGCAACACAATTAGAGAATTTTATGACTTGAGGTGAGCGATTCTTTCTTCATTTAACTTCCAATTCGATGCTATCACGATACTTGGATGCCAATTTGATCATTTGAGAACTGAGATATTTGAGAGAATTTTTTTCTCGCAACACTATTGGTTAAGGCAGGTGAGCTGAGAAACATCATCTGGGGGATAAACTTACAGAACTAACTTGTACAAAAGAAAACTGACTCTGCCCCTGTTTGGAGGGATATTGGCCTCTGCCAAGTATTTTGCATTTAGTCCAACTGATAAAGGTAAGCCAGCAAATACTGCAGACCACTGGTTGGTCACAGCTGCGTGCAACTCAGGAGCACAAGAGAGCGAGTGGCACAGATCGAGTGGCAGACAAAAACATAAATGGGGGTTAAGCAGAGTGGAAGGTGAGCAGTGAAGTTGTCCTTCTGGTGGTAAATGTAGAGTTTAGGTGCCAGTTTGTCAGTGAATAAGAGACTGATATATTTTTGGGGTGATATTTGTCTCTCTTTTTTTTGCTAATGTAATGGTCTGCAGAGTGATAGCTGCTGCTCTGCATCGCACTCTCATCCAGCGGCACAGTACACACCCACTCACCTGGACTGTGAGTGTGCTGAGCTGGGTGATGAGTGAGAGGACTCTGTAAGCTGCACTCTTTTCACACAGTGAATTAAGGATTTAGTTCGACCAAACCAGAGCTGGTCATTATTTGGACAGTGGGCAGACTAACAGAGAGAATTTGGATGAGTTTTACATGTTTTTCTGTTGAAGATGAAGGAAGTGTGTTTTACGAGGAGTTAATGAGCCATTTAAGCTGGTCTTGGTTTGGTAAAAGAGAGAAACTTAAATTCACAAGGTGTGCAGATGTATTTCCCTGTTAAAAAAGGAAACTAGATGTGAGAATATTAATTTCTTGACACGTGAATTTATTTTGTTTACTGGACGTAGTGTATGTAACATGGTGAATATGCTGCTTGCGCACATCTCCCAGCTGAAACTTGAGAGGAAAGGACGAAGCAGCTGACAAAGATATTGCCAATCGCTGATAGATGGGCTGATGATGGTCGATTGGAAAATTTTAACATATCATTCTCTAGACCAAAGCAAAGCTCCTAAGTGTGTCACTGTTTCCCAACTGCTGGAATAGCAGGAGGAGTCAAGTTTAATACAAACAGTACAAATACAAACAAGCCCATTTTACCACAGGGATGCACAACCCTGTCATGTATAGGATCATATTTGTGTGTCTCCCCTACCTGAGCATCATCTTGGACATACTCCAGTGAAGCTCCGCCCACCCAGGTGAGGGGTGTGGTTTCAGAGCACAGGTAGGCTTGAACAGAGACCATCTCAGCCAGGTTATGTCCTAAAGAGTGACACAATGCAGCAAAAGACTTTACTCCAGACACATTATATCTCTTTATGAAAAATGCTATTATATACAGAATTAATTAGACTGTATCCTTTATTTTGTTTCATTTAGATCCTAATTCTATAACGATTCTATGATGCCTTCAACTGCCTTCTCATATAACAAAAATACAACAGACAAAATGCTGACAATGATTGATTACCTGAAAATAGTTACAATTATACACGTTTTTATACGTAACAACCTAAAAATACAAAGCCATCGGTATGGTCCTTAAAAAAGGCTGAATTGGCCTACATTTCAGCCCAGAGCCAAAGTACCTGAGGAAATGTCTGAGTGTGGCTGACAGTGTTCTCAGATTTCCTTTTCATATGCTAATAAAAGCATTTTTTCTATTTCTGATGGAGAAGGAGATCTGGTTTTAATAGTCCAGCTATTGTAGAGAGTGCACAAGCACTGTCTGCCTGCTGTCTGTGTCATCCTACACAGAGGCTCAGTAATGCTGACATATTGTTTATGGAGCCGTTTCCCTCCTGAGAGGAAGCTGATAAGATTCTGTGTCTTTCCAGACCACTAGCCACAGACTGTGCGTGTGTATATGTACATGCCTGAGTGTGTGTGTGTGTGTGTGTGTAGATTCAAATAGTGATATACTGTTCCTGAGTATATCACAGACAGGAGTGGAAAACCTGGGATTGCCAGGACGAGCGGTTTTATGTCAGAACATGGTTTTCTAAATAATCTGATGTAAAACACAGCACAAAAAGACATGATATCATACATACAATAACACAGTAATGCAGTACACATGCAGACATATACACGCTCGTACCAGGCACTATAAAGCAGAGCATGACATCACTCTGAGCCCTGGTGACATGGACCAGCATGGATCCTTCCAAAACAACGTAGACCTCTGCATCCTCTGGCACCGCGTCTAAACCCTCCAGCAATGCAAATACCTTCGCCTGGCCCTGAGATAAAGATAAAGAGAGGTGAGAGAGGTTGAGAGAGAAAATAAAGAGGAACAAATATTTCTATTCCTAAAGACACGGGCTCATTTTAGGGTAAGACTCTATTCTGATGCAGTGCTCTACATTTCTGTAAAGTACACCAAATCCCTTGACAGCATTCCTCTCGAGGGTACAATAAAACATCCCCCCTCAATAAAAGCTGGAATGTCTTAGTGTCTACTGCAAAGACCTGCCCTGATCCCAACAGGCCAGAACACTTTAGACTTCTGATCTGAGGCAGAAGAAGGTGAAATAGGTCAGAACACTTACACTGATAATATATACACTGATTGGTAGCCTTTAAAAAACATGCAGGTGAGAAAAATATCAGTCTCAGTTTAAAAACCCTCACTTAAGAAGGCATGGTTGAGCTGTTCAAATTCTAGGTCACTGACTTCTCTCGGTCTCGGTATCATTTGTTATTGCTTAACACTGGAGCCAATACAGTACCTTATACCAGCAATAAAATGATGATATTTTTCTTTTTAGAAAAAGAACACAACAACTGACATAATTTTGATATTTCCTGTGCAGGGCAGATTGCGTACCATGGGGTCATTGTTAGTTTTTTTCTTTGAAAACACTGGGCTGGTGAGAACTGTGAGACTCAACCCAAATGGTAAAACTGCAGGCTGTGAAAACCAAAACTATTAAACGAAAGAGGCTAAAAAGCATTGTAGTGCAGAGCAGAACTGAGTAGGGCTGTTCCTTGAAAGTTGAAGATTCGCTGACCCTTCAATCAACTGAGATTCCTCAAGTCGAGCACTTTTTTTTAATGAGGAATTATAAATAAGAGGATTTTGTTAGCTGGTGCACTTATTAAACAAAGTCTCATGACAGCATGCGCTGGAGAGAGAAGATGAAACAAGTGGTTGGTAAATAAGTTTCAGGTCTGGGTTTTCTGCTGTGTCATTGTACACAGGGCAATGCATCAACACTGCAGATGCTAACTGTGATGGAAGCGCAGACAGGTGATGCACAATCAGCCACTCCAGGCACCACAGCGCACTGCAGAGCGTGCAGGACAGGTGACATGCTGCAGCATCTAACAGCGCTGAGCTGCTTTTATACCTGAATTATGAGCAAGAGGACAGGCACGTTTACTTTCTCTGACTGTGTGGAAATCTAATGTTTTCCCATCACAGATGTAGGCTGATATAGGAGTTTAGTGTGGTGCTAAGCTTAAAGAAAAGGGAACAAATCATTGAATATTCGTATTGAACAGAAAATGCAGTTTGGTACAACACAAAGAGTTTGTAACTATGAGTGACGCCTTTCACATAACACAAAATGATTTAAACCATTGCAAATATACTTACTGCCTGTAAATATATTTACTGTGGATAAATACTGCTGCAGTCTGTAGATCTCTAATGCAACTGTAACTGAGTTAGATGGCAGATCTTTCACATTTTAAATATCAAGACTAATCACCTACTTTTCATTTCAATCCCTCAAATAAATAATATTTTTCAGCGCCACTAGCCAGCTTTTTAAAGCTGCTTTCCACCAACATCCAAGAAGAAATCTATTGTAGAAGACATCAATTTGTCCACCTACAGTGGCCTCAATAGACCAGACAGCAATGGAGCCACAGGACACACTGTGTGGGTTATTCTGGGAAACATATCAAACAACTGACAGAGGCAGGAGTGGAGGAGACAGGTTCAGAGAAAGAAGGTACAAAATTATGACGCTTAACTTGCAATGCAATGAACATCACAGATTAGTGTTGGATGGCATAAGACTGTAAGAGTGAGGGTTTTTTTTTAATAGTCTCTCTCTTCTTCTCAGGAGAGTCTATCTATTAGCCTTGCATCACCTCAAGAGCTGACCTGATTTCTCACGCTATAAAACTGAGAGGCTTTTCTCTTTACTTCTCTCAGAGTCTCAGATAGAAACACTGTGAGTAATCCTGCCTCCATGTCTCTCCGTCTTCCCTAATCCCACCTTCAGGTTCGCTTATCCATTTCTTTATTCCTCGTTGTCTATTCTTTGACTGAGAGAACATCAGGTTTACCACAAGTTTTATGTCCTCATTAAGACTCCTCACCTCGGTGCGACTGACCAGATGTTGACCACTGATGACGCTACCAGATGAGATACTGGACATAACAATGACAGGATCAAACTTTGAAACTAAAAACATCTCATGGTGATATGATGTGTTTCACTCCGGCAATAAGCTACTGTTTGTCTCGAACTCTACCTTGGTGCAGATGCCTACAACTTCTGATATAGATGTGTGCACAGACATAGAGTACGAAACCTACTGTACTAATTTTTATGATCTCCTGACTTTCCTTCTAGTGAGGTTAACATTTTTGTTTTTTAATGAAATGTCTTTACAGCTAAAAGGGGGGCTGCCATATATTTTGGCACTGATATACATGGTGCACAGAGGACAAATCCTAATGAGTCTGGGGATCCTCTGTTTTTTTGTCTAGCACCAGTAGCAGGTCAAAGTTTCCAATTATCTAGTAAAATATCTCAAAATCTGCTAGATTGGCACAACATTTTGTACAGACATTCACAGTTCCCAGATAATGTATCCGAATGAATCGAACCAAACCCAATTGTTCCTCTGTCACCAGCTGCAGGTTTTCATGTGTGCTGTACGGGACAGAGACCTGTATGATATGACGAAGAACACTGAATAGCCAATGCCCACTCAATAAAGAATGGAATAAACATGATTAAATCAACAAATGCACATGGCCCATGTATCCAGGGGTCTATCTGATGTGTGTGAATGCATGGTGAATGTAAATAAAATGATTTTTCTTCAGTCTTTTTGGATGTGTTTGTCACATATGTTCATATTGAGATGACAATAAAAATATCTATCAGTCAGAAACAGGTTGCTATGAAAGCAGGCATTCATGTCACCCCATGAATTAATCATGATAACTGATGTATTTTAAAATGTATTTTAATGTGTCTATACTTTGGTTTTTGACCAAATGCCTGCAAAACGAATGACATCCCCATTAACCGTAACTGCACTTTATGTTTAGTGCCAGTTAGCAAATGTTAGCATGCTAAACAAGCTAAGATGAGTCACATGGTGAGCACTGCCTGCTAAACATCCACATATTAGCATCATTATTTTTGAGTATCTCAATACTGCATAGGTTCCTATGCAACCAGTATCTACTGGACTGAATCACAAAATGGATGGCAACAGAAGCATCACCGCATGCGTCTTTGCTAATTAGCATTACACTTGCTCTTATGGCAGCAGGTAGCCTACCGTTTGCTAAACACGGCTAAGATGCCTGAAGCTAAATGTTCTAAAGTGCAGCTGTATTCCTCTCAAAAGGATTGCAACACTGGAACACGCAATAAATGTTTTATTTCGTTTTAGCGCCGGTATCAGAAGAAATCCAAACGATAATCAACTTTGCAGTCAGCATGTGAAATGTGTGTATTTAGCTTCACAGTTTTACAGAGCCATAAATGTAATCATTCACTTGTTTACAGAAAACAAGCACAGTGCACTATCTGAGGAGCAGATCAACATTACATGAAAAGGGCAAGACGCCACATTAAAGGATTGGTAACCTTTAAATACCTTTAAGTGAAAAAAAAAACAGCGTTAAAAACATGTCAATTAGAAAGGATTCAATTGATTGAATAGATTGAAAGCGATGTATCCTCCCTTTTGATCTGCAGAGAAGCATTTATTCTCATTACTGTATGTGTCCATTGTTAAGATCCCAAACTGAAACCAGTGAAACAATATTTGACTGCAGTCCCACCCTGTTTGACCACAGCTTAACCTCACAGACAACAGATCCTTTCAAAGGTTTAACATGACCACAGACATCACAAATCAAACTGATAGCAAACACATGCTCCTTTCCAACTCTGAGTGAAATTCAAATAGAAAAAAATCACTATGAATGAATCACAGAGTTACTGATTTGCTAGTTATACACACCAATGACAGGCTGCTTTTGTCACTGCTGTGCTGATGGATACGATTATTTTCTCTGTACGAAACTGTGATTCAGTGCTCAAATAATCCAACGGAAAAATTTACAAATGTTTAATTCAAAGACCAATAAAGTTAGTGTTTGATCAAAGTTGAAATCATCTCTCTCCTGTCATCAAGGTACCCTCTTTGACCCTGCTGCCAAATCTAAGTCTTTTTTCAAGACATACGATAACTTCAGTGAACTGTACATGTATTGTATAGACGCATGAAAACAGAAAACAGTTGTATCCTTTCAGATACGACATTTGAAACGTTTATTCAACATAATGTTTTGATCATGAGCACAAACTATCTGCCTCAGTTTTTATAAATGAGGTTGCTGATCTCTCGCTGCATTCCAAACTCAATCTGCAGAGATTTTCCAGACAGATAACTAACTCTTACAGATTAATTGGAGAAGCTGGTTTCAAATTTGACTGCGAACTGGAGCACATACTCACATACAGAGGCACTTTCCTCCTGCTCAGCTCCATCTGCACAGCAACTGCGGGCAAACATGGACAGTAAACAGACATTTGAGAGGCAAAAATGAAAACCCAGTGTAGCCATGTGACTCCTCATTATTTCTTTGGTTATTTTGGTTATTCAGCCTGCTCCTGATCCTGAAGAGATTATCAAACCTTATCAGTGCCAAGCAGAGTGTCTCTGATGAGACAGGATCATCTTTTGATCTCAAGTATTGGAATAATGATTTTAATGATGATACTTTCTATGTTGGTGTGAGGAGCCAGTACCAGAACACAGAATATGCCAAAATCTGACACGTATGCAGTATGGAGTCTACTCCTGCATGTGCATGTGTGTGTATGTGTATGTGAGAGCAAAAGCAGGAGATCGATCGAGTTTCAGTGCTGCAGGGTTCAGATCTGGTCTTTATCAGTGACCGCCTCCTAAACTGGACACAACAGCAAGATCTTAAAATAATAACCATTGTTCAACAAATTGCTTCTGTGAAATTAGATCACCTTTTGCATCCGCATTGTAATTATATGTTTAATCATTTTTATAGACTAAATGTTACACTCGGAGAGGACTGTGTGCAGCTTTTTTTTTTTTAAGCGTGCTAGCTTTATGAACCAGAAAAAACTGCTCATCACAGTTGGGATATTAATGTCAATTAGAGCCCGACCGATATATATCAGCTGACCAATATTGGCCAATCACATTTATATCAATCTGTATGGGTACTGGCATATGTGTTGTCTGATATGCACCTTTTGACAGAACATAAAACAGATTGTTTTTCATCATTTTCCATTTCATTTATTTTTCTTTTATTATTAAAAAAAAGAACAGTGAAAGTGTGCTGTTCCAGTGATATGATGCCAATTTTTGGCAATACAGTTTATTGCTAAACTCTAAAATGTCCTTCCCCCATTTACATATTTTCGTCATAAGTGTTGATAACCACATCTGAGAGATCATTGCAATTTTTTACTCCCTAATATCATTTAATATCTTAAACCCTTAAAAATCCTGTATCAGTCAGGCCCTACTTTAAAAAAAAATTCAAGATATTACATCTGTGAAATCACATTATCTTTTGCATGTATATTTATAATTAATCATTATAATAAACTAAATGTTACAGTGAGCAAAGACAGCTGACCAAACCAAGTGAGGACTGTGTGCAGTTTTGTAAGTGTGCTCGCTTTAAGACACGTCAAAACTGCACATCACTAATTAATGTCAATATATTGGATATTCATAATTAAATATCACAAACACGACAGTCTGGCTTTAGGAGCAAAACGTGCTTTTTCTACACGATTCAAATAAATTCAACTCATACTTTAATGCTGACCTATTTAGCTGCAGAATAAATTGAGTCTTTTTAAAGCCTCTTACAGGTCTGACATATCAGCAAACTGTCAATAATATCATAAGAAACAGAAGTCAACAGCTTGCAGAAAACGGTTAACATAAAATATTGATGCACCTACCTTCTCAGGAGCTCAAACTCCGTCAGAAGAGACCTGACAATGCGCTTAAATTTAGCAGAAATAAAAAAAAAAAAGAGCACCTAACTTGGATTCATCCTTTAGATCACCGCTAAATCAAGTGTCGGTGTTAAAGCTACAAGTTGAGAAATGGCGTTCAGTCGGCTGTTGAGCTGCTGTTTCCAGAGAGAGAGAGCTGCAGCCTCCACTGACACAGCATCCTCCTCTCTGTCACTGTTGATGCTTTCTGTCTTCCGTCTGCTCAAATGCAAACACCTCCTCATGTGTGAAAGTTAACTGTGTCTTTGAGCTTACAGCGACCTCTCATGGAAGGAGACAGAACAAATCTGGATTATAATCAGTTACAATTACTGTTACATTACTGAAATATTTCTCAATTACAAGTAAAAGTACTGATGTTAGAGAAATACTTAAGGAAAAGTTCAAAGTGTTTATTTAAGAAACTACTCGGAGTATTAGTTACTTTTTAACTGGTGATGCTTAATACATCGGTGATAGCAGAGATTCAATCAGAGGTTTCTGTTTCTCCAAATTTTCAGTCTAAATTTCTCACAGATTCCTCTCTGTTCTGCTCAGTGGTCACTCACTTCTCCAAACTAGGGTTGAAAATTTTTGGTTTTCCTTAACCGATTAAAAATTAATAATTTATGAGACGCAAAACATGTTTTTTAAGCTTTTTTTTTTTCTCATTTTCAGTTTCCTTTATAGTTTTTCTATTCAACAAATGGCTCCACCAGACAAAACAAAGTCAAATGAGGTGCAATTGCTGTTATTTCTAGACCGCTGATTAAATATCCGTGGATACAGTTTTAATTGGCTAAATTCTTCTTGCCTATTAATTGACTAATCATCGACATCCTTCCTCCAAACCTGTCTGCTACAGTGTTAACGTTACTTTTTAGTTTTGTCCATATATCCTGGTTTGTGATCAGATCACCTTATTGAAGACTAAAATGCAGGTGACAGCTTCAAATATTAATTCAACTAGTACTCAGTACTCAATTATAACTTTGAAAGTAACTAAGTAGATTACATGTTGTAATGAATACTTAAGTTCATCTTTTCCAAACTATAATGAGCAACTTAAAAGAACTGTCTTGGTCCATCGCATTACGTGTGCTCTCTGGAATAACTTACCTTGTTATAACATGAAAAGTTTGATGTTACAAGTTCCTGGTTGAAATGTTTTAAGTTCGTCATAATAATGTGAAAATATTTTAACTGCTGCATCAATTCAACAGGTGCTTCTTGTGACACCGTGTTGCGTTGCATTAGAAATATAAGACAGTGAACTGAGGCAATTTTCCAAACAATTTGAACAAAATTATGATTTAGTCAGTTTCAATATTACAAAGGTTTATTCTTTATCTGCTTATAAAACATTTGTCAATGGCAAATATGAAAGCACAAAGCAGACATTTACGGTGAAATCATTCAAACACACACTTACAACTGAAAGTCTAATAAGACCTCCAATTCAACTACATTCTCACACGGACACCATACATACAGAGGTTCTTCATACATTAAATGCATGTTCTCTTCGTTGCCTGTTGTGTTTTCAGTCGCGCTGAAAAAAACACCAGAATGAGACCATGAGTTTGTCAGTCTCTTAAAACCTGTATCAAAATGTTTCGGCTTGGTGAACATGTAGCCATGTCAGGATGTTTCTGTCAGATGTTTCAAAAAGAGGTTGTAGAGTTGTAAAGGCACTCTAACCCAGTCCCACTCTCACAGTTTTTACCCCCTACAAGCCTCAGGTGGCCTGCAGCTGTGCTCTTGAGGTACTTGCTTCTCCCTGAGCCAGTCCATTAGACCCGCTTATGCCACAGCATGGCACCTCCTTCCTGGGCAGGGCGGAGGCAAACATCGTGTCCAACATGCCCAGCACCTCCAGGAGGTCCTGCTGATAGTCGATCTCTTTCTCCAGCAGCTCCTGCAGACGCAGCAGCTGTCGGTCCACGACTGCTGACTGGCCGATTACTGACCGATAGATGTCCAGGATCATGTCAGCCGCTGTGACGAGGACAGGAGCAAACCTGGGGTCAACCAAGTTCCTGGAGACAAAAAAAAAAAAAACGGAAAAAGTTCAAGTATTATTGTGGCAAAATTGTTATGCACAAAATATTTATGGACGATTTGATGTAGAAGCTAATACATAATTAGAGCTGCAACTAATGATTATTTTCATTGGCCATTAATCGATTAGTTGTCCCAAAACCCAAGACATTGTCCTCCAATGTCTTGTTTTGTCCAAAGTCCAAAATTACTCAAACCAATTGTTAATCAAATAGTTGGCAATATTGTAATAGTTAACAACTGATTGATTAATAGCAGCTCTACACATTACGTCTACACTTGCTAAAGACTACTTAAGAAGGGAAGTTTCTGCGTCTTACCCGATGAGGAAGTTGAGCAACTGAGAGAGTCCCCGTTCATCTCTTCCTGCCAGAGCGTTCTTCAACGTTCCTCTTCGATCCAGCTCCTTTATAACAGCAACTGTGATCTCTGGCTTTCTGTGTCTTGTCCATGTCTATAAATAATATGTAATATAAATTAATAAAAGTGAATTTTCCACCATTTTGAAATATTTGGTTGTACATGAGGGATGTGGCAACAGGAGAGCAGCATATGTAACACATTTTACATTTTAGTTTAAATCAAGAAAATGATACCAACTTAAACCCTGTGGCCAATGTAATAAATACCTCAAGAGCTGTATCCAAAGCCTTTGTTACATTAAATTTCTTGAGATGCTTGTCGTATTTGGCCAGATGCTGTTTCACTGGCTTACTGACAAGATAATCATCCTAGAAAAAAAAAAGATGGAGAAGCAAGAAATTAATTAACAATGATCATGAGCTTTAAATAATAACTCAGTGTGCAGAAATAAAGGCATTAGTCATTGTCAAGACAGCTTGTCTTTTGCAGAACTGAAAAAAGGCATCTCTTCTGGAATAATCACTCTGACCTCGGCTACTGAGGGTTATTAAATGTAAACATACCTGTTTAGGGACGTAATTCTTCCCCTTCACAAAAACACGATATGACGGTCGTCGCCTCTGTTGACCAGAGATTTCCTTCGACTCTTCAGGGCTTTTCCTGTGTTTGATACTCAGAATAGCGTTGGTCATACCAACGACAATAGACTCATCATCCGGCTGAGGAGAAAGACAATCATAGTTTCAGTGTCAAGAATTCAGGCTCTCTTTTGTTACACATCTCTTTTTTATGAGCAGTTGTAGTGTGACTGTAACAATATGGTATATTATGATCAAAATGTACACACAGTGCATACTTTGATATATACAAGTGTTTTCAAAACTTAAGAGTCATGACCCAAAATTGGTCTCTGGCCTGTTTTTATTGGGTCACCAATTGAGTAAAATGCGTAACAATACTTTAATAGAGAGCGAATAAAGAGAAGAGTATTTTTCTAAGTTTCTGTCTTGGGGAGACACCACAATTTTCTTCTGGGTCTCAAGCTGAAAAGTTTAGGTAGCCCTGGTAAAGACCATAACTAAAGCTGGGTCATCCCTTCTTTTTAGGTGTGCATGCTTCTAGCAAATAAAAGACTGCTTTTGACTTTTGCTTTTCAATCACCACCACAAAGTAAAAAACACCAGGCAGTTCACCCTCTGTGTTCTGGAAACCCTACACCGTCATGCCAACACTAAGAGGAGAGGATGTACCCTTTCATATCCCATCATTTCAATTGAAATCTTTGGCGATACTAGATATTTCTATTGGCTGCTGCAGAGACTGAATCTATCACTTTGCAGTCTCAGAGCTGGTCTCCCAAACCACAGCTCCCTCTGAGGGTGCAGCTCAGATGCAAGTTCATTTTCCTCTCTTTGTATTGAGTTTTTTTCCCCCCTGTGGCCATAGTCAGCACTTTTCTACTCTTAATTCACCTTCAAAAAAAAACTAACAATAAAACATGATGAAGAGTTCATTATATTTTCTTACAGCCAAAGCCAGACTGAGGATGGAGGCAGCGTAGTCAAAGTTATGGACCACTTTATAGTTGGTTGTGTTGTACACCTTTACGTGCCTGAAAGACAAACAGAGGCTCTGTGTTAGATAAGGTTTAGGATGTTTTCTCCTTGTCAGTTTTGTCAGGCATGAATTCTGTGCATACACCCGTCTCATTACCTGTCCAGAGAGGCTGACAGAAGTCTCTGTCCGTTGCTGCTGAGACACAAACAGGTGACAGTTTTGTGATGGTTTTTCAGTGACACCAGAGGCTGCCCTCCTTTTAGCAGATCCCACACTTTGACATAGCGCCCACCTAAAGAAAGAGAGAATTCTTTTAAGCCCCTGGATAAAAATAAGCAAATGTGGTATCTGTGTGAGTGCAGTCATTTGCAGGAAGGTTAATGGTGTAGGAAAACAATTTTAGTTTAGTTTTGTCCTGACTGAAGTCACAACAGGATTTACATCCTGCACAACAACCATTTAACCTGAACAAGGCACTCCAATTAACTGAAGTCATCAAACATGGTTAGCAGAAATTTGTGTGTGTCTGACAACTTTGCACATTTTCTAGATGAGCTAATTGAACATGATGATCATTGTGACGTTTACCTGCAGAGACGAGGAGTCCGTCAGAGGGATAGAGAAGCAGACTCTCGACTGGCTGGCCGTGATCCATGGTCATCACACTCTTATCCACTCTGGCATCAAACAGTTTCAGTGTGTGGTCATAAGATCCTAAGAGGAAAAACATCAATTGTTTGTCACACAAAAATACTTCCTGTGTTGGCATTGTAACAATGCAAGAGCAGCTTCGGGAGCGTGATGGCTTGGCATACTAATTCAATTCAATTATTCAAGGAATATGTTGTGTTTTAAATAAGACGTGTTGCTTTTTATGTTACTTTTTGTATACATTTCTTTATTAGCATAAATTGCTTTTGGAAAAAGTAGAAATACTGCAGCATATAGTGCAGAAAATATGATGCCTAAAAGCCAGCTTATTGCTTAATGCAACAGATGCCATACAATGTGTCATACAGTGGTTCTATTCAAAAAGTCTACTGGCTATGAAATGGATGGAGACACCAAACACAGATGCTAAAAGACAAAAATATTGATTTCCTGCTTTGCCTTTAACTTTTCCTCACACCATTTAAAAACAATGTAGCTGCTATCTCACCTGTGATGAAGAGATCTCTGTTCAGTTTGCTCGTGACGCCACAGCGAATGTAATCTGTGTGTTCTTGGTAGGTGTTAAGCTCTGTAGCGTTCGGGATGTCCCAGAGTCGACAGGTGTAGTCATCCGACCCCGTGAGGATCTGGTAACGGTCTGAGGTGAAGTCTGTTACGTGGACCGCCCTGAGCAGAAATAAAATCAGAGACAAAATTTACATGGAGTTCACTTTCACAACCAGACACCTATTATTCAGCAAACACTTTAGAGGTTGTCAGAATTCTTGGGATCATCATGGAATTCAGTCGATGGATCACTCAAGATATCATCATTCAACAATTACTTTACTACATATCACATCATGAAAACAATGTTGTATATGCCAACACATGACCTATGCAGTATGTAAACTTCTCAAACTGTCAGAGATTGGTTTAAGTATTTGATTGAAGACATGGAAACTAAAACTGTATTATGCTGTAGGAGCTAGGCTGTTGAAAACTTACAGGCTATACACTTCATTGCTATATGTAAATATAGCATACATACACAGCGTCTCCACTTGCATGCTATAGTCTAAGCCATAAAATCAAAGGACATCATACTGTGACACATGGGATACTTACTTCGCGTGCCCTTTGAACATCCTCAGTGCCACCTTCCCGCTGACATCGAACAGCCGGACGACAGAGTCTTCGCATCCCGCCACGAGCAGCTGACCATCTGATCTGAACCTCCCGCTGTATGCAGTGTCCTTAAACCGTGTAAATGTCTTCACAGGCTCCTGGGAGAATGGCCCATAAATGTGGACCTGTAGAGAAATCAGGATTAGAAGGATAAGAAATCTCCAGCAATCGTTGCATACTTAATACCCAATTATTCAGAGGACTCACTGGCACACTGATTATTTAATGACGTGAAAGCTGACTAATGACTAATTTGTGAAAAAAGGAAAAAAAAAAAAAAAAACTAAGGTAGATTCATACAAGAGAACCAACATACTCTCGTGAATGCAGTCACGGCAAAGTTATGTGGAGCCACTGGGGAGAAGTCTATGTTTGTGATTGCTCCAAATTCTTTTATCTGGACTGGAGCCTGTGAGGAGAGAAGCAAAGATGCACTGTTAAAATTAAGAAACAAAATTCAGGATGCACTTTTCTTGCACACAGCAATTCCAAGACAGAGAACGGTAAGAGACTCACCTTGTAGTTTTTCCAATAAAGCGTGTCTTGAGTGACTTTCTCTCCAAGTTTAGGATAAACTTGGATTTTCGTTGGTTTAAACGAAGCCATTTCTGTGCTGATCACAAAATACTCTGATAAGATGCAGAAAATAGAAAAACATGGACACTAACATCAGGACTTCATCGTACGATTATTTTAATTATCAATTCATCTGCTGACTGTTTTCATGATTAATTGAGTCATTGTTTAGTCTACAGATTTTTTTTTAATTGTCTCCTAACTGCTTCTTTTGTCAAACCAACAATCCAAAACCCAAAGACTCTTCATCTACTGTCACAAATGACAAGGAAAAGCAAATAATCTTCACATTTAAGACATTGGAACCAGCCAGTGTTTGACATTTTAGAAAAACTACTAAAACAATTAATCTATTTTAAATGCTGTTAACTAATTTTCTGTCAATCAACTAATCATTGCAGCTCTAATTAACATATAGCAAGATACATGACACCAGGGCTAGTTAAACCTGTTAAACCCCACTCACTTGTTGGTATGTACAAACTGATGTTGTTCAAATGTTCAACTCGCAGAAATGTATTTTCTGTACTGCTTTGATTTGCTTGATTAGTGCAGCCTTTAAAACACAAAGTCTGAGAGTGTGTTGGTAGTTACACGCAGTGTAAACATGTTATAGCTTCAGGTTGTCAGAATCCTTGAGATCATCATGAAATTCAGTCGATGGATCACTCAAGAAATCATCATTCAACAGCTCCTTTACTACACAAGAACTCAAGAATGGAGAATAGGAAGAGTTTGCGAAGAGTTTGCGAACTTAAAGCAATTTAGTGGAAATTGAACGTGGATTAAACTGGATGGTGAGGGGTTAACAAGCTTAGACAATATTTTCTTGATCCAAAAGAACACAAACGACAAAGAAGAGAAGGTATGTATGAAGTCCAACAACTTAAAGATATAGAGACAAGTTCACACTCACATGTTTAACCAAGAAGCATCACAACCAACCAAACTTCAATTCGTGAAGGCTAAGCTAATGAGTTCACTATTTCGAGACCGTCGATGTCTTTTGTCTGAGCGTAGAAACCTAACCTCAGGTTTAAAATATGTCTAAAGTCAACCTTTTGATAACGAAAATTACGCATGATGTTGCGTGTTACAAAACAAAAGCAGCTTATTAATCAGATACCTGAGACAACGTGTTCAGTACTTACAGCAGAAGTTAGTTAGCACACTGCGCTTAGCCGGCTAGCATTTACTAACTACTAAACTACATTCAGGTAATTCTCACCTTTGAACGGAAACGTCCAGGAGTGCAGACTTATTTTTTAAGTATGATGTGTTGAAATTAGATGATACTAATATTGGTTGTCCCAGTGAAGCAAAAGTTTCTCATTTTAAGGAGTTATCACGTTGCCTCTCGGTGCAATGGAGGACGCCATGATTACAAACGTGACTACTTCCGTTATGAATGGCAAATCTTTATTGTTCACCGGAACGATGAACAATTTACACCTCAACCTCAAACAATAAAAGTTTTCATCAGTTTATGATGTTAGATTCAGTTTCTTTACCAATGACAAAATATTTGATGAAATGTATAAAACATGCATATATGCCACGCTGGCATATTCAGTGTGTGAATTTTGCACGGTTATTTATTGTCAAAAAAACTGGCATGGTCAATTTCTTCATTGACGAACAAATTGCTGTTTTCACAGCATATAAAAACAATTAAAGAACAGTTTGATGTAAACAGTAGAAGGGAAATCTTTTATATACCACCCAACATGGCTCGTTATTATAGTAGAGTTAAATGGGAAAACAGTGGATATTGTATAATATAGCCAGCACACTTGATATTACTGTGTAATTTCAGGATAACAAGTGCTGAACAGTCACGAGTTTTTAGAACTGTCTGTATACCTTATTCATCTTGTGTGTGTTAAATAATTAAAATAAGTGCAGGTAATTCTGTATCTCATTCAAAATAAGCTGTTTGATCAACTTCATGTGATATTACTGTGTTATGTATGTCGGTCCCTCCCATGGTTAAATATTTGCTTTTTTTTTTTTTTTTTTTTTTTTAAATTAGTCTCTGAAATACTGTGTAATGCAGGATGCAAAGTGTACGTACTAGATAAGAGTACGCACAGCACTGACTAAATAATATATTATTTTTGAAAAATTATCTAAGAATAAAATTAAATACAATCAAATATTTTAATGTAAAAACATTCAAGTGTCTCTTCTCTCAAGTGGCTCAGGGGACAAACAATACATCTACTTAACATCTCCATTATATGACAGTATATACTGTATGTGTATAGTAGTGTCACATTGCATATGAGCTTAAAAAAACAAGGAATATGTAATAATAAATGATAAAAAGGTATAGGTCTATTTGAAATATATTTATGCATTTAATTAGTGGCTAGTTCTTTAAACGTAAGTTTTCATCCCTTTAGCTGAATGCAGAATTTTATCTTTATACATTCAATTAGTGTAAAGTTGATTTAAATTTATGTTATCATGATATTAGTTGGGTACATTTAATTGAGTACAAACTTAAATCATGTTATTCTTAATAACTAAAAATATATATATATTTAAAATATGCTTATACATTTTAATTAGTGGAAAGATGTCTTTAATATAAGTTTCCATTATATAAACTGAATAAAGAATTGTATCTTGTGCTTCTTGCAGTCGTCCAGCAGATGGTATTATTTGTTTTATTAAGCACTTCCGGTAAGTTATCGATTTTCATGCGTCACTTCCGATCCTCACTCCTTTCTCCGACCCTCCATCGACTGTGTGGCCCGCGTGTTTACACTCTCCCAGGTTAGTTCACGTCTCTGTAGCCTTTTAAGCTGTCTCGGCCTCGTACCATTTTTACTTTGTAAAGACGGAACGGCTCCCTGTGTCACATTACACGTTGAAGCGCGAGGAAAAGGAAATTGTTATTGGAATGTTAGCATCAGTTTAAAGCGGCCTAAGCTAGCTGTCTAGCTTGGTTTGCTAACTAGCCGGCTGTTTCTATGTCATAAATACTCACAACCTGGCTTAAAAAAAATAACCCTCCAAGTTTCAGAGGCTGAAAGATTAAGTATGAGCCCACAGAACATCTTTTTAGGTCACACCAAGAAAAATAAGCTATAAAATTACAAGCTAACTGATTTCTCTTGAACTCGGGCACTAACTTTAGCTGAGCACCTCTGTCTAATTCATGCAAAACTTGAGTCGAGACTAAGAAGTGTACAGCTATTTTTGGCTTTTGGCAGCTGTGAATTCTTGTTAGTTTTGCTGTGCCAAAGGGAAACCGACAGGGTGGGGGACGGGGATTGAAGGGGATTTTATGGTTAGCACCTAATAGAAATTACAAATACTGGTTCCAGTGAAATGTCGAAATCATACACTAGGGGCTTACAGATTCACTAAGTGAGTGTTTTATTCAGAAAAATTAAAGCTTATGGACTTTTTTTTCTTTTTTTTATATCTGATTCTCATTTCAAGATCAAAGTATTAGTGTGCAGTGACATTCAAGAAATGACTATTGAAGCTTACAAATGTTTTAAGTTACCTGATGCGTAGGATTGCAGCTAGGGATGTCACAAAATCAAAAAGTCAAGGTATGATAAGTAACAGGTATGATAATACCACAAGAAAATAGTCCAAAATACAATATTTATCGTGATGAAAAAAAACAAAGATGACGACTTGAAAAATGTCCTTTTAAAATAAGCCTAATGTGTACAGCATTTTTTGTTTTTTCCCTTTTAACTTAAAGTTCTGCTTTCGTTCTTTAATAAAATAGAATACCAGTATCAAGCCATGATTGAAGCATGCTCTAAAATGTATAGGAACTGTCTTTGGAAATGAATGCTTGAATTACGATTGTACAGTTATAAAATAAAAACAATTTAGCAGTCAGTGGCAGTCGTTTTATTAAGGAAAATGTAATATTGCAATAGGTTTTGTTACAGTATGTTACAGTATGGTATTGAGACCTTTTTTCTGTTGTGACGTTTGATATATTGTTACATCCCTAATTGCAATGGTATGAGGTTTTCACAGTATGATAATCTCAGAAAATATCATTGTTTTACAGTATAACACACATTATCAGTTACAAGTGTTCAAAATTTTTTGAATAACCGTTATATCACAGAATTCATTACCGTAAGTAAGCAAATGTACGTGGTATGATAATTGTCAATATTCATATCATAATGTACCATGAAACTGGTACAGTGCTGCAAGTTTTTTTCCCCAAATGCCTGAGAATATGAGCAAATATTAAATTTGAAGATGTGTATGTGCTTTCTCTTGTGTCAGATGAAGGAGTCGATAATGAACCAGGAGAAGCTCGCCAAACTGCAGGCGCAGGTCCGCATTGGCGGCAAGGTGAGTTGGAGTATATAATGGCAACTGACTTGAAGGAAATGGTTTTTTTTTTAGTGTTGTCATTGGGTTATTGGTTCATACATAATAATAACTCATTGTTGTGTACTGTAGGGGTCAGCCCGCAGAAAGAAGAAGGTGGTGCACAGAACAGCGACAGCAGATGACAAGAAGCTGCAGTTCTCCCTCAAGAAACTGGGAGTCAACAACATCTCTGGCATTGAGGAGGTACAAACAAGTCTTTCTGAAATGCACATCTAAAAGTATGCAGACAGGTCTTGATACTCTCAGAATGGGGTTCTCCACTGAATAATTAATAAATGTAACATGATACAAGAGGCCAAACTTGACAAAATGGGAATGTCTTATCAGATTCTCATCAACCATCATCCTTGGAAATGTATTGTATTGTAGTGCTGAAACAATTAGTTAAACAATTTCTAAAGATTGCAAAAATGTATTTTTTTATATTTTCTTTTCACCATGTGATGAATTTACAAAGATTTGGTAAAAAACAATCGTAGATTTGAAGATCATCAATACTGCAAGACTTTGCTTGTAAGCATGCCTTTGTATCATTGATTGGAACCCAGTTGTTGTCTCATCTGCATCAGCAAAAATAACAGAAAAATTGAGATTTTAAAGTGATTGTTCAGATTTATCAATTGTAGAATAGGTTGTTTGACACGGGCAGAATCTTCCCAGCAGTTTCATCACTCCCCCCTCAATTCCACTGTAGGTGAATATGTTCACAAACCAGGGAACAGTGATCCACTTCAATAACCCAAAGGTTCAGGCCTCCTTGGCTGCCAACACCTTCACGATCACAGGGCACGCTGAGAACAAGCAGCTCACAGAAATGCTCCCAGGTATCCTAAACCAGCTGGGGGCAGACAGTCTTACCAGTCTCAGGAGGTTAGCGGAGACCCTCCCCAAACCAGGTACCCGCAACACTCTTTACTTATCTGTTTGTATCAGTTGTTTTAAAGTAATGGCTATTAAAAATTTGCTGTTTAATCTTCTTTCTCCTCATAGCTGGAGACAACAAAGCCCCCATGGTTGCTGCTGAAGAGGAGGATGATGAGGTTCCAGGTAAGCAAAGCCCTTTTTAAGACAAGCAGTTGCATTAATTCTATAATGTGGTGAACTTTTAAAACACATAACAGTTCAATGATTCAGGAAGAATATAAGGGCCTCTGTCACTGATAGAATGTATGGATTGATTCAGAGCACAATATTTTTGGCCATATTCATATTTAGTAATGAGGTTTTATTTGTATGCTAAATATATCTTATTTTCATTTAGACACTTTAACTTTTCTGTCACTGTTTTCTGTCTTCCACCATTCTTGACCTCTCTGTTTTCATTTTCAGATCTTGTTGAAAACTTTGATGAGGCTTCAAAGAACGAGGCAAACTAATGAACACCAGCCAGCATTTCAAGACTCCTCTTGACTCACCGTACTTTGGCACTGCAGCATTTTCTAATTGTTCATCTGTTGTTGCTCTGTAGCAACAAAAAGTTGCTTTTTAATTGTAACCTTGGCAATTGGGCTAAATCAAGTAAAATTTATTTTTATGGTAACTGTTACCTACCCCTTTGTCTGATTTGCCTCATTCTGCAGTACAAGTGAAATTATTTAACTCAGTGGAATGTGCAAACCTTTCTCTTTCTCACGCTGCCTCTCCTGCATTGTGATGGCCACACATCAAAAATGTATTGGTGGAATTAATCGTGTAATAAAGATAACAATTTCTCAATTTAATTTTTTATTGCTCCACTTTTTTGGTTTCAAATGTATGGTCCCCGTTAAATAGTTTCACAGGTAATTAGGTAATTTGGTAATGCTATCATTGCTAATAAGGATAAACCAGAGGAAATTCTTTGTCATCCCCGGCTGTGCAGTACAAGCATCACATGTTTTAAAGTGTAGGCCTACACAGGACCACTGTCTTTTAATAGTCCAACATACAACTTTATATTCTTAAGTGGGAAAAACTAGATAAGAGCCTTCAGGTTGCAATTAAATATGAAGTTCAAGCTATTGGGAGGCCTGTGTAGACCTCAGCAGTGTTTGCCTTATCCTGGTCCTCTGGGCCTGCTGCTCTGCATGTTGTAGATGTGTCTCTGCTCCAACACACCTGATTCAGATGATCAGCTTGTCATGAAGCCTCTGCCCGAAGTCTGAAGCCTGATAACGAGCTGATCATTCAAATCGTGTGTGTTTGAGCAGGGAAACATCTGAAACATGCAAGGCAGTGATCTCTGAGGACCAGGATAGGGGAAACACAGCTCAGCATTGGCAAAATTGAGATGCATCTCTTCCGTGATGCTGGAAGACTGAGAAACAGTGGAAATGAAACCATTTGTAAAGCTATATAGTTCAAATACAGGCCAGTGTTTCAAATCCAAACAGGAAAAGTTCAGTAGTAGTAACAGGCTGGAGTGGGGTTGTTTGTCATGTTATATATAGTTTTACAGGGAATGGCAGTAAGATCGGGATGCTAATTTTCCCAGAAGGGAGGACACAAGCTTCCTGAACCCAAATGTGAACTATTTGCTAAACCAGTGAGAGTGCATCTGAGAGACTAAAGTCTGTGTAATTTCAATACAAGTTGTGTTCCTCTCGATCAACAGGAACTCATTAGGGCCTGATGACTGAATGGTTTAGTTCCTCAAAAATTAAATTTAGGGGCTAAATGTGCACAGTGGTGCATGAAACTTGGTGAACACTTAAATTATATAGCTTTTGGCGGTCTAAACAACAGTGTGTCACAATTCACGGATATGCACAAAAAGCGGTACACAGGTATCATAGCCAGACGCATAAAAAAGTCTCTCGGACCCTTTGCCGCAGGCCATTTTGAATTTCAAGGTCAATTTTGGTATTTTCCATGCCTTGTATTTTAACAATCTCCTCCTACAGAATTCATCATAATGACTTCAAATTTGGTGTGTGCCATCTAGACTAAATTCTCAAAACATCTCACTATCATTAAAGGCCATGGCTGTAGCATGGCATTGACTTTTGATGTCTCGCCATCAAACACGAAATTGCTATAACTTCAGTATCAATGGTCCGATCTGCACCAAACTTCACATGTTTGATAAGAGTCACAGCCAGAAAACATCCACATGACAATATTCTATGATAATCTCAACACCACCTACTGGGAACAGGAAATGACATGTTTTAGACTTGCACATGCTACTCCTAGCAGATTGACCATATTCAACTCAAATCTGGTCAGAAAGGCCTAAACACCCTGGTAATGCTGTATTACAAAGATTGTGACATCATCATCAAACAATGTTACCATGACAGCACGGCAAAGTGCAATTTTTCACCAAAACACAGGAAATTGCATTAACTTCAGTGCACATAGTCAATTCTGTCTGCAACTTCACATGTTTGATAACTGTCCAGGCCTGAATATATGATAAGGCTTTTGGCAGTGGGCGTGGTCAAATGGCTTAGCCACACCCTTTAAACAGCAGCCCCAGTGGCACATTTCATTGACATGCACCAAAAATCACATTACACACATTTATCATGCCCAGACACACCAAAAGAGTCTCCCAGGCCCATAGGCTAAACCCAACAGGAAGTCAGCCATTTTGAATTTCGTGGTAAAGTTTGGAATTTTCACACTTCGTATTTTAACAAAGTCCTCCTACAGAATTCATCAGATCGACTCCATCGAGTCCATACCTGAACACATCCACATGACAGTCAGGACTCATAGTAATAGTGCTGCCTAGTTGAGACAGGAAGTGAATCTTTTTTCTGCGGTCTCCAAAGTGGGTGAAAGTTCAGAGCCTTGTCTCTCAGTTGGCATTTGGCAACAGGGATGTGATCCAGTACCCAGCTCACTGGGTCAGGGATGATCATATTGTTTTTGATTATGTTCTCTTATACATCACTTAAATGTTCCTTTGTATTCAGAATAAAAGTTGGTACCTAACACTCTATTCTTTACTCAATCACAGATGTGGCAAAAGAAGCAATTTAGACAATTATTTAAAGATTTAAAGATGTAACATTACACCTGTATCCACCAGCAAAAACAAACAAACAGACAAACAAACAAAAGAAAAACTCTTTCTCATAAATCTCTAGTGTTAGATTGATTGCTGGGGCTCTGTTGTTGTTTCTAAGGTCCTACTCACTTTTTCTGGCTCAAGACCTAATAGCTCTTCTGTAAACCGATGATCACTGACGCACTGGTGGAAACATTAGCAACATATGTTTTCAAAAGGTTATACTGTTCACATAAAGAGCTGTACATCCACACTAAGGTGGTCGTATCTGGCATTACACATGAGGTAGGGTCATCAATTGATGCCCCTGAATATCAGCTGGCAATATATCTGTGTTGGCCAATATGTTGACAATCCATTATGAAAAGGAATCAACTTTACCATGAGGGTTTCATGCATAAAAAGGTCCAAAAAAGTTTTCTTCATCAAGAACGCTAAAGAAGTCATATACACTGAGATGCTCATATCTATGGGATGAATATTTCAAAACCAAAACAAGCTTAGAAAAGTCAAATCTCTGTGTT
Organism: Lutjanus erythropterus; assembly: GCF_056507025.1. NCBI lineage: Eukaryota > Metazoa > Chordata > Actinopteri > Lutjaniformes > Lutjanidae > Lutjanus > Lutjanus erythropterus. The sequence goes on along the minus strand of NC_139326.1, from coordinate 20,053,878 downwards.
AGAAAACTTGAAATCTAATAAAGATTTTGCAAGATTGAAATTAAGTTTTGATAAGCTTTAAAGACCTCAATTCTCAGTGAATAATTTTCTATTTGGATTTTCCTTCTTCACAACTGCGTCACTTTTTTTTTTACAGTGTTTTTCCAACACATTTTCAGAGTCTCACATTAATCATGTTCAGTTTGCTTTCTAGGATTAATACCTTGTAAATAATGATCTGAAAACCGCACATGTTGGGGGGTTATGAAGCATTGAAACTGAAACTTTCTTGGGCAACATTGGAGGCTTTGTTTCCTTATAACTGAAGTGACCGCATGGCATGACATGTGCTAGATATTGTGTAAATGAAAACATGCAAATTATTTAATTTGTGAGTAACACATCATCTGGGATTTTGTAGTTTTGCTCAGACTAATTCCTGTGATCTAGAGGGGGAAATTAGTTGGCTGACTCAAAACAACCTTTGAACTTAAAAATGAAACTACTGAAAATGTTTCACTTCAGCAACATGAAAATAATGTGGTAAATACTGTACATACAGCTAAATTGAAACCTATGACACAAATTCCAGAAAAGTTAAACCTGTAAAATGTGTCAAACTTTTCAACCTATGTTCATTTGAACGATAAGTGAAGATAAGATATTTTACATTAAAATTTATAAACTTTTTTTTACTTTTTTAAAACTTTTTTTGTAAATATATACTCATTCTAAATTTGATGCCTGCAACATGTTCCCGAATACATTATGCACCACACATTTTCAGTGGGAGGCAAGTCTGGACTGCATGCAGGACAGTCAGGTAACCAAATTCTGTTACTACGACGCCATACTGTTGTATCACGTGCAGAATGTGTCTTGGCATTGTCTTGCTGAAATAAGGAGGGGTGTCTCTGAAAAAGATGAAATCTCGATGGCAGAGTATGTTACTCAAAAACCTGTGTGTACCTTTCAGCATTAACGGGGCCTTCACAGATGTGACATTTACCCATGATGCCACAGGCATTAACACTCCGCCATACCATCATAGATTCTGGCTTGTGAACTTTGCGCTGTCAACAATCTGGATATTCCTTCTCTTCTTTAGTCTGGAGGACACAACATCCGTGATTTCAGAAAGCAATCTAAAATGTCAGCTCATCAGGCCACTTTGCGTCAGTCCATCTCAGATGAGCTCAGGCCCCAGAAAAGCCTACAGCATTTCTGGATGCTGATATTTGGCTTTCACTTTGCATAGTTGAATATAACTTGCATTTGTAGATGCAATAACAAACTGTGTTTACTGACGGTTTTCCAAAGAGTTCAAAGCCCATGTAGTGGACTGCATTAAAAACCCACATAACTGTATAACAGTTATATGGTTTTGAAACTGAAACTTTTGATCATATTATGGATTGTAGATGGTGAAATCCCTAAATTCATAGAAATTGTGTGTTGAGAAACTTTGTTCTTAAACTGTTGGACTATTTGCATGTGCAGTTTTTCACAAAGTGGTGAAACTCAGCTCATCTTTTCTTGCGAACGACTGAACCTTAAGGTGATGCCCCTTTAATACCCAGTCATGTGATGCTATCATCTGTTGCCAGTTAGCCTGTTTATCGTTGGAATGTTCCATAAAGTTGTTCTCCGAGCATTCCACTTTACCCATCTTGCAATGCTGCTGTCCCAACTTTTATGGAACATGTTACAATTCAAAATGAGTGTATATTTACAAAAACAAAGTTTGTCAATTTGAACATTAAATGTCTTGTCTTTGTGCCATATTTAATGGGACAAAAATCAAAAAGTATTTGGAAATCACTGTATTGTGTTTTTTTAATTTATTTTTTTATTTCTACGTTTTACATAACACAATCAAATTTTAAGTTCAGTTGTTGAACAATATATTTAATCTGCTTGCCACCAGTATATAGTTGTCCAGACCTTTATGGAAGCCAGCACTGACATGTCGTCACCTGTACAACACGTTAAGTTGATCAGTTACCTGCTCTGCATTCATTTGTAGGACTGTGTGATAACTTATTTTTTGATGTGAAGCTTTTTTGTAGTATTAATATCATTAATGTGAGCATGCACCACAGTCACTGTAGTTAAATAAATACAGACAGGGAGTGAGAGGTTAATTGAAGGCATGAAATGCTTCACTACAACAGAAGCATGAATATTACTGTTTAGGCGTTTAAGGAACTGAAACCTGAAACCAACTATTTCTGTCAAATAACCCTACAAGTTTCGCAGTATTTTAGTTCAGCTGTGTCATGCATGTCATACTGCAGATGGTAGATTCTATTAGATATACTGCATGTTAATGTACACACCTACCACACTGTAAGAGGAACATCAAATACCAATGCAACCGTGACTTGCAAGGCTTTGTTTACTATGGAAGTACCTAACACAGTTTAACATATGACGGAATCAGATTATTTATGTGTGTGAGGATCAATACATGAGCAAAATGTGTTTTTCGGTCTAAAGTCTTGTCCTTTCATTGCTGACATTTGCTAGGAGAAAATCGGATTGCCCCATACGTGACTAAAATTATGGGCAGGGAAAGTCCTGTGTCTGTCCCTCTCTCTTTTCCTGTGTACAGTTGTGTGTCTGCATGTGACTGTTGGGAGCATCAGACATCCCCACAGTGGTGGTATGATGGGGGAAAACCTCTGAAAGGAGTAAATTTTGTTGTTGTTGTTTGTCTCTTTGGCCAAGATAATGCTGGGTTATATGCTGGATTCAAGTCTGGAATTAATGGTTAGGAATTTGAGATTTATTGTCATTAAAGCTGTGGTAGGCAACATTTCTTTGGAATCAATGAGCAGTAATTCCATTATAACCTTTCAGCATATTGTAAATCAAGTTGTCTGTGAGAGAACTAGACTCCTGCACCTCCTCTTGGCTCTGTGTTCAGGCCTTAGGACATCTGGCTTTGGATGAGTGATTTAAACCAATCCCAGGTCTTCTCAGACACTTGGTATTTCTATCGGCTGTTCTACAGCTGTGTGTGCACGTCCCTTTGGTAGAAAGGTTGAATCAAAGGCAGACACTCCTACAAGGAAAATGGCTATAAATTGGAATTATCAGAAAGAGAAAGATATAAAAAGAGAATGTTAAAAACAGTCCAGCGAATGAGCAACATTCTCAGCCCAGCAGTTTCTCAGCTCACCTGGTTACTTTTAACTTAACTTTCAGTTGCATTAATTCACATAGTAAAGAGAGAAGGGATGTAAAGAACAGAATTGACATCTCTGGTGACTACTGTCAGTACTGACACACAAACACAATTGGAGCTTTTGCACTGGCACTTTTTGCTGCACCAAGTCAACCGTGTCACATTGATTTGCATTTTCATTAGCACTTTCATTGCGCCAAGCCACACCCAAGATAGACCTACTTTTGAGTGGGGCCAAACTGACCCCTCCAAGCAGGATACGGTGACATCTCGCCAACTACAGCCAACCCGTAACGGCCCTCCTTTCTCCCCCTGGTTTTCTGTAGCTTTTCACTGAATCTCTGTTTTGAAATGTTTGAAAGGTTTTTCTCCTCTGTCTTCCTTTGTACTTTCAGGCATCTGCTTTATTGCATACAGTTGATTTTTATAATTTCTGCTCATGATTGCTTCTGTAAACTTTTGTGTTTTTTACTGTAAACATATATATATATATATATATATATATATATATATATATATATATATATATATATATATATATATATATATACATGTGTATATATGTATACATATATATATATGTATATATGTATACATATATATATAACACACATACACACACACACACACACACATATATATGCAATCTCTCTTGTACACTCTTCGAAATAAACATGCTAACCAGAACCATAAAGGGTTCTTGTCCTCATAAGAGATCCCTTTTTGGTTTTTGGTAAAGGTTCAACTTAGAACCCTTTTAGAGAGTCATACCTAGAACCCAACATAAAGCATCTGTGAAAGGTTTCACCCAGTACCCCATATGAGAGGTTCTACAGAGAACTCTTCAATGGTATAATGGCTTCACCCAGAACCTTCTCTGGGGCTCTATCTAGAATCCAGTGTCTAAGGGTGCCAACAAGAAACCACTCAGGGGGTCCTACAAATCAAGGGTTTTTATCTAGAACCCACCAAGGTCATTCTGCTGAGAATCTTTTTGTACTCCAAGGGTTTTTATCTAGGACTCACCAAAGGGTTTCTACTGAGAACAAGAACCCTTGATGAATAACCCTTCTTGAAGAACTCTTTCATCCAAAAAGGGTTCTTTGAATGAAAATTGGTCTTAATGGAACAAAGAACTCTTGACAAACTCTTTCTTCAAAAGAGTGTACATCAGAAGCAAATTGTTCTAGGTAGAACCTCAGCCCTTCAGGAACTTTTTTGTAACCCAGATTTCTAAGAGTGTAAGGCGACCTAATATATCATCATTGATGATTCTGATGATGCATTTTTCAACTAATTGATTATTTGTTGGGTCTATAAAGTTATAAAAGCCCAGGCTGACATATTCAAATGGATTGTAGTGTGGCCAACAATACAAACAGAAAAAAAATCATCAATTTACTTTTATTATAGACAAAAATGTGCAAATGTTCACTTTCGAAAAGTAACAACGAATGACTTTTTGGCATTTTAGGTTAAAAAACATGAGAAAAAGATTACTGGAGATAGACTAACCACGATCTCTAGAAAATTTCCATTCCATTTTTATAAGTTCTGTTGCCAAAGGTGTGGTATCAGTGTACAGGTCATTTTGTTTAGTTCTCATAAAGACTGCTGGTCACATGTGTGTAGGTGTGTGTGCGTATGTATGCTGGCTGTGTAATTCCAGATTTTTAATCAGATACCACACATCTCAGACACCAGAGTATTTCAGCTAAAATGTCTAAGGGCAACCCCCCACCTCACTGCACACCCACATTTAACATTTTTTATCTCCATCTCTCTCTCAGTCCCTTATTCGAAACTCATAGTTTATCTGTTTACAACATTTGATTTGCAAAACAGTGTAGAGGAAATGCACTTCACACTATCGCTGTCAACAGGCCCTTATCAGTTTACTATATCACTCAGTTTCTCTTCTCACCTCTAGAATTGCTGTGATGGAGGTGGTGGTAGTGATGATGGTGACAATGATGTATGCTGTGTTCAAGGATATAAAAGTGATGGTCAGTGGACAGTTGGAGCATACAATCATCAGAACAACTACAACTGAACATCTGTGTCACTTTAGTGCAACTTCAACAGAATGGTAAGAACTAGATACTGGGAGTCAGATGTTGAATAGATGACAAAATAGGGAGTAAATGCTATGCTTTGCTGCTGTTCTGCTATTTTTAATGATCACATTCTAGATCATTTTTCAGCTAAAGGTATTCAGCCAACTGAAATGTCACATGATTGAATTTTGCTTTGTTTCTCAATTGAAGATGAAATGACCAATAATCACCAGCAAATCCAAGGAAGGCGTATTTAGGTTTTAAAGCTAGTAGTGAGTCATTTTCAGTTTTCTTCCTCTTTCTGTCACACAATCTCTCAGATGACTTTGTCGTTCTGGATATTTGGGTTTCTGTCCATCAGCCTCAGAGCAGCACATGGACTCAACTACTTTCCAGAAAACTGTATGTCATATTTCTATACATATCTTTACATATTTTTCTTATGCTACCTTTTCCATAATTCAAATGGTTAATTTGTGTGTTTTTGTACACGTGTTTGTCTCTGTGTTGTTTGTCTTGGACCATTTGTAACTTTGTGTAGTTGTGGTGGCAAAAAGGAACAGTGAAAATCCAGTCACACTGACCTGCGATACAAAGACCGATGGAGCTGTCAACTGGAAGTTTCATGGTGAAGAGATGGAGGAGGTGGAGTTGGTGGATGAATTCCAGCAGAATGGTCCAAATCTGTCTGTGTCAGATGTAGATACACCCATGTTGGGACAATACAGCTGCTGGAGAGGAGGAGAGAAGCTTTCATCAACCTACCTGCTGCTAGAGGCTGAGGAGGACGAGGAGTTCGGTGAGAAAATTCACATTTACTTTACTGTAAATGATAAAAAAAAATCTCTCATAGATAAATGTTGAAATTCTTCATCTTGTAAAGAACAATCTATGAAAGGTTACCCAGAACCACCTGTGAGAGGTTTTACAGAGAACCCTTCTACAGTTCCACCCAGAACCTTTTTACTTTTTAGGGGGGTCTACCAAGACCCTTTTTTATATTCCATGGGTTTTATCAGGGTTTTTTTTTTATCAGGAAAACACTTGGGACTTTCTATGGATAATATTTTTATATTGCAAGGGTTTTATCTAGAACACATTCAGGTGGGTCTACAGAGAACCCTTTTCATTATGGTACAAAGAACCTTTGTTGAAAGATTTCTTCGAGGATGGTAGAAATCCTTGGGGGATTCCATTGGTGATGAAAACGGTTCTTCGTCTTTCAAAGAGCTCTTAACAAACCATTTCTTCAAAAAAAAAAAAAAATCATTCCTCAGAGGCATCTGGTTCTATGAAGACCCTCTGCCCTTCAAAAGGGACCCTTTTAGAACCCTTGACATAAATGTCTCATGTTTGGTGATATTTCTTCTTCATTGTTTGGTGTGACACAGTTCAATCATTTTCCATTAAACTTGTATTCACCAACTTTGTGTATCTATCAGACTTTCCCAGTTGTCGGGCAAAGTCTTATGACTGCACCTTCAGCTGTGGGTGGACCCACGGTGAATACACAACTGTACGCTTCGGACTGGGCCATGACTGGTAAAGAAAAATAAAATGCAGACAAGTTAAAGAGGCCAAAATAATTGTATAATGGTGTTTAAAGTGTCATTTTCCTGTATGCCTCTGTAGCAGTGAAGGAAGGAAGGCATGTCACTGGGTCAGCAGAAGCAGTGATCACCTCCCAGATGGGGGATTCCACTTTGAGCTGTCCCACTCCCTCTCACCCTACTCCGAGGAAAGCACCATGCTCGAGCTCACTGTTGAGGCCATCAGAGACCTCTCCATCCTGAGGAGAACAGAGAGATTTTATCTCCGAGACATTGGTAAGCTGAGTGATACTGAGCTACATTAAAGGATTTCGAAACAAGATTGTCAAGATTAAACAGTAACAGCGTCTTTAGCTAAAATCGCTGATTAAAATAAATATCAGGAAATTCAGTTACTGGGGAAACGTTTTAACACCAGTGATTAGTGTTTGCTTCCATTGGTCAGTAACTTTCTCATCAAGTAAAATTGCATATTTTTCACAATATCAAGCTACATAAAAGTCAGTGCAAAATTAAATGATTTTCAAATAATTGGCTAAGTGACATCCAAAATCAAAAATATACATTTTCCTCTATTAGATCGATGAGTAGATGCGCAATTCCCTCTGCTCAATGATATTGTTAGCGGGTGTAGCTCGGTAGAGAGAAAATAGTTCCTATATGAAACTGCTCACAAGAAGGTCTGTGGATTATCTTGACTAACTGGATCAAAAGATGTTTCTTTTGAGTTCTTTAAATGCATTTTGGTGCTTTGAGCAGCACAAGAGTGCTGTCTAGTTTCATTATATTTGAGAGAAGTCTCTAGCTGTAGCTGATATCGCTGAAACTCAGAAACTCACACCAAAACAATCTAGATGGATAAATAGTGCTACATGTAAAAGCTTTGACAAACTTGAAAATGCAACATTAAAATGAAAATATATAAAAGAAAAAAATGTATTGCAAATATTAGAAATAATGCAATTGTTCATCAGTAAATCTTTTTTGTAAATAAATGTCATTATTTAAACCAGATATTTGTTAATTTATTTACAAAAAAACTTAGATTAAGATGTTCACTCAAGGTGCTGTCTTACAGTCGTCAGACTTAACAAAACTACTAAGATCTACTCATATACATAAGTTAGGAAAACACATTATTAAATTTGACGAAATGGAAACTGTTCTTATTTGACTTAAACCATATAGTATATGGTGTAAACATATGGCACATACTATTGTTACTGAAATATCCAAAATAACATATAGAAAGTGACAGCTGGTGAGACTGAACCTACAAAGTTTTTTATTGTAAGCAGACAAATATTCCCAAATATTGATTTTTTAATGCAGTGCTCTTGATGTATGTTTTCAATCTATAGAAACACACAGTTTCACATTCATCAAATGTAATAATTTAAATTTTCTTTAATGAATGCGTGATTACATCTGAATAGTAATGGTGATTTTGACAAACTTAAGATAGCACTTTGAATTGCTGTTGTTGACACAACAAATTAGCCCTTAGCTGAACTCAAAAAGGCTTTGCAACTGGTTGCAAATCATTTTTTAAATTTTTCTCAACTTTTCTTTTTTCTTTTTTTTTTTACACTATTGTGGTTCCTTACTGATAAACTTTGACCCATGTTTTTATATTTATACTGTCATTTTTCTTCTGTCCAGTTCAACCTGATAGTCCCCAGATTGTCAGGTGTCAGGAAGTGGAGCAGGACCTGAACGTGACCATTGACCCTCCTTCCAGCTGGTCGACTCCTCACAGCTTTTTCAGTCTGGAGCATGAAATTGAATATGTCCTGAAAGATGACGGCCAGGTACACGCAAGCTTGCGCTGAAGCAAAGTCTGGTGATGTCTTTATGTCTGTCATTCTATCCATTACATTTGGTGTTCTTACTGTGTGACCTGTCTGACTTTAGACTGGACGTTCTACATCCCCCCTGATACCGAAGAGGATCAGCAAGCTGAGGGTTCGCTCCAGAGACTCGCTGGTGCTCTCCACCTGGAGCCAGTGGACCCCCTGGAAAAATGTAACCTACTGATGTTATTTTAACCCAACACTATCTGCTCCTCCTGTGTCCTCTCATGTCCTCTCACCTACTATTTTTCACTATATGTTTCTGACTGTCACACACCGATGGCAAAGAGATAACACATGACTTACCAGAAGCTCAGTAATGACTCAAGAGTTTTGGTTGATGATAATACAGTGCACTGTTATTATACATTTTTATTTATGACTCATCTCAAACAACTTATTTTTTCACATATTATTTATTTATTTATTTATTTATTTATTTATTGTAAGCTATTATTTTTTTCAACACACACACACAAAAAATAAAGCAAATTCTATTATAGACTTACTGTGAAATATTAAAAACATTATAGGAAAATCTTTCTTGGTAATAAAAACACTGCTATTAGGGTATTCGTCAAAGGTCCATGTGAGGACTAATTTCCCAATTTACAAAATGGACAGGATTGTGATTCAATACAAAATTGTATCTAAAATTGCTGGGATTTTCTGGGACCAAATCTTACATATTGGGTCTGTCCTGTTTTGTCCATTTAAGGATCCTTGATGTTAAAATCTAAGGACTCCTACACATTACATCATTTAACATGAATCCAGCGTTAACTTTGCATGTCAGCTGGAGGAGGACTGTCCAGTCCAGTCTGTACATCACTCAGACTTTCGCACTGTGTTTTTTTGTCTGTGTTATTTCTGTACAAGTGTGTTGGCGTTTCTGTGTATTTTGGTGGTTTTGGCTCTGTGCAAAACAGGTGGCTATTAAAAGAGCTTTGTGCTTCCTTCCTTATGTTCCTTCTTCATTTATGTGTTGCTCATGTCATGTCATACAGTTACTGACAAAATCCCCCTGTTATCTAATGCATCTATATTTATGTACTCTAGATACATTACAGCGTTTGTACTGCATGTGACTTGATTTTCACTTGAGTTAAGATCAAAGCAGCAGATTTAACTTCTGAGCTCTCTTATTCGGACATAATAATAAAGCTTCTATTAAAGAAGAATTTAAATAAGGAAAAGCCGCAATACACTAAAAATGAGATATACATAAACAAAATGAGATGCTAGTTTTTGTACTTACTAACCACAAAATATAAGTGTTACAATACTCCAGTGATACTTATAGAGGGTTTCTTATTTTATCATAATGAGCTGCTCTTTATTAAAGACCTGAGGCTATTTCTAATAACTAACTGTTTTTCAGTTGGTAGTTATTGTTTAATGCTTTTATGTAGAGATCATGAGCTAATTATGTTGTTATCTCAAGGTAACAAATGAATCTGTTATCACAAGAAAACAAGGTTTATTTCCTTGAGATAACAAAATAATAAACTTGTGATCTCTGACTAATGCATTTAAAAATAATTGCATTTACTACCATTCTTGGCTTCCTTTGAGCAATGTTGTCGATGTTTTTTAGCGATGAATACTCAGTTGGTATCTGAAATTCATATAGTGCATAAAATTGTTGCATTAGCAGGCAAATTTGCCCGTATTGGCTCTATTTAGTAAAATTGGTGGACATATGAAAGCTCAACAAAAAATACAACATTTGGTTTAGATTGTCCTAAACCTTAAAATCAATATATTTGCTGACAGTCCAATAAGAGAGAAAAATCTTTACCTGATATCCCGACCTCACATTGAAGCAGAGGTTATTTGGTTTGAGCAATAAATGGCACTCTAATGCAGTGAAATAACCTGCTCCAGTGTGAAAGAAAAAGAATATGGCATGGTGCTGAAATTGCCCAAAAATCAAGTATTTTTACACGCCTCCTTCCGATATTTATAGTCAGGTCTCATTTGATTGTGTTGTCATTATTTCAAACCCTAATCTGTCATTAACTCATTGCAGGTGAGAACAGGAAAAAAGGCCATATGTAAATGCAAAAACACAACAACATATTGCTGTCCAGAGCTGCCACCTGGGTCCCTTGACCACTGCAAGAAGAATAGGAAGAAAAAGAAAACAAAAAAAGGAAAAAAGAACAGAGATGCTGTTCGGAGCCAGACATCTTAAAAAGAAGATGCTTAGACATTTCAAGTGGGACCATGCTGGTATACAAATGCCTTTTATTGGTAATTAAATGGAAAAAGTGTTTGGGTGAATATTCTGTATATAAAGCAATAACCAGACCCTCTGATTTCATTTGTCAAGTGCTTAAACAAAAATTCAACACTGGATGGCTGAATCTTTCAAAAAAGCTTTTAACTGAAGAAGGCATCACTTGGGTTGTACTAGTTGAACCCCAAACTATAATTTTACAATAGTGCAAAAAATCTATACCATCATGAATGTTATAAATGTTACGTTTTTGTCTGTCTGTATTTTATTTCATTACTATTATAATGAATTTCATTCTTTGTGTGAAGGGTGGATTCATGATTTAATTTGCTATTATTATTTTCTCAGCAATGTGAAAACTCAAATGTAGTGTTTTATTGCAAAACAAAGGAAAGACTGTATACATTTTTTTTCCCCCTCATATTTCATTACCTTTGCATGAAAATCTTACAAGAGATGAAAAATAAAAACCATACTTGGACTGGATTTTTACTGATGTCTCCATGAATGTTACAAAAATTATTAAAATTATTTAAATTGCAAAAATTAGTCAGTTAATCAACGGTTAATCAATCAGTTGTCAAATATTAAATTGATCACCAACTTTTGATGACCGATTAATGATTTTCAGTCATTTTTGAAGAATAAAATGTCACAATTTTTCTGAATTAATGTAAAGGTTTCTTTACTCCTGAATATCTTTGGGTTCTAGACAAAACAAGATATTTGATGACATAATCTTGGGCTTTGGGAAACACTGACCGACAGTTTTCATTTTCTTACATTTTATAGACCAAATAACTAATTGATTAATCAAGAAAATGACTGACAGATTAACCAGTGATGAAAATAATCATTAGTTGCTGCCCTAGTTTTCATGAATTAGTTACTTCCACCCATGCAAATGACATAGGGCCAACATATATTTGGACATACTAAACCTTTTTCTGTCATTTTACGTATACTATTGGTATTTACGTCCATCCAATGTATTGTGTATGGTGTGGTGGCTCGCTGTCACTGCAACCTGCACATGCGCAGAAAAGAAGCGCGGAAGCGTTTGCTGACCTGCTGCTCTGTTGTTCTCTGACAGACAACAGCTTCATATGGACGAAAGACCGCTCTCTTAAACGCATAGAGGGACGTTAAGGAGCTCTACAAATGTCTTGAACATGGCAAAGGTTGTCCAGACCACAGCTTTAGTTTTGTACCTCTGGAGTGTCTTCATGCAGTTCAGTCGCATGTCAGGTGAGAGCGAGGGCGAGGGGCGTTTCAAATGCTAGTAAACAGCTAATTAAGCTAAAGCTAACGTGTCGGTGTTAGCTGGAGGGTTTCAGAGGCACGCCGAAGGTTTTGTTGTAGCCCTCGTGATTCACCACTTGTGTCGTAAAGTGTAGAGGTGCGCTGTGTCATGTTCCCCTCTGAATTTCCATCTCGTATCACTGTGGTCAACTGACTTCATACTGACGATGCGGTCATTCACGAGTCTAAGAAAAGCTATTGTGTAAGCGTTTATTTTTGGTTTCCTTTAGGTCTTGGGATCAATGAGCTGCTTTATTTCCGAGTCATCAGTCCAGAGGAGATAGGGTACATCTTCAGTGCAGCACCTGCTAAAGACTTTGGAGGAGATTTTGTCAGTGCTCTTTCTCTGCTCCCTTATGAATTTCATTTGTTGTTGGCCAAACACAGCCTCACATATGTACCATCTAATCATGGCTCCCTTCTTCTCTCCTCTGGTCCCCAGACATCATCTTATGATGAGATTTACCTCGTGCCAGCAGACCCTGCAGACGGCTGCTCAGACCTGGAGGACAGAGAAATTATCCAGGGACAAGTGATCCTGGTGGAAAGGGGGTACGTGCCACTGGTGGAAAGAATACGGAAAATATCCACTCATTACAATTACAAGTAAAAGTGCTGGTGTTAGAAAAGCACTTACTTTTTAAGTGATGTTTAATGTATTATCAGTAGCAGCTTTCCAACAAAAGAAATCTCTCTGTCCAAATCTCAAGCCTAAATTACTCCAAACTTCTGCTCTGTTCTGCTGCTCAGTGGTCTCACTCTCCTCTCCGAGGTTGCGGATTTTATGCATTTTCCGTTCCACTGTACTGCATATTAAAAACTACTGCAAAATAATACTTAATTACAGTAATTTGAGTATTTGTAATTGGTTACTTCCATCCCTGGTATGTACACATATGTCAGCACCTCATAGTTGTATAAGCCATAGAGTAGGGGAGTGTGATATGTTAGATAAGGGATGAATAAAATGACTCCATGATCTGCTTTTACAGAGAGGTTGTTAGCATAATGCTACAGTGCACATTATATCAGTTGCAGTTCTATGGCTCATACACACATCCAGAGTTGTTTCTCTACCAAAACTTAAATCACACTTTTTTTTCAGTCTGTCTGTGTCACGCCATCCCCAGAGAGACACCAAGAATTCAATATAGCAAACAGTCGGGTTTTATTGCAAAGATTGCACAGATAATGTTTGTAAAATGGATGTCAGGTCAACAGGTTTGTTGACCAAAGGTTGTAAGATTGTATGATCAAAACAAACAACTCTTATGAAGACATTTGAAGAATGCACTCCATTTGCCAGGACAAGTGAGCGCCAGAAATTGGAAACCGATGAAGTGACATGTTATTATTAGCTATGCAAACATCTGTGCTATATTTTTTTAAATAGGGAAATGAGTTTGGTTGGACTGTCCCACCTCTACCATAGAGGATGGGAACACAACCCCGTAGCAGGAAACTGGAACTGTAAGCATGGTTGGAGCCATTTAGTAGTGGAGTGGTGGGGAAGGAAACGCAATGAAGCAACCTCAGATTAAGCTTTGAGAAATGAAGAGATTTAAGTAGCTAGCAAGTTAGGTAACTGTTCTTGACCAACCTGTCTGAGCTGCTGTATTGTAGATGCCTATTTTGGGTACCATTCCCATTTAAACTGGTACCAGTACTCAGTGGTAACTTGTTCGGTACTTTTTTCATAAAAACAAAATTTGCTATTTACTCAGAACATTTTATTTATTTATTTAGAACATTTACACACCTAACAAAATAAAACACCTCTACTTCCTCTTCCTATAGTGCAAATGTTGTTGTGTGCGTCATGGAGTCTTTCTTGAAGTTAGACATGTTTCCCTGGCCTGTTTTGCATTTCATGCTACAAATATTGCAGCTTGTGTTATCTGCGTCAAATTTTGGTAACGGTTACTACATTTTCGACAGCTTTAATCTCACCATTTCCCTGATTCACTGTGTGTTGGACAAGCCACAGGAGTTACGTCATCTCACTCTTTCTTATTCTCTCTATATTTAAAGTTACTCTCTGACCCTGATGTGCTGTCAGGTACCAGAGCTTGATTGAACATGAATTAGTATTTTGTAGTACCAACATAATTTGGTTAGTATGAGTTTGATAATCAACCCTATTCATGCTAACTTTGGAAAAAAAAAAACCTGACTATTAAATATATTAAATTCTTGCTTATTCTCATTATAATACACAACGTAAGCAAGTTGAATCAGTACTTCTGCTTTTATTAGACTTTTTTAAACAAGCATCTGTGCTTCAGTTTGAGTAAAGAATGTCTGTACTTTTGCCACATCTGTTAATATCCTGTGTAAAAACAAAGGGAATGACCCCTTTAATAATATCAAGATGTAGGAAGCCTAGTCTTGTTCAGATATGTCCATTAAGAGTCATCTGTAGAGAATTGCACTTGCACACTTGTTATTTATGAACAGTGGCTACCAGGCATTTACACACAATGACCAATGATTGTCTGGAATAGTGTGAATGTTTTAAATAATCGTAATAATGATGTCACTTATATTTGTAAGTTAGGTAGTGATGTCATATTTTTGACGCCTTTTACTGGAAACTATGTGTGAATGAACATGCCTTTTTGACAGGAAAGCTTTTAATGAATGTGCGATAACAGATCATTGGTAGTAATACAGCCTGTGTTTGCTGGTGCATTTAAAAAAAAAGTGTCTCCTATTTCTTTCTCTGTTTTTGTGTGTGCTCTAGAGGTTGCTCCTTTGTACAGAAGGCCCGACATGTGGAGGAAGCTGGAGGCAAAGCTGTTCTGATCGCTGATAATGCAGAGGACAATGACAGTCAGTATCTTGACATGATCACTGATGGAAGCACTGCCAAACCAAGTATACCTGCTCTATTCCTGCTGGGACGTGATGGGTAAGACATTGGCAGACACAAACAATCACTCAGAAGTGTTTTTATTTAAGCATCAATACAAGGTCTTCCCTGGATATTTTTGAGACGAAAGTGGCAAAGGCTGGAGAACATGCATGGTATTGAAAATTAAAAAACAAAGATTCTGACAAATGACACTGTTTATTTTGGCATCAACATGAAAACACTCAGTTGCAGACTGTGCAATCTTTCTGTGCACAAAAAAAATGTTGAATTTTGATTAAAAAATATATATATATTGATGAATAGAAGAAACACTGAAATAATTTCTCCCCTTTTCTGTGTACTCTATTTTCTGTATTCTAGGATGATGATCAGGCGATCTCTTCAGAGACAAGCGCTGCCGTGGGCCGTCATTTCCATTCCTGTCAATGTTTCCTCTTTGGCCTCATTCCCACTCAAGCAGCCCCCATGGACACTGTGGTAGAAATGACGCACTACGTGCACTTCCTCCATGAATACATGAGTACATACTGTGTCAGCAGTGATGAAACTCACAGCCTCACATGGAAATTTTTTGGTTGAGGTTAAACAAATCCACACCTACTAGTGGTGAACTACTGAAACTAACATATGTACACATGATTCTGTCACACCTAAATACACAGTATAAAGCATACGGAGCAAACATTTTAACAGAGTCCAAATGGACCCTTAGCCAGAGCTTTTGGACCAGGTGATTCCTGCTTATTTGCATGAACTTAAACAGGTTGACCAAAAATGAACATTGTCTCTCTTATGGCTAATAAATATGAAATGATTTTTTTTGCTTAAAAGACTATGATTTATTGCCTTTCTGACATGCACATCAATACAACTTTTCATAGTTTATACACTTTTTTGTCCAGAGTACTGTATAACATCTACATATGTATTTATTCCTATTTTTCAAAACTCAAGATCCAAAGTATATTTACAGCAGTTTCAATAAGTAGGATTGAGCGAATGTGGTGTTTGGGTTTCAGTGTACAAAGTAAAGATGCTGAAAAATGATTTATAACAAATAGCCTTTTGTGAAAATTATATAAAAACAAATATTACAATGCCTTAAAAGAATTATTTAAAGATATCTTGATTGACAGCAGTTTCTTGTAAATTTTGTTTTTAAGTTTCCTTGCAGTACACTGTAATAGTTATGTAAAGAGTGAAGAAATTAGAAAAATAAATTATCTCATTAATAAGAGCATAGCCTTTACATTTAGATTCAAGCCTCCTGCCAAAATTCCCCACCAACATGGAGCTGACCAGGGTCCTGAACCTGCAGTTGGAGCTGTTCGCAGCAGTCTGTCCTCTCTGTGCTTCAGGTGTTGGCTGTCACTAACGTGGAGTCCCACATATTGACTGGAAATGTCTTAGCATTGGACTCAGCAGTTTGTATCGTTGTACAACAGGTGTGTATACCCTTAGATCACAAAGTTATTGCATCTTGCAAAGATGCTTTCACTTGATGGCCTGTTTTTCTGAAATTATTACTCATTGTAGAAATATCTAGTCTGAGTTCATCTGGAGACTGTCCTGAGCTGACCATAGTTTACAGATATTGGAATTATTTCATGAGACTTATTGGACAATAAGTGATTTTATTAGCTTGTCTCAGCATTTTTCTTAAATATCAGTAATTGTCGGTGATCTAGAGCTGTTATTGCACCTCGAGCTGGTGTCCCTTTGAATTTTCCATAATGAGATTTCTGCCTGTTAACGTGTAACTTTCTGATGTATTTTGCCTCGTCTTCAGAGAGCTTTGGCTTGGTCAGGTACTGATTGCTAATACAGGTCTGTAAACCCCTTCCATACATTAGCTGCACCCTCTGATGCAATCAGTAATATAAAATGGATGAGGGTGTGTGTCCCCCTTACTGGATTCGACTCAAGTTCAACAACACTGTAAATGGAATGAATACAATTGCTGTGAAGAGCTCCATGCCTTATTTAGACCACAACTGTATTTTGAAAATCACTGAGGGATTGAGTTTGCATGTATTAGTGCTCCTAAAGGCACCACATGCTGTTACAAAACCAATAAGTTTGGGCTGCTAAAAGGTGTTCTTTGCTTCTGTAAGTGAGGGCAAATTGTATTATTTATTTTTGCTCAAAGTACAAATAGGTCAGAACAGCTGATTGGAGTTATTATTTCATTTATTTAATGTATGCAAAAGTTTGAATCAGAGATATTTAATCTGAGGCCATGTATGTGTTAGCCTTTCCATGCAAGGTTAGAGTAGTGTCTGCTAGCTCTCAATACATAAAAATAAATTCTGAAGTCCTTACTGAATGTGTTTTTACAGAAAATATTTCATCAGTGTTTATGGATACAGAATAAAATATGTGAATGCTGGACTTAAGTATTTCACTTGGAGAAAAATGATGAGATGAGGAAAATATGTCTTTATTTATTGTTAATTCGTGTATGAATTTAAAATGAACAGTTTATAAGGGGCTGTACTACTGACTACTATGGGGATCATAGTAGTCTATAATTATTTCAGACTACATGGCCTTTTTTCTTCAGAAAAAAAGAACATATAGACCTAA
Source organism: Lutjanus erythropterus (assembly GCF_056507025.1). Lineage (NCBI taxonomy): Eukaryota > Metazoa > Chordata > Actinopteri > Lutjaniformes > Lutjanidae > Lutjanus > Lutjanus erythropterus. The sequence goes on along the minus strand of NC_139326.1, from coordinate 20,036,244 downwards.
TTCATAATAAACATCTTGAATAAAAAATACAAAGACCTAACAGATCTCAGTTAAGAATGGCAGGCATTTCAGTAATAATATTAAGTTACAAGCCTGTGGCTTTTTCATCTACATGAATTATTTGTGGACTTGAACGGCCCCTGCATTATCTGATATCCTGTGAACCTCTGTTACGCAGATGCTCCGTAAACCCGATCCTCACAGTGTCTCGGTTGTTAGGGGCAAGACATGTCAATAATTAACCTGGATAATTACATTTCAAGTTAGGGACATATTAAACTATTCCTACAATTCACTGTAGAAAAATGTGTGTTCTGTAACAAATATATAGCTCGGTTTCCACAGGCCCTATCGTTGCGTCCGTTCATCATGATAAGTCGTTTTGGACTGATATAAGCAATGAGCGTTTTAATAAACTTGTTGTAAGGAGTAACTCATGTCTCTGGTAATAGAGGAAGAGCAGGTGTGTGAGTCAGCGGGACCATCTGGACCAAGGAGTCAGATTTTGGTTTTAGTTGGTGTAAAAAAGCTAAGGGATTCAACCAGCAAACCATTCACAACATAACCGCAATGCCAAAAAGAAAAACTTGTGCGCTCAACACACAGTAGTCCTGACTGCGATTCAGCACCACACACCGTGAACAGCGACAAGTACATATTAAAATATAAGTATCTGCTATAGCCGAAAAACACTTTGGAAACATCTGCGTGAAACCTTAAATTTCCTTCATCTAATGGCCAGTAGAAACGCGCCAGTCAAGCATTCCCACTCTGCCCACTTACACCCCCTCCACACACTAGAGCTTAAATTTAATCCAAATCTTTGTTTTAAATAAATCTAACACATTTTTTCCCCTTTATTTGACATTTGTTTCATAATTTTTGATTTTTCACATTTAAAGGGCTGTGCTGGCGTTAAAAGAAACTCCAGTATACCACTACATCTCAGATGCAGCACGTCTCAGGAGCGGCTGTGGCATCATTTTTTTTTAGGACACCATCCCTGAATCACCAGGCGATTCGGATGAAAACTTAACACTATAGTGACTGAATAAAAAGTGACTGTATATTAAATAGGCTATACAGTTTCAATGTAAAGTAGTAAGAAGACAGAGAGCAGAGAGAGGGGGCAAAGAAAGGCATGAACAGAGATGGAAAAAAAAATCCCCACAATAAGAATAAGTTCTCGGTTCTTCTTATTTCCGTGCTCTGTTGGTGTCTCACCTCCCATGGCAGGCGTCGATTCTGAGAAAAAGAATTTCTAGATGATTAATTAATATAAGCAACGACTACATGGATGAATAAAAACGCATATATGAATGTATGTGTAGAAAAATAGATTTGAACATGACGGTGAATGTTTTATGCATGGTTTCCCACAATGTTTTACCTCCTCTGGCATCGTGGACACACTCTGCCCCACACTATCCTCACCGTGGCCTCCCTCAGAGCGGGACTGCCCCAGATGTACACTGACGGTGTGCACAAAGCGTTGAAACGAGCCATGATGGCGAAAATATTGGTCGCCTCGTTCCTAAACGTCACCCCTCCCCCCGCCACAAATCTGATGATGATATTAACCATAGAGGGGCACCACAACACCAAGAAGCTTATGACAACAAAAATGATTATTCTTAATGATTCCTTCTTGCTGTCTTTCTCTGCGCTGGGAGGGTCTCTCTCCACCTGGAATCTGGCGACCACATACAGTTTGATGGTCATGACCACTTTGGTGAGCACCACCAGTTGAAAGACTGCAATGCTGAAAGCGTAAAGTTGTATCGCCTTAGGAAGTGGCAACAAATTCCTGGCGAGCAAGTGAGCAAAGTTATAAACCCAGCAGTAGATGTTAATGCCAATAACAAACTGTCTTGTTATGAAGCGGCTGTAGATGAATGGATGGCACACAGCAAAATATCGGTCAAATTGTGCGAATAGAAACGTTAATATATTGACCCCTAAAAGTGACGGTAAGAAACCATAAGTTGCATTTCTAGACGGATATCCCTCATTAACATCAAACAACCCTAGATAATATACTGAAAACCCAACCAGCGTGTCACAGATACTGGTGTTCAGCATGAAAATAAAACGATTTTGGAGGCGGAGCGCTCTGGTGGCCAAAATGGTAATGGCTACTGTTCCGGCGAGGAGAACAGTGGTTGTAGCGAATAAAATCTGGAAAATAAAGATCAGGTAATCCTCGGGACTGTCGAAGTCCACGGAAAGGGGAACTCCTCCTGTCATCGAGTCTGTGATGTTGGAGAGGAGCATCGTTCATGCGCAAACGGGTCTGAAGTGCAACCACTGTTTTATATTTGAAGACCTGCTGTACAGTGAAGTCACCAGCCTCGATCTCTTGAGATGATGTGATCTAATATCGTTGTTTTTCTTTAACACCAACCTCATGCTGAAGTCTGTCGAAAAACTTGAATTCAGCATTGAAAATATGACCCCCTTTTCTCACATGTAGCACATTAGTCTTTTATTCAACTTTTCTTGTGTTGTCATTTAACAAAAGCTTCTCATTCCGGTATATTTGATAGCGAATACAACATAATATGCTTCTTTGACGAGGCGCTATAACATATTATTAGTATATCACTGCATTTATAGCCAGTATCACTCGTTTCATGTATGTTTTTAATCCAAAAACGCCACCAGACGTTGCTGTGCTCTTTAAAAACACGATAAATCATAAGAAGTTCTTTATTTATACTTTATTTAAGTGAGTGAAAAATACATTACAGATCTGGCATGGACTAGAATCAAACACTTTCCACAAATAAGTATCACTTGTCACTCATAATAGGAGTAAATTGAAATTTTAAATGAAATAGAATTAAATAAAAATGAATGAGAAATATACATAAAAAATAAAAGGGAACCCTGGGGTTGAAATTTGTATATTAAACGAACAAATTTCCCCCAGAATGCACATTTTCCCCCTGGCCAGTGATGCTCAAAGCACCAAAAATAAATAGATAATTTGACAATCTAGTAAAGTACAATTTAATAATAATAATAATAATAATAATAATAATAATAATAATAATAACAATAATAATAACAATAATAATAATAATAAGAAGAAGAAATATCCACCTCACTCAATGGGATGGTATATAAGTTAGTAAATTATTAGTATGCCATATTTTACTGTATTAAATCACATTCTCAAAAACCTTCAGAAAATAACTTAAGTGTGAAGACAAGTGAGTGAACTATGGAGATACTCCCTTTATAAATAGCAAAGATGAAATAATCTACGGTCAAACAGTCGAATATTTGAACTAGGGCTGCACAATATGGTGAAAAAATCTTATTGCAATTATTTTGACAGATACCGGATTGCAATATATGTGTTAATATATATATGTGTTTTTCCATCACAATAGCTATTAAAATCACAATTAAGTTACATTTGTTGGCGTCTGTGCCAAGCAAACATGTTTTCTGTATTTGCAGAACGAGATTTGTAGACCAGGGCGTCTCTGCAGCACTGCAGTACTTCATTATAATGCTGTTTTGTCACATATTTTTCCTTTAACAAAAAAACTATAGTGTCAGTGATTTGTATATTGCAAGTAACCATATTGGGATTTCGATAATATTTCGATTGATTGCGCAGCTTTGTAATACTTGTTTAATGTGCGACCGCGAGCTGATAAGAGCTGTGCAAGCACAACACAGTATCCTACGGTAAAATGCAATCTTTTCCCTTATAATATTTCAAAATACTATATCAGGATTGAGTTTAAGAAAAAAAGATTGTTATTTTTATTAAGAGGAAAAATCTTTTAGGGAATCACGAGCTTCATATACATAAAAAAACACCAAAATGAAGCACAAAGAAAATCCCATTGAAAGGTCAGGAATAGTTTATATAGCAAATGTGACAAATTCAGTTGTGATTATTATTATTATTTTTTTCATTCGATTTACATTTTGAATATTTGTTTCGTTTATTTTAATGCAGTCTCACTGAATCCATGCAGTGGTTGGTGACGAGCACATTTTTCAGTGAGTCTTCAGAGGCCTTTCTTTGCCTTTCCTCTTCACAGAAGAAGAGCCAACTCTGAGAAACAAGCGGGTAAACAGCTGCCGAGCGCACTGAGGGAAATGAATAGCATCAGTACAGTACAGGGCCGTTTATTTAACCTCTTACCTCCTCTTGCACCTCGGACACACTCTGCCCCACACTGTCCTCACCATGGCCTCCCTCAGAGCAGGACTGCCCCACAAATACACGGCCGGTGTGCACAAAGCGTTGAAACGAGCCATGATGGCGAAAAGATTGGTCGCCTCGTTTCTAAACGTCAGCCCTCCTCCTGTCATAAATCTGAGGACGATGTTGATGAAAGAGGGGCACCACAACACCAAGAAGCTTATGACAACAAAAATAATAATTCTTAATGATTCCTTGTTGCTGTCTTTCTCTGCGCTGGGAGGGTCTCTGTCAAGCTGGTACCTGGCAATAACATACAGTTTAATGGTCATGACCACTTTGGTGAGCACAATGACTTGTAAGCTGACAATACTGAACACATACAGCTGTATTGATTTGGAAAGTGGCAAGACATTTAGCATGATCGACTGAGAATAGGCATGAAACCAACAATAGACATTTGCAGAGATAACCACTCTTCGGGTTATAAAGCGCGTATATGTGAATGGATGACAAACCGCAAAATACCGGTCAAATTGCGCAAAGAAAAATGTCAATATGTTTACCCCAAGAAGAGAAGGTAAAACATAATAAGTTGCATTTCTCGAAGGATATCCTTCCTGAACATCAAACAGACCGAGATAATACACCGAAAATCCAACCAGTGTATCACAGATACTGGTGTTGAGCATGAAAATAAACCTGTTCTGGAGGCGAAGCGCTCTGGTGGCCAGAATAGTAATGAGTACAGGTCCAGCAACAAGAACAACAGTTGTAGCGAATAAAATCTGGAAAATAAAGATGAGGTAATCCACAGGACTGCTGAAGTCTACTGAGAGAGGTACTCCTCCAGTTAGAGAGTCTGTGGTGTTGGAGAGGAGCATCGTGTCAGTGATGCAGGTTTAATTTAATGTCCTTATATAGCTGGTTGATAAACCACCACCCATGTAAAAACAAACAGGTTTTCCGCACGAGACACTATTCATATCAATGTTTTGGCTTAAAATTTTCAAATATTGATAACAATTTTAAAATTGGGTTTGAAGTCGAAATTCAGAGAAGGAATTCTGAGTCTGAATTGTGTGAACAAAGTTAGAATTTTGACTTAAAACTCAAATTTTCGTATGTCGCCCTAATCTACTTCTGAAATTCCCAAATCACAGATGCTGCAATTTTTTTGATGAATGTCAAATATATCCATTACAAATTAAAGTGTTAAAGAGATGCCACAACTTATAAATTTTATTCTTACGGTCCTCAGCAAAAATCACAATATTTTTTCTATTTTCTATTCAATAAAAATGAACAGCTAAGCTAACATTGTGACTCACATCAAAATAATCACCTTTATCTGTGACCTCAGTATGAAGCATTGAACCAACATAAGAAACTGAACATTGTAAACTTGTTAAAGGTGGGATTTATGGCAGAGCTGTTTCTAATGAATTACACTAGACTGTGCAGTTGTACTTAATATGGTGGCCACTGAGTGTAATTGACACAAAATAAGTGTGGTGTGTCCAAGTGATTAACTGATTAGATTTTGGAGGTCAAAGGTCAAAGTCATTGTGACCTCAGAAGACATGTTTTTGGCCATAACTCAGCAATTCATATGCTGATTAGGACAGGATTTCACACACACACAGGTATCTAATAGGTTAAAGTAATAATGTGATGGCATTTTATATCCAAAAGGTGGAGGATCACCTTCATTGTGACATCATAATGTTCAGCTCTCTATCAGTCCTCTGTGCTCCTCTAATAGTCTACAAGTGAAGGTTGTATGTTTCTTACCCTAAATCACTGGAATCATACATCTCAATATAGTGATAACTTCAATTTTGCCAAAAGATGCTTAATACCCTTTATGAAATTCCCTCAAAGCCTTCACTACATGTGTAATATGAGTCTGGACATGGATATAACCTGCAACTTGACTGGCTGGAGGAGGCATACAACCAAAGGGGATAATTCTAGTTTTACTGTTTGTCACAAATAGAACAACTTGATAACTGGCAAGGTGAGATTTTTGTCTTTATTTTTGTTTGTTTTGTTGTTTTTGTTTCAGTGTAAGTTAAATGACTTTCCCTTTGACATTTCCCTCATCAGGTCTTGCAGAGAATTTACTTCAACCTTTGAAGACATGATCACTTTACATTTTTTAATTGAATTTTTTTCCACACTTGCAGCCCATTGGGCTTTTATTCATTTTTTATTGTGCTGTCAGCTAATAATATAGGTCCTCATCAGGATGCAGCAACAACATAAAAAAATATCCGTTCTAGTGATATAACAAACATTTTTTGTCAAATTGTTATAACATATTATCAGTATTGTTGGAAAACATGTCCAACTGCCTGATAGGGATAACTTTTTTTTTTTTTTTTTACGTATAATGTCTAATATAACCGCGTTTCCTTTGTCACTCATTTATCACTCATTTTAAGTTTGTTGTGTTTTTTTTTTTAGTCCAAAACCACCACCAGAGTGTGCTGTGGTCCCTAAAAGCAGGAGGTTTATTTGACATAACTTCAGCACCAGGAGCTGTCCGCGATGACCAGCACGACGCGCAGTGATGTCGTCACCACATTAAAGGTATTGGTTAAGCTATTATATGTTAATGCAGTTAGTTTAACTGGGATTCACATGGGCTCTCTGTTGCGCAGTATCAGTACAGTATCTGCAGTAATTTATGGACAGTGCTTAAATATTTTATGTGTAAGAAAAATGTCAGTGTTTATTTGGAGGACGAAAGTTTGACTCTCAGATCCAAACTTACCTCCAGTCCACATCATTTGTGTTTTGAATTATTGTGGAAATAATGTAAATTGATCAAGAGCTCTTTAAAATTAAAGTCCAGCAGCAAGTTAAAATATATCTATGTTAAAGCTGGCTTCTTAGTCCAATGATACCCATTTTCTACCCTGCGTTAATTTCTCTTAAACTCTCATGAATCCTCATATACCGAAAAAAAAATATATATATATATACCATTTACCATGACCTAGAAATAACTTATTTGGCAATCCCGAAACAACAACAACAACAACAACAACAACAACAACAACAACAACAACACTTATAATAATAATCATAATCATAATCTGAACCTATTTTTATGAAAATATCCAGCTCACTCAGTATAATACAGTGTGTTTGTATTAAACCATGTTATGAAAAACCTGCATAATATAACTTTAAAAGTATAAAGACAAGTGAGTGTCTTTATGGAGGTACTGTCCAAATAAATAGCAAGAATTAAGTAATGCACGGTCAAATAGTCGATTATTTTAAGATCTAAATTTAACCCAAAATTCACTTATCAATTGTAACAATTTGTTAATGTGCGACCGCGAAAGCAGCGTACAGTTAAGAATGCAATCCCCTGTACTGTACTATATCAGGGTTGAGTTTAGAAAAAAGATAACACATAAATTGCAAATATTTTTTATTGCGAGGAAAAATATTTGAAGGAGCAAATGGCTTTAATTAAAACCAAAAAAGGGCCTAAATGAAGCATAAAGAAACAGATGGAAGGTCAGGAACAACCTATAAACACCATGTGACAAATAAAATGATGTAAATCAAATTTACACTTGGAGTTCCTGTTTCTGGCTATGTAATGCAGTCTGTTATCACCGAAACCATGCGATAGTTGCTGACGAAGTCCTTTGTTAAAACATTTTTCAGTGAATCTTCAGAGGCCTCCCTTTGTCATTCCCTCCTGCAGGACAAGAGCCAACTCTGAGAAACAAGCGGATAAACAGAATCTTACAAGCTTATTGAGGGAAATGAATAGCATCTTCATTGCAGTACGGGGCCGTTTATTTAACCTCTTACCTCCTCTTGCACCTCGGACACACTCTGCCCCACACTGTCCTCACCATGGCCTCCCTCAGAGCAGGACTGCCCCACAAATACACGGCCGGTGTGCACAAAGCGTTGAAACGAGCCATGATGGCGAAAAGATTGGTCGCCTCGTTTCTAAACGTCAGTCCTCGTCCTATCACCAATCTGAGGACGATATTGATGAAAGAGGGGCACCACAACACCAAGAAGCTTATGACAACAAAAATAATAATTCTTAATGATTCCTTGTTGCTGTCTTTCTCTGCGCTGGGAGGGTCTCTGTCAAGCTGGTACCTGGCAATAACATACAGTTTAATGGTCATGACCACTTTGGTGAGCACAATGACTTGTAAGCTGACAATACTGAACACATACAGCTGTATTGATTTGGAAAGTGGCAGAAAATTTGAAATGATCGACTGAGAGTAGACATGAAACCAACAATAGACATTTGCAGAGATAACCACTCTTCGGGTTATAAAGCGCGTATATGTGAATGGATGACAAACCGCAAAATACCGGTCAAATTGCGCAAATAAAAATGTCAATATGTTTACCCCAAGAAGAGAAGGTAAAACATGATAGGTTGCATTTCTCGAAGGATATCCTTCCTGAACATCAAACAGACCGAGATAATACACCGAAAATCCAACCAGTGTATCACAGATACTGGTGTTGAGCATGAAAATAAACCTGTTCTGGAGGCGAAGCGCTCTGGTGGCCAGAATAGTAATGACTACAGGTCCAGCAACAAGAACAACAGTTGTAGCGAATAAAATCTGGAAAATAAAGATGAGGTAATCCACAGGACTGCTGAAGTCTACTGAGAGAGGTACTCCTCCAGTTAGAGAGTCTGTGGTGTTGGAGAGGAGCATCGTGTCAGTGATGCAGGTTTAATTTAATGTCCTTATATAGCTGGTTGATAAACCACCACCCATGTAAAACAAACAAGTTTTCCCCCCAGGAGACATGAGCTAATCTCACTTTCTCTCTCATATCAGTGTTTAGGTTTGAAATCCCCATATTTCAAATAAAAAGCTCTAACTTTAAGCTCCGATTTCTAACTTAATACTCTGAATTCTGACTTTTTTTTGGACTCAGACCTGAAACCTGAATTCTAGCTTTATTTGGGGGATTCTGGCTTCTGCGTGTTCTTTATCAGAATTTTGACATTAAACTCAATTTTATGACTTTAAACTGTCTGCTATGTCAGAAATGCGACTTGAAACTTCTGACTTTTCTCTCAGAATTTTGACTTCAGTCTTTAAATTCAGAATTCTGACTTGCAGTTTAAATACTTTTTTTTTTAACATGTGGGCTGAGTCCTCTTCCATAACATCCAAATTTCAGGAACTGGATTTTTTTTTTTTTTTCAAAGGTTAAACGTGTCAAAACATATGAAATGAAGTGCTGGAGAGACAGCCCAACCTACACATTATATTCTTCAGACATAAAGGGAACATACTTGTTTGGTGCAGACTGCAAAAACCACAACATCATAATTTTTATATGTTCTTTTTTTATTTTTGCATATTGTTAAGCCACACTCCCGTTTGTTTCTCAATAATAATGTGGTCCTTTACAACACCACCTTTGTGACCCCAGTAAGACAAGACAAGATCAACAAAAGCTGAACTGTTATTTCAGTTTCATTTGTGGCCTTCAGAATAATTCTGCAATGGCTTGTCATGACTTTACTATATGTCAAAAGATAATACAACAACCAGCAAGTTTGTCTTTGTTTTAATTTTTGTTTCTTTTTAAAAACACATTTATACAGTGTGCAGAGCACATTTTACAGTTTTTTCAGTGATTATGAGAGGCCTTGTAGACTAATGTTGCTCCTTGACAGTCTGAATACACTGTCTGCTAAAGATTTTGCTCTTTCTTTTTTTTTTTTTTTTAACAAAACAAAAACTTTTTAGTTTTTAAACACTTCTACAAACCCGGAGTCTAATTGTGTGAACACTCAAGAAGACAGAAAGACAAGCTCTTTGTCTCTGTGAAATCCTCCAAATCATCACGTCAACCTTATGAATCCTATAAGACGAAAATGTGCAAATTAATAGTGAACTTGCATCAATTGTGAACAGCAACAACAATAATAATAATTACAGCATTTATGATCATTTTTACAGTATGTGAAGTGTAGACAAATATGTTGTTTACTTCCCTCGTCTAAATGACATTTTTGTCTGTGCTTATGTGCTTTTTCTTTTGGTGTTTTTTATATTTCGTCAGCCTGCAAATGACTGCAGATGAAAATTAGCAAAAGTGTGGCTAAATCTCCCGTTAAATAAAATAAACAGACATATATTTAAACATATATTTTTTAAATGTTACACTGTGGTGAGAATGTGATATTGCATTGTAATATTAGCGGAAAAAATAAATAAATAAATAGGCTGCCTTTTCTGACTACAAGTCGTTCTAACCACAGTTATGAAACCGTCTTTTACTGATACCGTGGCCTACATAAGGAAACAAGAACATCCAGATCTGTTTCTGGCTATTATTATTCTTTTTCCCAGACAAAGTTACAGTGAGCCATCAGGATGAGATTTTCATTTTCATTTTATTTTACTTTTTACATTATAGTTTGTGGTCATTAAAGCTTAACTTAACAGTAGTTCCTAATGTTATTTTTAAAATGATGTAAAACAATATTATTTCCTTCTTAATACATTTGCCTTTGCTAATTAGTAGCATATGAATGTAATTCAGAGGAGATGGGCCCAGAAACCTACAATAGGTTATCTGCCGTTTTAAAAGGCCTGTATCGTTGCTGTTTAATTTTTTTGACTGTCTGAATGTAAATTATTAATATTTTGTCACTGCTGTTATTTTGCTGAAGTTAAAGTGTGAAAAGCCTCCCGTATTAATTACATTTGGTTATCATTTGCGCCATTAAGTCTTTATGCGTCTCTCCCAGCAGCTGTGTGGTTTGCAGCGGCAGATTTTGCTCCACACAGTTGTCCACGCGGCCGTCCTGAGTGAGGGGCTCCCCCACAGATAGAGCAACGGGGTACACAGAGCGTTGCCCCTGCACAAAATGGTAAATGGATTGACAGCGTCGTTTTTTATATTTAGATATTTCCCCGTCAGCGAATGCACCACATAATAGAGGATGACGGGAGACCACAGCAGCAGAAATAACACGGCCACCATCACTACGATCAACAAGGACTCTTTCTTACTGTCTCTTTCCGGGCCCGGCGGCTCTCGCTGGAGCTGATACTTCGCCACGAAGATCAACTTGATTGTCATAATTATTTTTATGAAAATTACCAGCATGAGATAGATCCTGCTATATGCTGCGATGTCTCTAGCTTTAGAAAGTGACACCATGTGTTGTATGAACAGCATACCATAAACATGCAGCCAGCAATATACATTGACACATATAATCACTCTTGTGCTGATAAAACGATCATAAAAGAATGGGTGACACACTGCAAAATATCGGTCAAACTGTGCAAACACAAATGTTATGATGTTAACTCCAAGAAGAGATGGTAAAATGTAATATGTGCCATTTTTAGACGGGAAGCCCACCCGCACATCGAAGATATATTGATAGAAAACACCACAGCCGGACATTGTGTCACAAATACTTGTGTTCAGCATGAAAATAAACCGATTTTGTCTTAAAAGTACCCGGGTATTAATAATACCAAGTGCTACCGAACCGGCCACCAACACGATGCTAATCCCGCTCAAGATGTGAAAAATGAAAAGAAAATAGTCCCCTGGACTGTCAAAGTCAACACTCAGAGGAATGGGCGTTGTGTTGATCGCGAGGAGCATGACGGGAAAAGCAGGCCCACCTGAACTGCGACTAAAACAGAGTAACACTTCAGTTTTTAAGTCTTCTCAGTTTCCTCTCGTGCAATCCTCAGTTTTTTTCCTTGATGATATTTGGTGGAAGGA